>NC_092719.1:95631399-95935201 GCF_047496885.1 Scyliorhinus torazame
TGAGCAGCCTCGGTGTCCCTTAAGATGAGTTACAAAGAAAAGTACAGCACAGGAACAGGCCCTTTGGCCCTCCAAGCCTGCGCCGAGCATGCTACCCGTCTAAACTAAAATGTTCTATACTTCCGGGGACCGTCTCCCTCTATTCCCATCCTATTCATTTGTCAAGACGCCCCTTAAACGTCACTATCGTGCCTGCTTCCACCACACCCTCCAGCAGCAAGTTCCAGGCACCCACTACCCTCTGCGTAAAAAAACGTGCCTCATACATCTCCTCTAAACCTTGCCCCTCGCACCTTAAACCTATGCCCCCGAGTAATGATTCCTCGACCCTGGGAAAAAGTCTCTGACTATCCAATCTGTCTTTGCCCCTCATAATTTTGTAGACCTCTATCAAGTCGCCCCTCGACCTCCGACTTTCCAGTGAGAACAAACAGAGTTTATTCAACCTCTCCTCATAGCTAATGTCCACCATATCAGGCAACATCCTGGTAAATCTCTTCTGCACCCTCTCCAAAGCCTCCACATCCTTCTGGTAGTGTGGCAACCAGAATTGAACACTATACCCCAAGTGTGGCCTAACTAAGGTTCTATACAGCTGCAACATGACTTGCCAATTTTTATACTCAATGCCCCGGCCAATGAAGGCAAGCATGCCGTATGCCTTCTAGACTACCTTCTCCACCTGTGTTGCCACTTTCAGTGACCTGTGGACCTGTACACCTAGATCTCTCTGACTGCCAATACTCTTGAGGGTTCTACCATTCACTGTATATTCCCTACCTGTATTAGACCTTCCAAAATGCATTACCTCACATTTGTCCGGATTAAACTCCATCTGCCATCTCTCCGCCCAAGTCTCCAAACAATCTAAATCCTGCTGTATCCTCTGACAGTCCTCATCGTTATCCGCAATTCCACCAACCTTTGTGTCGTCCGCAAACTTACTAATCAGACCAGTTACATTTTCCTCCAAATCATTTATATATACTACGAACAGCAAAGGTCCCAGCACAGATCCCTGCGGAACACCACTAATCACAGCCCTCCAATCAGAAAGGAACCCTTCCATTGCTACTCTCTGCCTTCTATGACCTAGCCAGTTCTGTATCCATTTTGCCACTCACCTCTGATCCCATGTGACTTCATCTTTTGTACCAGTCTGCCATGAAGGACTTTGTCAAAGGCCATACTGAAGTCCATATAGACAACATCCGCTGCCCTACCTGCATCAATCATCTTTGTGACCTCCTCGAAAAACTCTTGCAAAGTTAGTGAGACACGACCTCCTCTTCACAAAACCGTGCTGCCTCTCGCTAATACGTCCACTTGCTTCCAAATGGGAGTAGATCCTGTCTCGAAGAATTCTCTCCAATAGTTTCCCTACCACTGATGTAAGGCTCATCGGCCTGTAGTCCCCTGGATTACCCTTGCTACCCTTCTTGAACAAAGGAACAACATTGGCTATTCTCCAGTCCTCCGGGACATCACCTGAAGACAGTGAGGATCCAAAGATTTCTGTCAAGGCCTCAGCAATTTTCTCTTGCCTCCTTCAGTATTCTGGGGTAGATCCCATCAGGCCTTGAGAATTTATCCACCGTAATATTTTTCAAGACGCCCAACGCCTCGTCTTTTTGGATCTCAATGTGACCCAGGCTATCTACACACCCTTCTCCAGACTCAACACCCACCAATTCCTTCTCTTTGGTGAATACTGATGCAATGTACTCATTTAGTACCTCGTCCATTTCCTCTGGCGCCACACAGATTCCCTCCCCTGTCCTTCAGTGGGCCAACCCTTTCCCTGGCTACCCTCATGCTTTTTATATATGTGTAAAAAGCCTTGGGATTTTCCTCAACCCTATTTGCCAATGACTTTTCGTGACCCCTTCTAGCCCTCCTGACTCCTTGCTTAAGTTCCTTCCTACTTTCCTTATATTCCACTCAGGCTTTGTCTGTTCCCAGCCTTCTAGCCCTGACAAATGCCTGCTTTTTCTTTTTGACGAGGCCTACAATTTCCCTTGTTATCCAAGGTTCCTGAAATTTGACATATTTATTCTTCCTCACAGGAACATGCTGGTCCTGAATTCCTTTCAACTGACATTTGAAAGCTTCCCACGTCAGATGTTGATTTACCCTCGAACATCCACCCCCAATCTAGGTTCTTCAGTTCCCGCCTAATATGGTTATAATTAGCCTTCCCCCAATTTAGCACATTCACCATAGGACCACTCTTATCCTTGTCCACCAGCACTTTAAAACTTACAGAATTGTGGTCACTGTTCCCGAAATGCTCCCCTACTGAAACTTCTACCACCTGGCCGGGCTCATTCCCCAATACCAACCTAATCTAGTTTGGCTACATTAGTTGAGGAAATTGTGGTGATCTTCCTCTTAAGACAAAAAATCTGCATATTTCTCCTTTATCTCATTCATCACACCTGCTCCCACAGCAGTGTTTACCTCAGGTCCCCGAAGTCCAGTTAAAGCTACAGTCTGCCCTGTAGTAGTCTCCACTTTTGTTCTCTTTTCGGAATCCTCCTTATGAACTCCCACAAATCCCATGGCCTTTCCTTGCAACTTTCGACACACTGAGCGAATACGTCCCACCTTGTTACAATGGTCACAATGGCTTCCGAGTCTCGCCTCCAAACCTCAGTACTTTCCTTCCTGGTCTGAGGAGGAGATCTCGGAACATTTCCAGCTATCCATTCTTTACTTTGGCTGCCTGCCTTCCTTTCACTCTCCCACTTCCTATCCTTTTCAAAAGAATGGGGGTGATGGAACAAAGTTTTAAATTTATGGATCAGTTCATAATTATCACAGAATCACAGAAAATACAGTGCAGAAGAGGCCCTTCGATTCTGCACCAATGCATAAAAACCTGTCTACCTAATCCCATTTTCCAGCACTTGCTCCATCGCCTTGAATGTTATGATGTGCCAATTGCTCATCCAGGTACTATTTAAAGGATGTGAGGCAAACCGCCTCTACCACCCTCCCAGGCAGTGCCTTCCATTGTGGGTAAAAATTTTTTTCCTCAAATCCCCCCTAAACCTCCTGCCCCTCACCTTGAAGTTGTGCCCCCTTGTAACTGATCCTGCTCCCTATCCACCCTCTCCCTGCCCTCATAATCCTGTACACCTCGATCAGGTCACCCCTCAGTCTTCTCTGCTCCAGTGAAAACAACCTAAGTCTATCCAACCTCCCTTCATAACTTAAATGTTCCATCCCAGGAGACATCCTGATGAATTGCCTCTGCACCCCCTCCAGTGCAATCACATCCTTTCTGTAAGGTGGTGACCAGAATTGCACACAGAACTCCAGCTGTGGCCACACCAAAGTTCTATACAACTCCAACATGACCTCCCTGCTTTTGTAATCTATACCTCGATTGATAAAGGCAAGGGTTCCATATGCCTTTTTCACCTCACTATTAACCTGTCCTTCTGCCTTCAGTGATCAATGGACAAACACGCCAAGGTCCCTTTATTCCTTGGAACTTCCCAGTGCCAGGCCATTCATGGAATACTTCTGTTTCAAATTACTCCTTCCAAAGTTTATCACCTCATACTGGAGCTGAGATGATTGACCTCCAACCACAACCATCTTCCTTTGTGCAGGTATGATTCCAACCAACGGAGTTTCCACCCTGATTCTAATTGACTTCAGTTTAGCTTGGGCTTCTTGATGCCATGCTCAGTCAAATGTTGCCTTGATGTCAAAGGCAGTCACTCTCACCTCACCTCTGGCATTCAGCTCTTTTGTCGATGTATGAACCAAAGCTGTAACGAGCTGAGTGATCCTGGCGGAACACAAACTGAGCGTCCGTGAGCAGGTTATTGCTGAGTAAGTGCTGCTTGAGAGCACTGTTAATGACTCCTTCCATCACTTTGCTTTTAAAAAAAAAAAATGTTTATTCAAAATTTTCCAACAAAATTTTTAACAACCCCCCAACCCCCATAACGAAAAGAACACAAACACCACAATCAAAAATAATAAACTATTTATACATTGGGTTTCTCCCGCATATATTAACTCCCCCATATAACATTCCAAAGTACCCTTGGGGAAACCCCCCCCCCCCAACCTGCCCAAATACCCCCCCGAAAGAGACACCCCCCTCCCCCCCCGGGTTGCTGCTGCTGACCTCCTCCTAGCGCTCCGCGAGATAGTCTAGGAACAGTTGCCACCGCCTGAAGAACCCCTGCACAAACCCTCGTAAGGCAAACTTTATCCTCTCCAGCTTAATGAACCCTGCCATGTCATTTATCCAGGCTTCCACACTGGGGGGCTTCGCGTCCTTCCATAGTAGCAAGATCCTCCCCCGGGCTACCAGGGACGCAAAGGCCAGGATACCGGCCTCTTTCGCCTCCTGCACTCCCGGCTCTTCCGTTACCCCAAATAGTGCCAACCCCCAACTCGGCTTGACCTGGACTTTCACCACCTTGGACATAGTCCTCGCGAAACCCCTCCAGAACCCATCTAGTGCCGGGCACGAGCAGAACATGTGGACATGATTCGCCGGGCTTCCCGGACACCTCCCACATCTGTTCTCCATTCCAAAGAACCTACTCAACCTCGCCCCTGTCATATGTTCTCTGTGAGTCACCTTCAATTGTATTAGGCTGAGCCTGGCGCAAGAGGAAGAGGAGCTAACCTTATTCAGGGCATCAGCCCACAGACCCTCATCAATCTCCTCCCCAAGCTCCTCCTCCCACTTGCCCTTTAGCTCCTCTACCGAAACCTCCTTTCATCTCTTGGTAGATCACCGAAACTTTGCCTTCTCCGACCATACACCCGAAATCACCCTGTCCTGAATCCTCTGTGCCGGGAGCAGCGTCAATTCCCTCACCTGCCGCCTCACAAATGCCCTCATTTGCATATACCTGAACGCATTTCCCGGGGGTAACCCAAACTTCTCCTCCAGCGCCCCTAGGCTCGCAAACGTCCCATCTATAAACAGGTCCCCCATTCCTTTGATCCCAGCCCTATGCCAGCTCCAAAACCCATCCATCCATCCTTCCCGGGACGAACCGATGGTTCTCCCGAATCGGGGACCAAACCGAGGCTCCCATCTCGCTCCTATGCCGTCTCCACTGCCCCCAGATCTTCAACGTTGCCGCCACCACCGGACTCATGGTGTACCTTGTCGGCGAGAGCGGCAGCGGTGCCGTCACCAGCGTCCTCAGGCTCATGCCCCTGCAGGACGCCATCTCCAACCTCTTCCATGCCGCCCCCTCTCCCTCTATTACCCACTTACGGATCATCGCCACGTTGGCTGCTCAATAGTAGCCGCACAGATTCGGCAGCGCCAGCCCTCCTGTCCCTGCTACGCTCCAGAAACACCCTCTTTACCCTCGGGGTCTTATTTGCCCACACGAAACCCATGATGCTCCTACCTACCCGTTTAGAAAAGGCCTTGGTAATCATAATGGGAAGGCACTGGAACACAAAGAGAAACCTCGGGAGGACCATCATTTTAACCGACTGTACCCTGCCCGCTAGCGAGAGTGGCAGTTCCTTTCCGCCCTCTTCAATGGTAGGTCGTCTATCCCCCTTCCCTGGTCCCCTGGATGCACCACAAAGAGCTCACTTTTCCCTACGTTGAGCTTAATAGCCCGAGAAGTCCCCAAACTCCCTTATGAGCCTCATGACCTCCACCATCCCCTCCACTGGATCTGCCACATACAGCAACAGGTCGTCCGCATACAGCGACACCCGATGTTCCTCTCCCCCTCGGACCAACCCCCTCCATTTCCTGGACTCCCATGGTGCCATGGCCAAAGGCTCAATTGCCAATGCAAACAACAAGGGGGACAGGGGGCACCCCTGCCTCGTCCCTCGGTGCAGCCGAAAGTACTCTGACCTCCGCCGATTCGTAACTACACTCGCCACCGGGGCTCTATATAGGAGCCTGACCCAACTAATAAACCCCTCCCCGAACCCAAACCTCCACAATACTTCCCAAAGATACTCCCACTCCACCCGGACGTGGAGGCCTTCTCCACGTCCATAGCTGCCACTACTTCCGCCTCTCCCTCCACCGGTGGCATCATAATTACGTTGAGGAGCCTCCGCACATTAGTGTTTAGCTGCCTGCCCTTTACAAATCCCGTCTGGTCTTCATGAATCACCCCAGGGACACAGTCCTCAATTCTCGTAGCCAGCAACTTAGCATCCACATTGAGGAGCGCGATCGTTCTATACGACCCACATTGCAGTGGGTTCTTCTCCCGCTTCAGAATCAGTGAGATCAGCGCCCCGGACATTGTCGGGGCAGGGTCCCCCTCTCCCTTGCCTCATTGCAAGTCCTCACTAACAACGGGCCTAGCAGGTCCACATATTTCCTATAAAACTCGACCGGGAACCCATCTGGCCCCAGGGCCTTCCCCGCCTGCATGTTCCCCAATCCTTTAACCAGCTCCTCCAACCCAATTGGCACCCCTAAACCAGCCACCTCCTGCTCCTCCACACTCGGGAACCTCAGTTGATCCAAAAATCTTCGCATCCCCTCTTCCCCCGCTGGGGGCTCAGATCTGTACAGCTCCTCATAGAAGTCCTTAAATACCTCATTTACTCTCACTGCACTCCGCACCGTATTCCCCCTGCTATCCTTAACTCCACCTATCTCACTCGCTGCCACCCTCTTACGGAGCTGGTGTGTCTCGTACGTCGCCCCCTGTGCTTTCTTCCACTGTGCCTCTGCTTTCCCTGTGGTCAACAGGTCAAACTCCGTCTGGAGGCTTCGCCGCTCCCTAAGTAGCCCCTCCTCGGGGGCCTCTGCATATCGCCTTAGGATCTCCCCCACCAACCTCTCCCTCTCCCTGCCCTCTCTCTTCTCCCTGTGGGCCCTAATGGAGATTAACTCTCCCCTGACCACCGCCTTCAACGCCTCCCAGACTACCCCCACCTGCACCTCTCCATTGTCATTGACCTCCAAGTATCTCTCAATGCACCCCCGCACCCCTCCTCATCCGCCAATAATCCCACATTAAGATGCCACAGCGGGCGCTGGTCCCTCTCCTCTCCTAACTCCAGCTCCATCCAGTGCGGGGCGTGGTCTGAGATGGCTATGGCCGAATACTCCGTTCCTTCCACTTTCGGGATTAGCGCCCTACTCAAAACAAAAAAAATCTATCCGGGGGTAGGCTTCATGTACATGGGAAAAGAATGAGAATTCCCTGGCCAGGGGCCTAGCAAACCTCCATGGATCCACTCCCCCCCCCCCCCCCCCCAAATCTGGTCGATAAACCCCCTAAGCACCTTGGTCGCAGCCGGCCTCTTCCCCGTCTTGGATCTGGAGCGATCTAATGCTGGATCCAGCACCGTGTTGAAATGCCCCCCATTATCAAGCTTCCTGCCTCCAGGTCCGGAGTCCGACCCAGCATGCGCTTCATAAATCCGGCATCGTCCCAGTTCGGGGCGTATACGTTTACCAGTACCACCCACACCCACTGCAACCTACCGCTCACCATCACGTATCGACCTCCATTATCCACTACAATATTCTTGGCCTCAAACGACACCCGCTTCCCCACCAGTATTGCAACCCCTCTGTTCTTCGCATCCAGCCCCGAATGGAATAACTGTCCTACCCATCCCTTTCTCAACCTGACCTGGTCTGCCACCTTCAAATGCGTCTCCTGAAGCATGACCACGTCTGCCTGCAGTCCCTTTAAGTACGCGAACACTTGGGCCCTCTTAACCGGCCCATTCAGGCCCCTCACATTCCAAGTTATCAGCCAGATTGGGGGGGCTTCTAACCCCCCTCCCCCTGCCGACTAGCCATCTCCTTTTCTAGGCCAGTCACGCGCCTGCGCCTCCCGCACCCTCCAGTCCCCCAGACGGCGGACACCGGCCACGACCACCTCTCCTATTTCCAGTTCCCCATTGGCCAATGCAGCAGCAACCCTGTACCCCCCCCCCCCCCGCTAGATCCATATCTAGCTCTTTTGCTCCCCCCATAACACCCGTTAGTCAGCTGACTCCTGCTGACCCCGGCCTCTCCCGCCTTCCCATCGACCCCCCCCAGTGTGGGAATCCCCCCTCCCCCTCCTTCCTAGCAGTCAGTGTGCGCTCCTCCGACCCCCCCCCCCCCATCCTTCCCGAGCGCGGGAAAAAGCCCGCGCTTTCCTAAGCCGGCCCCGCCCCCTCTGGAGCAGCTCCTTTTGCGGCCTTATCTCAACTCCCCCATCCCCAGGCCTCCCCTCCCTCCAACACCGGCGCCCACACTCTCCCACAGTCTCCCCATCAAATCCCTTCACCCATCCCCACCACTCCACTAGCTTCTCAATCGCTGCCTTCATTGGCGCCAGCATTTCTGTCTTCAGCTCCTCAAAGCAGCGTTTAAGAAACTCCTGCTGCTCCTGCGACCACTGCGCCCATGCTGCTTGGTCTCCACCCGCCGCCATCTTGCTTTTTCTCCCTCTCACTTTTCGCTGCTCCAAAATCCCTTTTTTCACCGCTCCACTCCTGGTCCAATCCATATACTGTCAAGGGGACCTTGCTGTCACCTTCCCACACTGGAAGCCGTCGAACAAGTGCCGTTGGGGCCCCTCTAGAGAGCCCTAAAGTCCGTTCCTGGCGGGAGCTGCCGAACGTGCGACCTATTCAGGCATGGCCGCAACCGGAAGTCCCTTCCATCACTTTGCTGATGATGGAGAGTAGACTGATGGGGTGGTATTTGGCTGGGTTCCATTTGTCCTGTTTCTTGCATACAGGACACACCTGAGCAATTTTCCACATTGTCGGGTAGATGCCAGTATTGTAGCTGGACTGGAACAGCTTGGCTCGAGGCAGCACAACTCTTCAGTACTATTGCCGAAATATTGTCAGGGCTGATAGCCGTTGCAGTATCCAGTGCCTTCAGCTGTTTCTTGATATCACGTGGAGTTAATCGTATTGACTGAAGACTGATTTCTATGATGCTTGGGAGCTCCGGAGGAGACCGAGATGGATCATCCACTCGGCAATTCTGGCTGAAGATTGTTGCGAATACCTCAGCCCTTTCTTTTGCACATATGTGCTGGACTCTTCCATCATTGAGGGTGGGGATATTTGTGGAGCCTCCTCCTCCAGTGAGTTAATTGTCCACCACCAGTCACGGACGAATGTGACAGGACTGCAGAGCTTAGATCTGATCCATGTGTTGTGGAATCGCTTAGCTGTCTATTACTTCTTGCTTATGGTGTTTGGCACACAAGTACTGCTGTGTTGTTGCTTAACCAGGTTGACACCTCACCCCACCTCCTCTCCAGGTATCAATCCAAAACTATTCTCCACGTCACTCACATCCTCGCCCCCTCTCCTGCTATCAGTCCAAACTATTCTCAACTCCTAATGGCCTACTTCCATAAGATGATAAGACATTGGAGCAGAATTAGGCCACTTGGTCCATCAAATCTGCTCCTCCATTCAGTCATGGCTGATATTTTTCTCGTCTCCATAATCCCTGATCCACTTTTTAATCAAGAACCTATCTATCTAGGTCTTAAAGGCATTCAGCGATTTGACCTCCACATATTCACCACCCTCTGGCTGAAGAAATTCCTCCTCATCTCTTTTAAAGGATCGTCACTTTAGTCTGAGATTGTGTCCTCTGCTTCTAGTTTTTCCTACAAGTGGAAACATCCTCTCCACGTCCACTCTATCCAGGCCACACGGTATCCTATAAGTTTTAATTAGATCCCCCTTATCCTTCTAAACTCCAACGAGTACAGACCCAGAGTCCTCAACCGTTCTTCAATAGACAAACTCTTCATTCCAGGGATCATCGTTGCGGACTTCCTCTGGACCCTTTCCAAGGCCAGCACACCTTTCCTTCGATATGAGGCCCAAAACTGCTCACAATACTCCTAATGAGGTCTGACCAGAGTTTATATAGCCTTAGAAGTACATTCCTGCTCTTATATTCTAGCCCTCTCAACATGAATGTTAACATTACATTTGCCTTCCTAACTGCGGACTGAACCTGCATGTTAACCTTAAGAGAATCGTGAACAAGGACTCCCAAGTCCCTTTGTGTTTCTGATTTCCTAAGCATCTCCCCATTTAGAAAATAGCCTATGGCTCCATTCCTCCTTCCAAAGTGCGTAACCTCACACTTTTCCACATTATATTCCATCTGCCACTTCTTTGCCCACTGATAGAAATTGACTTTTCTAGTCAGCTATAAACTTGAGTAAGGGGAGATGATTGAGGTAAAGGGGTTAAATGAGAACTCATTAGGAATAATTAACTATAATCATATTAAGCAACAATAGATGGGAATCCACTAAGGGTTGATCCAGGTCATACACTTTAATTTCTATCTTATTTCACATTTGCAAGTTGCTTGAGGCTACAAGGTCAGTGAGGTTAACTAGCTAAAAGGCCCCATTGTTGTACAGAACGGGTAATCCCCTTTCAATGGTAACAGCCACTCTCAGGTGATAATGCTTTAACAAAAACTGTGTTTCTCTAATTAATGTTCGATGCAGATGTGGACAATTTGGAAAATTGGCAAGCGATGGAATGGGAAATTTGCACCAATATATTTAAAGCATATATCTCTTAAATTGATGGACAGACATTTTGGCCGAAATTAGTAAATTATAAATTAGTAAAAGCCAATCAGAAGTAAAAAGGCTAGACCTTAAGATAATAATCTCCTTAAGAATCACTTACCACGATGGAAAAATTCATCCCGGAATCACCCCATCTATATTTCTGAAACATTTTTTCTTTGCTGCTTGCTTTTGCTAATCGCCATCTTTCTTTTGTTTAAATTACTTAGTTATGTTATCCTGTGTATTATGATTTGAAGAATTACTACGATCTGTAATTGAATGAAAACTCAACTACTGTATTCGCGAAAGACAATCAATCTGACTAGCTTGCTGCAGGGTTAGTTAGAAACTACCTTAATTTTGAATTGGAAATAGGTTTCCCAGTGGCACAGCTGACAAATAAAGTACAGTAAAAAGTCTTACAACACCAGGTTAAAGTCCAACAGGTTTGTTCACATCACTAGCTTTCGGAGCACTGCTCCTTCCTCAGGTGAATCTTCCTGGTGTTGTAAGACTTCTTACTGTGCTCACCCCAGTCCAACACCGGTATCTCCACATCATGGCAAATAAAGTGCAAGTGGACTTTGCCAAAAAGCACAGACTTGACCTCTGTTATTTGGGAACTGAGAAGGGATAACGGATATCTAGGGTTCTGAACAGACACAAAGATCCATCACCCACTCTCCTAGCCTGTCCAAGCCCTTCTGCAGTCCCCCTGCTTCCTCAATACTACCTGTCCCTTCACATATCTTTGTATCATCTGCAAACTTAGCAACAGTGCCTTCCGTTCCTTCTTCCAGATCGTTAATGTATATTGAGAAAAGCTATGGTCCCAGCACCGACCCCTGAGGCACACCACTAGTCACCGGCTGCCATCCTGAAAATGACCCCTTTTTATCCCCACTCTCTGCCTTCTGCCAGTCAGCCAATCCTCTAACCATGCCACGATCCTATGGGCTCCCATGGGCTTTTAAATTATTGAACAGTCTCCCTGTGGCACTTGTCAAAGGCATACTGGAAATCTAAATAAATCACGTCCATTGGTTCTCCTTTGTCTAACTTCCTTGTTACCTCCTCAAAGAACAGATGTGTCAGACATGATCTCCCCTTGACAAAGCAGTACTCCGCAATCTCATCTTTAATAATAAACTCTAAAATCTAACTAATGACCAAAGTCAGGCTAACTGGCCTATAATCAGTCAGAGTCAGCATGGATTTATGAAGGGAAAATCATGCTTGACAAATCTGTCGGAATTCTTTGAAGATGTAACCAGTACAGTTGACAAGGGGGAGCCAGTCGATGTGGTATATTTGGACTTTCAGAAGGCGTTTGACAAAGTCCCGCACAAGACATTATTGTGCAAAATTAAAGCGCATGGAATTGGGAGAGATGTATTGCGGTGGATAGAAAACTAGTTGGCATGAGGAAACAAAGAGTAGGGATTAATGGGTCCTTTTCAAATTGGCAGGCAGTAACTAGTGGGGTACCACAGGGATCGGTGCTGGGACCCCAGCTATTCACCATAAATATTAATGATGTGGACGAGGGAACAAAATGTAACATCTCAAAGTTTGCAGATGATACCAAGTTAAATGGGAGGCTGAATTGTGACGGGGATGCAGTGAACCTACAGAATGATCTGGACAGATTGGGCAAATCAATGGCAGTTGCAGTATAATTTGGATAGGTGTTGTTATGGGCCAGGGTTTAGAGAATTCCAAAGTATATCATGGAGATCACCTGACCCACTACTTTTCCTAGATTGTGGTATGGGGAGCACACGGCCCACTCTACAGGTGTGGTGCAGCAGAAATCTAAAAGTAATTTTTTAAAGCAAAACAATGTTCATTCTATGAACTCAGTTAACCTTCTTAAAACATACAGTGAACACGTTAGCAACCATCAATTCAAACACAACCTCCAAAGAATACAACACTCTAAGTAATCCTTAAACTTTCCTTTTAGCATCCATAAAACAAAAACCCTTTTTACAGAAGCACATCAGGTTTAAATTCTCTACTGAGAGTAGTTATCACTCTGAATTCACCAAATGATCTAGAGCTAGTCTTTAGATGGCAGAGAGATCAAAATTACACCTTCTTTAGCTGGCCGCAGCTCCAACACCAAAACGAAACAAAAAAACACAGACACACCCAAGTTTTTCCTCAAAGCGAAACTAAAAGGCAGAGCCAGAGCTCAGCTGCCCCCACACTCTGACATCACTGCAGCCACTTGAGCAGACAAACATTTCTTAAAGTGACATTCCCATGACACCTCCCCCCAAGGAAAAAAAATAAACCATCAGCTTCAAGATGGTTTCATTTTTCACCTTTTCACTATCCTTTAAGAAATGCAGACAGTAAATATAATTTTCCATTTCAAAAAACAACACACGCAAACAGGTATAATAACATCGGATGGTGATGTCTAGCATGAGGGGACATACCTTTAAATTGAGGGGAGATAGATATAAGACAGATGTCAGAGGTAGGTTCTTTACTCAGAGAGTAGTAAGGGCGTGGAATGCCCTGCCTGCAACAGTAGTGGACTCGCCAACACTCAGGGCATTCAAATGGTCATTGGATAGACATATGGACGATAAGGGAATAGTGTAGATGGGCTTTAGAGCGGTTTCACAGGTCGGCGCAACCTCGAGGGCCGAAGGGCCTGTACTGTGCTGTAATGTTCTATGTATAGTCCATTTTAGTTCTTCTTCTAGGGGCAGCACGGTAGCATTGTGGATAGCACAATTGCTTCACAGCTCCAGGGTCCCAGGTTCTATTCCAGCTTGGGTCACTGTCTGTGCGGAGTCTGCACATCCTCCCCGTGTGTGCGTGGGTTTCCTCCGGGTGCTCCGGTTTCCTCCCACAGTCCAAAGATGTGCAGGTTAGGTGGATTGGCTATGATAAATTGGCCGTAGTGTCCAGAAGTGCCCTCAGTGTTGGGTGGGGTTACTGGGTTATGGGGATAGGGTGGAGGTGTTGACCTTGGGTTGGGTGCTCGTTCCAAGAGCCGGTGCAGACTCGATGGGCCGAATGGCCTCCTTCTGCACTGTAAATGCTATGAAATCTATGAAACTGTCCCACCAGGTCAGGGGAACAAATGGCCTTTCGTTCAGGTTCTGAGTCTGTAGGATTCAAAGCTGGAATAGACTGGTAGCTAGGAGCGCCTATCTCGTAGCGTGCGTTGACTGGAGACTTACTTGGTTGATGCAGCAACTTGGCAGTTCACTGTCAAGGGTTGGTTCGCGTTGCTGAGTGACCCTGCCAAGAAGGGCAAATTGAACTTGGGGACTCTACTTTATAGTCCCCAGGGGCTTTGCGCCATTCGGGGCGGACCCCTTATCTGGTTCCAAGTGATTGGACTACGTCCCGATCACTTGGATCGATTTCTCCAATACTGGAGCGGTTCCCTGATCGCTGGGCGGCCCCTAAATGTCCATTGGCCTTCCTTTGTCTTGGCTCCTGCTGGCGCCGAGGAGTCTGCCTCGGCCTTATTCATCTTAAGTGTTTCAATTGTGCCCGGGGATCGCTCATTAATATGCAGATGGCTGCTGGTTTCAGTGCTGTCTAGGTTTCTGTAAGTTCTAATACACAGGAAACTTTGCCCCTGCTTGTTTCTCCTGTGTTGGCTGAATTTCCCTGCATCCTTTGCGGATCTCCATTCTAAGTCGGGAAGTGGCCAACCCAGGTGGCTACAGCGGTAAAATCTTTTGCGCCTCCTTCGCTTCACTTGGGCTTTCCTTTACCACTTTAACAAACCGTCTTATCCTGTTTTACCATATCAGCCTTCCCAGTGCCTTTCTTCAACCACCAACACTGTGACTTTACATGGCCTAGTTTATTACAGTGAAAACATTTTAAACTTTCCATGTCCCTTCCACCCTCCTGGATTTCTTTTTTAATCTGAGATACACTCTCCTTATTATGTCCCATCAGATCACCTTTACCTTTACCACTTGAGTATTTCTCATGTCCCCAGTTTCTATCCCTCACAGGCTGAAACTGATATCGTAAACCTTTGATTTCTGAACTAATTCATAATCATCTGCCATTTCTGCTGCTAATCTCGCAATTTTAAACCTCTGCTCTTCCACATGAGTTCTCACTACATCAGGAATTGAATTTTTAAACTCCTCCAAAAGTATAATTTCTCTGAGAGCTTCTTACGTTTGGTCTATTTTCAAAGCCCTTATCCACCTATCAAAATTACTCTGTTTGATCCTTTCGAACCCCATGTATGTTTGACCAGGTTCTTTCCTTAAATTTCTAAACCTTTGTCTGTAGGCTTCGGGCACTAGTTCTTATGCACCTAAGATGGATTTTTTCACCTCCTCATATGTCTCAGATACCTCCTCTGATAGAGATGCAAACACTTCACTAGCTCTACCTACCAACTTTGTTTGAATCAGTAATACCCACATCTCGTGTGGCCATTTCATTTGTTTAGCTACCATCGCAAATGAAATGAAAAAGGCTTCTACCTCCTTCTCATCAAACTTGGCAATGCATGGACATAGTTAAATAGATCCCCACCAAGCCTTCGACTATGAAGCTCTTTCACTTCATCCTCATCACTATCCTCCAACTGTACGTTTTCCTTTCCATCCGCCAATCTTAACTGACTGTCATGTTTCAGGGCCATTTTCCGAAGTTCAAACTCTCTCTGTCTTTCCCTGTCCTCTCTCTCTCTTTTTCCCTGATCTGTAATTCCCTTTCTCTTTCCTTTTGTTCTGCTTGGGCCATTCTTTCTTTTCTCCTTTCATCTTTCTCTTTTTCATCCCTGTCTCTTTCTCTCTCTTTTTCTTTCATTTCGTATTCAAGCTGCTTTAATTCTTTTTCATGTTCAAGTTGCTTGTTTTGTAAATTAAGTTTTGTCATTACTAATGCGTCAGACTGTATCTCAGACAATTTTAAATGCTCAGCTACCGCCGTAAGTACCTCATCTTTTCGTACCTTGGCAGGTAATGTTGAATGCAATGTATTTGCCAAATCTAACAGTCTGTTTTTAATCTCTGTTCGTAAGGTACTGCATGTGACCATCTCCACGCCCAAAAACGTCTGAGCCTCTGAAAGAGCCATTGTCCACAACACACTCCCTACTAAAACTAAAATACCACACCTGAAAAGTTACCACAATATACTCACCCCTCACCATCTTTAAGTTCGCAAAGCCAACCCAAGAGATAGACTTTTATACTCCTTGAGCCCCCAATTTGTTATGGGCCAGGGTTTAGAAAACGCCAAAGTATATCATGGAGATCACCTGACCCACTACTTTTCCTAGATTGTGGTATGGGGAGCACACGGCCCACTCTACAGGTGTGGTGCAGCAGAAATCTAAAACAATGTTTATTCTATGAACTCAAGTTAACCTTTTTAAAACATAGTGAACATCTTAGCAACCATCAATTCAAATACAACCCCCAAAGAATACAACACTAAGTAATCCTTAAACTTTCCTTTTAACATCCAAAAAACAAAATCCCTTTTTACAGAAGCACATCAGGTTTAAATTCTCTACTGAGAGCACTCTGAATTCACCAAATGATCTAGAGATAGTCTTTAGATGGCAGAGAGATCAAAATTACACCTTCTTTGGCTGGCTGCAACTCCAACACTAAAACAAAACTAAAAAACACAGACACACCCAAGCTTTTCCTCAAAGCGAAACTAAAAAGCAGAGCCAGAGCTCAGCTCCACCCACACTCTGACATCACTGCAGCCACTTGAGCAGACAAACATTTCTTAAAGTGACATTCCCATGACAGTGTGAAGTTATTCACTTTGGAAGCAAAAACAGGAAGGCAGATTACTACCTGTATGGTTGCAAACTGGGAGACGGGAAATGTGCAGCGGGGGCCTGGGTGTCCTTGTGCACCATTCGCTGAAGGTAAGCATGCAGGTGCAGCAGACGCTAAACAAGGCTAATGGTATGTTGGCCTTCATTGCGAAAGGCTTCGAGTATAGAAGCAGGGATGTGTTGCTGCAATTGTACAGGGCCTTGGTGAGGCCACACCTGGGGTATTGTGTGCAGTTTTGGTCTCCTTCTCGGAGGAAGGATGTTTTTGCTCTCGAAGGAGTGCAGCGAAGGTTTACCATACTTCAGGGATGGCGGGATTGTAACATGAGGAGAGATTGACTAGGTTGAGATTGTTCTCGCTGGAGTTCAGAAGAATGAGGGGGGGGGATCTCATAGAGACTTATAAAATTCTAACAGGACTAGACAGGCTCGATGCAGGGAAGATATTACCAATGATGGGTGTGTCCAGAACCAGGGGTCACAGTCTGAGGATTCAGGGTAAACCATTTCGGACAGAGATAAGGAGACATTTCTTCATACAAAGAGTGGTGAGCCTGTGGAATTCATTACCACAGGAAGTAGCTGATGCTAAAACGTTGAATATATTCAAGAGGCGGCTAGATATAGCACTTGGGGAGAATGGGATCTAAGGCTATCGGGAAAAAGGATTTGGCTATTGAGTTGGATGATCAGCCATGATCGTGATGAATAAGCGGATCAGGCTTGAAGGGCCAAAAGGCCTCCTCCTGCTCCTATCTTCTATGTTTCCCGTCTTCTGCCTCCCTCCCTTCTTAAAGAGCGGGAGCTGTTTCCAGGACTTTACAGTCCTCTGGGACACTCCCTGCCTCCAGTGATTCCTGAAAGATCATCACAAATGCCTCCACAATCTCCTCAGCTATCTCTTTTAGAAGCCTGGGGTGTAGCCTATCCGGTCCAGGTGATTTATCCACCTTCAGACCTTTCAGTTTCCCCAGAATCTTCTCCTTAGTGATAGCCACTGATTTTCCTGGAGCTCTGGCATCCCACTGGTGTCTTCCACCGTGAAGACTGATGCAAAGTAACTATTCAGTTCCTCTGCCATTTCTTTATTTCCTTTATTTATTTTTCTTTTATTTTGCTGTACAAAACTCTGGTGCGGCCACATTTGGAGCATTGCGTGCAGTCCTGGTCGTCGCATTATAGGAAGGATGTGGAAGCATTGGAAAAGGTGCAGAGGAGATTTACCAGGATGTTGCCTGGTATGGAGGAAGGATCTTATGAGGAAAGGATGAGGGACTTGAGGCTGTTTTCGTTAGAGAGAAGAAGGTTAAGAGGTGACTTAATAGAGGCATACAAGATGATCAGATGATTAGATAAGGTGGACAGTGAGAGCTTTTTTCCTCGGAAGGTGATGACAGGCATGAGGGGACATAGCTTTAAATTGAGGGGAGATAGATATAGGACAGATGTCAGAGGTAGGTTCTTTACTCAGAGAGTAGTAGGGGCGTGGAATGCTCTGCCTGCAACAGTAGTGGACTCGCCAACATTAAGGGCATTTAAATGGTCATTGGATAAATATATGGATGATAATGGAATCGTGTAGATGGACTTTAGAGTGGTTTCACAGGTCGGCGCAACATCGAGGGCCGAAGGGCCTGTACTGCGCTGTAATGTTCTAATGTCTAATTATTACTTCTCCAGCCTCATTTTCCAGTGGTCCAATGTCTATTTTGCCTCTCTCTTACCATTTATATATTGAAAAAAACTCTTCCTACCTTCTTTTATACTACGAGCTAGCTTGCACTCATATTTCATCTTCTCCCCCCATATATTTTTCAGTTGTCCTCTGCTCGCATTTAAAGGCTCCCCAATCCTCTACCTTCCCACTAATGCTCACCACTTTGTATGCTTTTTCTTTTGCTTTTATGCTGTCCTTGACTTCCCTCGTCAGCCCATGGATCCCCTTAGCATGTTTCCTCCTCCTTGGGATGAATTTCTGATGTGCCTTCCGAAGAACCCCCAAAAGCTCCTGCCATTGGCAAAATACCCTGACAACATATCTGGAAATGTCAATGTGGATAATAGCACCATTACAATGTTAGTCAATAGTGTTTTCTTTTCCCAGCCAACTTCTAATCTTGAACTAACGTTTACAGCGAGCGTTACCCTGGAGCTCCCTCTCTCTATCCAAGTCTAGGCAAATCTTGCAGTGTTGTTTAAAGCACGGTCGCATAGTGGTTAGCACAGTTGCTTCACAGCTCCAGGGTCCCAGGATCGATTCCCGGCTTGGGTCACTGTCTGTGCGGAGTCTGCACGTTCTCCCGTGTGGGCGTGGGTTTCCTCCGGGTGCGCCCCTTTCCTCCCACAGTCCAAAGTTGTGCAGGTTAGGTGGATTGGCCATGATAAATTACCCTTAGTGTCCAAAAAGGTTAAATGGGGTTACTGAGTTACAGGGACAGGGTGAAGGCATGGGCTTGAGCAGGGTTCACTTTCCAAGGACCGGTGCAGACGCAATGGGCCAGCACTGTAAATTCTATGATTCATGAACTTAGTCTTTCCAACCTGATGTGGAGATGCCTGCGTTGGACTGGGGTGAGCACAGTAAGAAGGCTTACAACACCAGGTTAAAGTCCAACAGGTTTGTTTCGATGTCACTAGCTTTCGGAGCGCTGCTCCTTCCTCAGGTGAATGAAGAGGTAGGTTCCAGAAACATATATATAGACAGATTTAAAGATGCCAGACAATGCTTGGAATGCGAGCATTAGCAGGTGATTAAATCTTTACAGATCCAGAGATGGGGTAACCCCAGGTTAAAGAGGTGTGAATTGTATCAAGCCAGGACAGTTGGTAGGATTTCGCAGGCCAGATGGTGGGGGATGAATGTAATGCGACATGAATCCCAGGTCCCGGTTGAGGCCGCACTCATGTGTGCGGAACTTGGCTATAAGCTGCTGCTCGGCGATTCTGCGTTGCCGCGCGTCCTGAAGGCCGCCTTGGAGAACGCTTACCCGGAGATCAGAGGCTGAATGCCCTTGACTGCTGAAGTGTTCCCCGACTGGAAGGGAACATTCCTGCCTGGTGATTGTCGCGCGATGTCCGTTCATTCGTTGTCACAGCGTCTGCATGGTCTCGCCAATGTACCACGCTTCGGGACATCCTTTCCTGCAGCGTATGAGGTAGACAACGTTTCCAATCTGAGCGTGAGCTCCCACCTGCATTATATGTGGTAAAGTACAGTTCCAGCAAAATGCTCTGTTTCAGGTGCAGGAGTAGCTGCCTCTCCATTCTGCTCTCTCACTCTGAGTCTTGAAGACTTCCTTGAGTCTGAGAGTTTCAGGGATAGCTCAGGAAATCCTTAGGAACACCCCATTAATATAACATTTGTTATTTGCGTGAAGCAGGTATCATGAACACTAGCAGGCTTACTTCCTAATGCATCCTATCAACACAAAGTCTGGTCAGTGAGGAGTTGATGGTGGAAACTGGCTAACAATACATTACTACTGGTAACTGTAGATAATTGCCTCTAACTGAGGGTAACTGACAGGTACTATAGTTTTTTTTAATATATAAATTTAAAGTACCCAATTCTTTTTTTTCCAATTAAGGGGCAATTTAGCGTGGTCAATCCACCTACCCTGCACATCTTTGAGTTGTGGGGGTGAGACCCACGCAGACATGGGAAGAATGTGCAAACTCCACACAGTGACCCAGGGCCAGGAAAACCCATGTCCTCAGCGTCGTGAGACAGCAGTGCTAACCACTGTGCCACCCTAACTACTAACTGTAGTTAACTGCCGGTAACTATGGCTAACTGAAAGTAACTGAGGGTACCTACGGCAAAGTGCAGCTAACTGGGATTCACACTGTGGGAAAGTGGTACCATCCCCCCACCCAGCCGTAAATCAGCCTTTGTATGCTTGGTAAATTATGAGGTTGTGTCTGCTACACATGCTTTTCTAAACACTGTTGACGAACATCGTAATGGTGCTATTATCCTCACTAACATTTCCAGATATGTTGGCAGGGTATTGTACCATGAGCTGCATCATTCTCAAACCTGACCACCTGACCATGTTCAAACCCCATGTCTATGAAATCGGAGTCACAATACAGCAATCAAAGACAGGGGGCAGTATTCCCCCCCACCACCCGCCGGGTGGGAGAATCGCCGGGGCGCCGTGCGAATCGCGCCATACCGCCCCGACCCCTGCACGCGATTCTCCCATCTCACCGAAACAACGCCGGGCAGGTCGGAGAATCGGTGTAAAGGACGAGCGGCATTCTCCGGCCCGGATGGGCCGAGCGGCCGCGCGTAAACGGCCTAGTCCCGCCGGCGCCGTCTACACCTGGTCGCTGCCGGCGGGTTCTCGTCGCGAAGGCTTGGGGGGCGGAGGCTCCGTTCCCGGGGGGGGCCTCCGGAGTGGCCTGGTACGCGATCAGGACCAACCGATTGGTGGGCCGGCCTCTCTGTCAGCGGGCCTCCTTTCGTCCGCCGGCAAGCCTGGATCCATCTGCCATGTTTGTGCGGGGAGGCCTGGAGGAGGACGCCCACCGCGCATGCGCTAGTTGCCGCTGGCCCAACTGCGCATGCGCGGGACCCAAGGCGCCGCGTCTTTTACGGCGGTTTTTACTCCGGCGTCGGCACTTAGACGCTCATTGGGAGAATCGCGCCAAGGTGCTCTGAATTCAAAAGAAATGGAAGCTGAGACATTTAGTCAATAAGGAACAGCCGATACTGAATTTATCAAACCAAGTCAAGGGGGAATCATCTAACACTGCTGCGAGCCAAATGCTACAGCAATCCAGCAAGTCTCACTGCCCCTTAGTGTGTGTAACAAATCCAATAAAAGATCCAGGCTCTAGGCAGAGACTGCTGTTAATTATACCTGACACTCTCTTTGCCTGCGATGAATGTTGGCATGGCTGTGAGTGGGCTCCTTAGGTCTTTCCTGATGTAGATTTTCTCTGTGGAAGCTGCGCAGTTTGCTGGTTTTTCCCGCTGTGCTTCGATCGGCTTTCTCTCACACTGAACAGCTAATGTTAGGAGAAAAATTACAACATGTTATCAGCACAGCGAGATTGGTGTATCTTCAGTACATCCCTAGCCTCTTTTCCAAACTCAACAAGGCTTCATGTATCATGCAAAGCTGGTTGTGGTTCTTGGGAAGAATGGGCAACCTTGACAAGCATTCTGTGCTTTTCTATGAAAGGCATGCAGCAATCCTGACACACGAGATGCCTGCCCTGTTCAGGCACTTAACTAATTTGGACAAGGAGTATTACCCAGCATGTTCAGCAGACATGGATACAAATCTTTACCCAATGTGTCCAACAGAGAAAAGAGCTACTGTTAGTGCTGGATCTAGTGAATGAGATGCCAAGAGGCTGAAGTATCGATAGGGGAAAATTTGGGGGACAATGTTCATGTTACCATGGTTTAGGTTGGCTATGGGAAAGAACACAGAACAATTCAGAGAAAGAATAATTAACAGGGGGGGGGGGGGGGGGCAACTTCAGGGGGAAAGAATGGATCTGACCTGGATTACGGCAGCACGGTGACTAGCACTGCTGCCTCACATCTTCAGGATCCCGGGTTTCAATTCCAACCTCGGATGACCGTCTGTGGGAGTTTGCACATTGTCCCCGTGTCTGCGTGGGTTTCCTCCCACAGTCCAAAGATGTGCAGGTTAGGTGGATTGGCCATGATAAATTGTCCCTTAGTGTCCAAAAGGTTAGGTGGGGTTACTGGGATAGGGTGGGGGCATAGGCTTACGTAGGGTGCTTTTTCCAAGGGCCGGTGCAGACTCGATAGGCTGAATGGCCTCCTTCTGCACTGTAGATTCTGTGATTCTATGATAATTGGAATCAAAGGTTTAAAGGAAATACAGTAACAAGGAACCAGTTCAGCGACATTCAAGGTATAGTCACATGAAGGGGAAGGTAGGGCAAACAACTCCAGAGCTCACTTGGACGACAATAAAGAGATAGAGATTAAGATGAAGTAGTAAAAGTTTACTTATGACAGATGTCAGGTGGATAATAGGACTGAGAACCAGGATGAACATGGAGGGTACAGAGGGAAAATAAAAAATGCAAAAAGAAGAAGAGAAAGTATGAAAGGAGACCAGCAGCTAACATAAAAGGGAATCGATAAGTCTTCTGCAGACATGTAGATAGCTGAGGAATTGTAAGTGGAGGACTGGGCTGAGTAGGGAAGAAAAAGGAGATTTACACATGGAGCTAGCGGATATGACTGAGTTATTAAACAAACACCTTGCATCTGTCTTTATGCAGTTCTGACTACCTGACACACCAGCTGCAAGGTGACCCTTCCCCCTGATACTCCAGTGACAGGTGACCCTCCCCCACCCCATGACACTCCAGCAGCTGGGTGATCCTCCCCCAACACACGTGTGACACAGTGACCATTTGCCCCGACACTCCAGGGTGACACTTCCCCCAAAATACTACTGGCTAGGTGACACTCCGTCCCCCCCCCCCCCTGACATCCCTCCCCCACACCACCCCGATAGGCCAGCATGACCCTCCTCACCCAACATATCAGCAACAGGGTGACCTCCTACCCCCGACTAACACTTGAACTATACGGTGACACGCCACACACCAGCGTCATGGTGACCCATCCCGCCCAGACACACCGGCGACAGGGTAAGCCCCACCCACCAACACCCCAGCGAAAGGGTTATCGCGCCCCGCCACCCACCCCTGACAGTCCAGCGGCAGGCTGACCCTCCCAATGACACTCCAGTGGCAGGGTGAAACACCCCACCCCCCCCCCCCGCCACACACCAGTGACAGGTTGGGCCTCCCCCACTAACACGACAGGGATAGGGTGAACCTATCCCCTCACCCCCCCCCCCCCCCAACACTCCAGCCACTTGGTGACTCCCCCAACACACCAGCGAGAGGGTGACCGTCACTTGGTGAACCTCCCCTGACACACCAGCAACAGAAAGACCTTCGCCCCGACACACCAGTGAGAGGGTGACCACCCCCACCCCACACACACACACCAGCGAGAGGGTGGACCTCGCTCCCTTAAAGTCAGCGACAGGATGACCCTCACCCCGACAGACCAGTGAGGGTGACTATCATCCCCAAACCCCCCCCCGGACAGACCAGCCACTTGGTGACCCTCCCCCGACACACCAGCGACAGCGTGACCCTCCCCCAACACACCAGCTACAGTGTGACCCTCCCCCGACACACCAGCGACAGCGTGACCCTCCCCAACACACCAGCGACAGCGTGACCCTCCCCCGACACATCAGCGACAGCGTGACCCTCCCCCAACACACCAGCGACAGCGTGACCCTCCCCCGACACATCAGCGACAGCGTGACCCTCCCCAACACACCAGCGACAGCGTGACCCTCCCCTAACACACCAGCGACAGCGTGACCCTCCCCCAACACACCAGCGGCAGCGTGACCCTCCCCCAACACACCAGCGACAGCGTGACCCTCCCCTAACACACCAGCGACAGCGTGACCCTCCCCAACACACCAGCGACAGCGTGACCCTCCCCCAACACACCAGCGACAGCATGACCCTCCCCAACACACCAGCGACAGCGTGACCCTCCCCCAACACACCAGCGACAGCGTGACCCACCCCCGACACATCAGCGACAGCGTGACCCTCCCCAACACACCAGCGACAGCGTGACCCTCCCCCAACACACCAGCGACAGCGTGACCCACCCCCGACACACCAGCGACAGCGTGACCCTCCCCTAACACACCAGCGACAGCGTGACCCTCCCCCAACACACCAGCGACAGCGTGACCCTCCCCTAACACACCAGCGACAGCGTGACCCTCCCCAACACACCAGCGACAGCGTGACCCTCCCCCAACACACCAGCGACAGCGTGACCCTCCCCCAACACACCAGCGACAGCGTGACCCTCCCCCAACACACCAGCGACAGAGTGACCCTCACCCCGACGCGCCAGCGACAGCGTGACCCTCCCCTAACACACCAGCGACAGAGTGACCCTCGCCCCGACGCGCCAGCGACAGGGTGGCTCTCACCCCGATACGCCAGCAACAGGGTGGCCCTCACCCCGACGTGCCAGCAACAGGGTGGTCCTCACCCCGACGCGCCAGCAACAGGGTGGCCCTCCCCCGACATACCAGCGACAGGGTGACCCTCCCGTGATACACCAGTGAGAGGACGAACCTCCCCTCGACGAGCCAGCGACAGGGTGGCCCTCACCCCGACACGCCAGCGACAGGGTGGCCCTCACCCCCTGACATGCCAGTGACAGGGTGACCCTCACCCCCGCTCCCAACACTCCAGCGACAGTGTGACCCCCCCCCCCCGCCGAATCTCCAATGACAGTGTGAAGAACCCCCCCCCAAACCGCCAGAGACACGGTGAACCACCCCCTCCCACACTCCAGCCACTTGGTGACCCTTCCCCGACACACCAGCGACAGCGTGACCCTCCCCTAACACACCAGCGACAGCTTGACCCTCACTCCCAACACTCCAGCGACAATCATAGAATCTTACATTGCAGGAGGCCATTCGGCCCATCCAGTCGGCCCATTGTAAAGAGCATCCTACTTAATCCCACACCTGTCCCTATCCTCGTAACCCAGTGACCCCACCTAACCTTTTTGGACGCTGAGGGACAATTTACCATGGCCAATCCAGTTAACCTGCACATCTTTGGACTGCGGGAGGAAACCGGAGGAAACCCACGCAGACACGGGAAAATGTGCAGACTCCGCAGTGACCCAAGCCGGGAATCGAACCTGGAACCCTGGAGCTGTGAAGCCACTGTGCTACCGTGCCACTCAGTGTCACCAACCCACACTCGAGCGACAGGTTGGCCCTCACCCCTTGACACGTCAGTGACAGGGTGGCCTCACCCCCTGACACGCCAGCGACAGGATGGCCTCACCCCCTGGCACGCCAGCGACAGGGTAGCTCTCATCCCGACACGCCAGCGGCAGGGTGGCCCTCACCCCGACACACCAGCGGCAGGATGGCCTCACCCCCTGACACACCAACTACAGGGTGGTCCTCACCCCCTGACACGCCAGCTACAGGGTGGCCCTCATCCCTGACATTCCAGTGACAGGGTGGCCCTCATTCCCTGCCTCTCCAGTGACAAGATGACCCTCACCCCACCCGACACTCCAGCTACAGGCTGAAGCCCCCATGCCGCACTCTAGGGTGACACTTTTCCCCTCACCCGCCTCTGACACTCCAGCTACAGGGTAATACTTACAGTCTATCTTCATGCCCATCTCTAAACATTTTTGAAGCCTGCAGAACTGACAGCGGTTACGATGATGCTTGTTGATGACACAGTCTTGACTGCTCCGGCAGCTGTATGACAGGTTTTTCCTCACACTTCGTTTGAAGAATCCTTTACAACCCTCACAGCTGACAGCACCATAGTGACGTCCTTTAAAAGTAAAGGAGCACAAAGTGACATTGTCAGACTCTGGTGACTGAACTTGGAATCATTCAGAACAGAATTAGTCTCAAGCCTGGTTTTCTGGTTTCACAATTCTGGAAATCTCACTGCGAGAATGTTTTGTCGGTTCCTGTCTCTCGATCAGAAGTTAAAGAACTGCATTTTTCTAATACTTCTCGCCACTTTAGGTAGTCTGAAGGTACTCCACAGCCAAGAAACCACGATTAAAATGGATTGCGGTTTTAATGTAGAAAATGTAGCAGACTATTTGTGACCAGCAAAATCCCACTAATAAGACCATAAGATATAGGAGTAGAATTAGGCCACTCGGCCCATCGAGTCTGCTCCTCCATTCAATCATGGCTGATATTTTCTCATCCCCATTGTCCTGCCTTCTCCCCATAACCCCTAATCCCCTTATTAATCAAGATCGTTTTTTTTTTACTGATGTTCATTGGGAGAGAAATATTTTCCCAGTGCACTTACCATAGAACCATAGAATCCCTACAGTGCAGAAAGAGGCCATTCGGCCTATCAGGTCAGCACCGACTCTCTGAAAGAGCACTCCACCCTATCCCAACAACCCCATAACCTAACCTACACATACCTGGACAGTAAGGGGCATTTGATCATGTCCAATGCACCTAACCTGCACATCTTTGGACTGTGGGAGGAAACCGGTACACTCGGAGGAAACCCATGCAGAATGGGGAGAACGTACAAACTCCACACAGACAGTCACCCGAGGTCAAAATTGAGCCCAGAACCTGGCACAGACGCAGCAATGCTAACCACTGTGCCACCCCACTTGGGATAACTTAATCGGGTCTTCTTCAAAATAACTGTGATAGAGTCTTTGGTATTCACCGGAGAGGGCATTCAAGAACTCACCAAAAAGACAGCACCTCCAACAATGCAGCATTTCCTCGGTAGTGCATTGAAATGACAGCCTGGATTATGGAATCAAGGTTCAGGAGTGGGGCTCAAAGCCAAAACTTTGGGATTTGAGTGAC
This sequence comes from Scyliorhinus torazame, assembly GCF_047496885.1. Taxonomy (NCBI): domain Eukaryota; kingdom Metazoa; phylum Chordata; class Chondrichthyes; order Carcharhiniformes; family Scyliorhinidae; genus Scyliorhinus; species Scyliorhinus torazame. The sequence goes on from NC_092719.1 coordinate 95,658,201, forward strand.
ATTGCCTCGCACTGAGTCAAAGCTGATAGGGAGGCAGCTTTTCCACTGGCAGTTATGGGGATCATTATTAATATTATGATGTATTTTAATTTGAAAGAGGAAACTAGGTGAAATGATGAAAGACTCCATGATCTTTAATTCAGCTCTCAGTGTCGTGTGTGAAACATAAACTCCCTGTAATGAGGAGGGATAAGCAGGCGTTGCGGTTACAAAGTATAGATCCAAAATGTAATTCCAAACCAGTGTCCTTCGATTTTGATGGTATTAAGCGCGTCTTGGCTGGGGTTGTCCACCTGTAATATTCACCTCAGTTTCTCATAGTGCAGGTGCAGCATGATTTAAATTTATTGCTAGCTCTAAGGAAACCTTCCAGCTAAAGGGAATCTGGAATCATCGAGTAAGTACGTCACAGAGGAGGCCAAATCAAGAGGATGAAGAGATTGGCTGCTCCTGCCTCCATTCCGATTGCCTTTCCTACCCTCCAGATGAGTGTGCTCCTCCCTCAGCACCAATCATTCCCTCCGAAACAGGTGGTACATGCCCAACACAGCCCCTCCCTGATCATTCCCTCCCCATCACCATGTTCCTCACCATAGCCCCTCCCTGATGATTTCCACCCCATCACCATGTTCCTCACCACAGCCCCTCCCTGATCATTTCCACCCCATCACCATGTTCCCCAGCAGAGCCCCTCCCATTTAATTCTTCCCCATCACCATGTTCCCCACAACTGCCCCTTCCTAATCATTCCCTCCCAATCACCATGTTCCCCTCCACAGCCCCTCCCTGATCATTCCCTCCCTATCACCATGTTCCCCACCACTGCTCCTTCCTAATCATTCCCTCCCCATCACCATGTTCCCCACCACAGGCCCTCCCTGATCATTCCTCCCCATCACCATGTTCCCCACCACTGCCCCTTACTAATCATTCCCTCCCCATCACCATGTTCCCCACCACAGCCCCTCCCTGATCATTCCCTCCCCATCACCATGTTCCCCACCACTGCTCCTCCTAATCATTCCCTCCCCATCACCATGTTCCCCACCACTGCTCCTTCCTAATCATTCCCTCCCCATCACCATGTACCCCACCACAGCCCCTCCCTGATCATTCCCTCCACATCACCATGTTCCCCACCACTGCCCCTTCCTGATCATTCCCTCCCCATCACCATGTTCCCCACCACTGCCCCTTCCTAATCACTCCCTCCCCATCACCATGTTCCCCTCCATTACCCCTTCCTAATCATTCCCTCCCCATCACCATGTTCCCCTCCACTGCCCCTTCCTAATCATTCCCTCCCCATCACCATGTTCCCCTCCACTGCCCCTCCCTGATCATTCCCTCCCCATCACCATGTTCCCTCCACTGCCCCTTCCTAATCATTCCCTCCCCATCACCATGTTCCCCTCCACTACCCCTTCCTAATCATTCCCTCCGCATCACCATGTTCCCCTCCACTGCTCCTTCCTGATCATTCCCTCCCCATCACCATGTTCCCCTCCACTGCCCCTCCCTGATCATTCCCTCCCCATCACCATGTTCCCCTCCACTGCTCCTTCCTGATCATTCCCTCCCCATCACCATGTTCCCCTCCACTGCCCCTTCCTAATCATTCTCTCCCCATCACCATGTTCCCCTCCCACTGACCCATCCTAATCATTCCCTCCCCATCACCATGTTCCCCTCCCACTGCCCCTTCCTAATCATTCCCTCCCCATCACCATGTTCCCCTCCCACTGACCCATCCTAATCATTCCTTCCCCATCACCATGTTCCCCTCCACTGCCCCTTCCTAATCATTCCCTCCCCATCACCATGATCCCCTCCACTACCCCTTCCTAATCATTCCCTCCCCATCACCATGTTCCCCACGACAGCCCCTCCCTGATCATTCCCTCCCCATCACCATGTTCCCCACCACTGCCCCTTCCAAATCATTCCCTCCCCATCACCATGTTCCTCACCACTGCCCCTTCCTGATCATTCCCTCCCCATCACCATGTTCCCCATCACTGTCTCTTCCTGCTCATTCCCTCCCCATCACCATGTTCCCCTCCATTGCCCCATCCTGATCATTCCCTCCCCATTACCATGTTCCCCTCCACTACCCCTTCCTGATCATTCCTCCCCATCACCATGTTCCCCACCACTGCCCCTTCCTAATCCCTCCCCATCACCATGTTCCCCTCCACTGCCCCTTCCTAATCATTCCCTCCCCATCACCATGTTCCCCTCCCACTGCCCCTTCCTAATCATTCCCTCCCCATCACCATGTTCCCCTCCCACTGACCCTTCCTAATCATTCCTTCCCCATCACCATGTTCCCCTCCACTGCCCCTTCCTAATCATTCCCTCCCCATCACCATGATCCCCTCCACTACCCCTTCCTAATCATTCCCTCCCCATCACCATGTTCCCCACGACAGCCCCTCCCTGATCATTCCCTCCCCATCACCAAGTTCCCCACCACTGCCCCTTCCAAATCATTCCCTCCCCATCACCATGTTCCTCACCACTGCCCCTTCCTGATCATTCCCTCCCCATCACCATGTTCCCCATCACTGTCCCTTCCTGCTCATTCCCTCCCCATCACCATGTTCCCCTCCATTGCCCCATCCTGATCATTCCCTCCCCATCACCATGTTCCCCTCCACTCCCCCTTCCTGATCATTCCTCCCCATCACCATGTTCCCCAGCACTGCCCCTTCCTAATCCCTCCCCATCACCATGTTCCCCTCCACTACCCCTTCCTGATCATTCCCTCCCCATCACCATTTTCCTCACCACTGCCCCTTCCTAATCATTCCCTCCCCATCAACATGTTCCCCACCACTGCTCCTTCCTAATCATTCCCTCCCCATCACCATGTTCCCCACCACAGCCCCTCCCTGATCATTCCTCCCCATCACCATGTTCCCCACCACTGCCCCTTCCTAATCAGTCCCTCCCCATCACCATGTTCCCCTCCATACCCCTTCCTAATCATTCCTTCCCCATCACCATGTTACCCTCCACTGCCCCTCCCTGATCATTCCCTCCCCATCACCATGTTCCCCTCTACTACCCCTTCCTGATCATTCCCTCCCCATCACCATGTTCCCCTGCACTACCCCTTCCTTATCATTCCCTCCCCATCACCATGTTCCCCTCCCACTGCTCCTTCCTGATCATTCCCTCCCCATCACCATGTTCCCCACCACTGCCCCTTCCTAATCATTCCCTCCCCATCACCATGTTCCCCTCCCACTGCCCCTTCCTAATCATTCTCTCCCCGTCACCATGTTCCCCTCCACTGCCCCTTCCTAATCATTCCCTCCCCATCACCATGTTCCCCTCCACTACCCCTTCCTAATCATTCCCTCCCCATCACCATGTTCCCCACGACAGCCCCTCCCTGATCATTCCCTCCCCATCACCATGTTCCCCACCATTGCCCCTTCCTAATCATTTCCTCCCCATCACCATGTTCCTCACCGCTGCCCCTTCCTGATCATTCCCTCCCCATCACCATGTTCCCCACCACTGTCCCTTCCTGATCATTCCCTCCCCATCACCATGTTCCCCTCCACTGCCCCTTCCTGATCATTCCCTCCCCATCACCATGTTCCCCACCACTGCCCCTTCCAAATCCCTCCCCATCACCATGTTCCCCTCCACTACCCCTTCCTGATCATTCCCTCCCCATCACCATGTTCCTCACCACTGCCCCTTCCTAATCATTCCCTCCCCATCAACATGTTCCCCACCACAGCCCCTCCCTGATCATTCCTCCCCATCACCATGTTCCCCACCACTGCTCCTTCCTAATCATTCCCTCCCCATCACCATGTTCCCCACCCACTGCCCCTTCCTAATCATTCCCTCCCCATCAACATGTTCCCCACCACTGCCCCTCCCGGATCATTCCTCCCCATCACCATGTTCCCCACCACTGCCCCTTCCTAATCATTCCCTCCCCATCACCATGATCCCCTCCACTACCCCTTCCTAATCATTCCCTCCCCATCACCAAGTTCCCCACGACAGCCCCTCCCTGATCATTCCCTCCCCATCACCATGTTCCCCACCACTGCCCCTTCCAAATCATTCCCTCCCCATCACCATGTTCCTCACCACTGCCCCTTCCTGATCATTCCCTCCCCATCACCATGTTCCCCACCACTGTCCCTTCCTGATCATTCCCTCCCGATCACCATGTTCCCCTCCATTGCCACATCATGATCATTCCCTCCCCATCACCATGTTCCCCTCCACTGCTCCTTCCTAATCATTCCCTCCCCATCACCATGTTCCCCTCCACTACCCCTTCCTGATCATTCCTCCCCATCACCACGTTCCCCACCACTGCCCATTCCTAATCCCTCCCCATCACCATGTTCCCCTCCACTACCCCTTCCTGATCATTCCCTCCCCATCACCATGTTCCTCACCACTGCCCCTTCCTAATCATTCCCTCCCCATCAACATGTTCCCCACCACAGCTCCTTCCTAATCATTCCCTCCCCATCACCATGTTTCCCACCACAGCCCCTCCCTGATCATTCCTCCCCATCACCATGTTCCCCACCACTGCCCCTTCGTAATCATTCCCTCCCCATCACCATGTTCCCCACCACTGCTCCTTCCTAATCATTCCCTCCCATCACCATGTTCCCCACCACAGTCCCTCCCTGATCATTCTCTCCACATCACCATGTTCCCCACCACTGCCCCTTCTTAATCATTCCCTTCCCATCACCATGTTCCCCTCCATACCCCTTCCTAATCATTCCTTCCCCACCTCCATGGTCCCCTCCACTGCCCGTCCCTGATCATTCCCTCCCCATCACCATGTTCCCCTCTACTACCCCTTCCTGATCATTCCCTCCCCATCACCATGTTCCCCTCCACTGCCCTTCCTGATCATTTCCTCCCCATCACCATGTTCCCCTCCCACTGCTCCTTCCTGATCAATCCCACCCATTCACCATGTTCCCCTCCACTACCCCTTCCTCATCATTCCCTCCCCATCAACATGTTCCCCACCACAGCTCCTTCCTAATCATTCCCTCCCCATCACCATGTTCCCCACCACAGCCCTCCCTGATCATTCCTCCCCATCACCATGTTCCCCACCACTGCCCCTTCGTAATCATTCCCTCCCCATCACCATGTTCCCCACCACTGCTCCTTCCTAATCATTCCCTCCCATCACCATGTTCCCCACCACAGCCCCTCCCTGATCATTCTCTCCACATCACCATGTTCCCCACCACTGCCCCTTCCTAATCATTCCCTTCCCATCACCATGTTCCCCACCACTGCTCCTTCCTAATCATTCCCTCCCCATCACCATGTTCCCCACCACAGCCTCTTCCTAATCATTCCCTCCCCATCAATATGTACCCCACCACTGCCCCTCCCTGATCATTCCCTCCCCATCACCATGTTCCTCACCACTGCTCCTTCCTAATCATTCCCTCCCGATCACCATGTTCCTCACCACAGCTCCTTCCTAATCATTCCCTCTCCATCACCATGTTCCCCACCACAGGCCCTTCCTGATCATTCCCTCCCCATCACCATGTTCCCCTCCACTACCCCTTCCTAATCATTCCCTCCCCATCACCATGTTCCCCTCCACTGCCCCTTCCTTATCATTCCCTCCCCATCACCATGTTCCCCTCCACTGCCCCTTCCTAATCATTCCCTTCCCATCACCATGTTCCCCTCCATACCCCTTCCGAATCATTCCTTCCCCATCTCCATGTTCCCCTCCACTGCCCGTCCCTGATCATTCCCTCCCGATCACCATGTTCCCCTCTACTACCCCTTCCTGATCATTCCCTCCCCATCACCATGTTCCCCTCCACTTCCCTTCCTGATAATTCCCTCCCCATCACCATGTTCCCCTCCCACTGCTCCTTCCTGATCAATCCCACCCATTCACCAAGTTCCCCTCCACGACCCCTTCCTGATCATTCCCTCCCCATCACAATGTTAGCCCCTCCACTACCCCTTCCTGATATTCCCTCCCCATCATCATGTTCCTCACCACTGCTCCTTCCTAATCATTCCCTCCCTATAACCATGTTCCTCACCACTGCTCCTTCCTAATCATTCCCTCCCCATCACCATGTTCCTCACCACTGCTCCTTCCTAATCATTCCCTCCCTATCACCATGTTCCTCACCACTGCTCCTTCCTAATCATTCCCTCCCCATCACCATGTTCCCCACCACAGCCCCTTCCTGATCATTCCCTCCCCATCACCATGTTCCTCACCACTGCTCCTTCCTAATCATTCCCTACCTATCACCATGTTCCTCACCTCTGCTCCTTCCTAATCATTCCCTCTCCATCACCATGTTCCCCACCACAGCCCCTTCCTGATCATTCCCTCCCCATCACCATCTTCCCCTCCACTGCCCCTTCCTAATCATTCCCTCCCCATCACCATGTTCCCCTCCACTGCCCCTTCCTAATCATTCCCTCCCCATCACCATGTTCCCCTCCATACCCCTTCCTAATCATTCCTTCCCCATCACCATGTTCCCCTCCACTGCCCCTCCCTGATCATTCCCTCCCCATCACCATGTTCCCCTCTACTACCCCTTCCTGAGCATTCCCTCCCCATCACCATGTTCCCCTCCACTACCCCTTCTTAATCATTCCCTCCCCATCACCATGTTCCCCTCCCACTGCTCCTTCCTGATCATTCCCTCCCCATCACCATGTTCCCCACCACTGCCCCTTCCTAATCATTCCCTCCCCATCACCATGTTCCCCTGCCACTGCCCCTTCCTAATCATTCTCTCCCCATCACCATGTTCCCCTCCACTGCCCCTTCCTAATCATTCCCTCCCCATCACCATGTTCCCCTCCACTACCCCTTCCTAATCATTCCCTCCCCAATCACCATGTTCCCCACGACAGCCCCTCCCTGATCATTCCCTCCCCATCACCATGTTCCCCACCATTGCCCCTTCCTAATCATTCCCTCCCATCACCATGTTCCTCACCGCTGCCCCTTCCTGATCATTCACTCCCCATCACCATGTTCCCCACCACTGTCCCTTCCTGATCATTCCCTCCCCATCACCATGTTCCCCTCCACTAACCCTTCCTAATCCCTCCACATCACCATGTTCCCCTCCACTACCCCTTCCTCATCATTCCCTCCCCATCACCATGTTCCTCACCACTGCCCCTTCCTAATCATTCCCTCCCCATTAACATGTTCCCCACCACAGCCCCTCCCTGATCATTCCTCCCCATCACCATGTTCCCCACCACTGCTCCTTCCTAATCATTCCCTCCCCATCACCATGTTCCCCACCCACTGCCCCTTCCTAATCATTCCCTCCCCATCAACATGTTCCCCACCATACCCCTTCCTAATCATTCCTTCCCCATCTCCATGTTCCCCTCCACTGCCCGTCCCTGATCATTCCCTCCCCATCACCATGTTCCCCTCCACTGCCCTTCCTGATCATTCCCTCCCCATCACCATGTTCCCCTCCACTGCCCTTCCTGATCATTCCCTCCCCATCACCATGTTCCCCTCCCACTGCTCCTTCCTGATCATTCCCTCCCCATCACCATGTTCCTCACCACTGCTCCTTCCTAATCATTCCCTCCCTATAACCATGTTCCTCACCACTGCTCCTTCCTAATCATTCCCTCCCCATCACCATGTTCCTCACCACTGCTCCTTCCTAATCATTCCCTCCCTATCACCATGTTCCTCACCACTGCTCCTTCCTAATCATTCCCTCCCCATCACCATGTTCCCCACCACAGCCCCTTCCTGATCATTCCCTCCCCATCACCATGTTCCTCACCACTGCTCCTTCCTAATCATTCCCTACCTATCACCATGTTCCTCACCTCTGCTCCTTCCTAATCATTCCCTCTCCATCACCATGTTCCCCACCACAGCCCCTTCCTGATCATTCCCTCCCCATCACCATCTTCCCCTCCACTGCCCCTTCCTAATCATTCCCTCCCCATCACCATGTTCCCCTCCACTGCCCCTTCCTAATCATTCCCTCCCCATCACCATGTTCCCCTCCACTGCCCCTTCCTAATCATTCCCTCCCCATCACCATTTTCCCCTCCACTGCCCCTTCCTAATCATTCCCTCCCCATCACCATGTTCCCCTCCATACCCCTTCCTAATCATTCCTTCCCCATCACCATGTTCCCCTCCACTGCCCCTCCCTGATCATTCCCTCCCCATCACCATGTTCCCCTCTACTACCCCTTCCTGAGCATTCCCTCCCCATCACCATGTTCCCCTCCACTACCCCTTCTTAATCATTCCCTCCCCATCACCATGTTCCCCTCCCACTGCTCCTTCCTGATCATTCCCTCCCCATCACCATGTTCCCCACCACTGCCCCTTCCTAATCATTCCCTCCCCATCACCATGTTCCCCTGCCACTGCCCCTTCCTAATCATTCTCTCCCCATCACCATGTTCCCCTCCACTGCCCCTTCCTAATCATTCCCTCCCCATCACCATGTTCCCCTCCACTACCCCTTCCTAATCATTCCCTCCCCAATCACCATGTTCCCCACGACAGCCCCTCCCTGATCATTCCCTCCCCATCACCATGTTCCCCACCATTGCCCCTTCCTAATCATTCCCTCCCCATCACCATGTTCCTCACCGCTGCCCCTTCCTGATCATTCCCTCCCCATCACCATGTTCCCCACCACTGTCCCTTCCTGATCATTCCCTCCCCATCACCATGTTCCCCTCCACTACCCCTTCCTAATCCCTCCACATCACCATGTTCCCCTCCACTACCCCTTCCTCATCATTCCCTCCCCATCACCATGTTCCTCACCACTGCCCCTTCCTAATCATTCCCTCCCCATTAACATGTTCCCCACCACAGCCCCTCCCTGATCATTCCTCCCCATCACCATGTTCCCCACCACTGCTCCTTCCTAATCATTCCCTCCCCATCACCATGTTCCCCACCCACTGCCCCTTCCTAATCATTCCCTCCCCATCAACATGTTCCCCACCATACCCCTTCCTAATCATTCCTTCCCCATCTCCATGTTCCCCTCCACTGCCCGTCCCTGATCATTCCCTCCCCATCACCATGTTCCCCTCCAGTACCCCTTCCTGATCATTCCCTCCCCATCACCATGTTCCCCTCCACTGCCCTTCCTGATCATTCCCTCCCCATCACCATGTTCCCCTCCCACTGCTCCTTCCTGATCATTCCCTCCCCATCACCATGTTCCTCACCACTGCTCCTTCCTAATCATTCCCTCCCTATAACCATGTTCCTCACCACTGCTCCTTCCTAATCATTCCCTCCCCATCACCATGTTCCTCACCACTGCTCCTTCCTAATCATTCCCTCCCTATCACCATGTTCCTCACCACTGCTCCTTCCTAATCATTCCCTCCCCATCACCATGTTCCCCACCACAGCCCCTTCCTGATCATTCCCTCCCCATCACCATGTTCCCCTCCATACCCCTTCCTAATCATTCCTTCCCCATCACCATGTTCCCCTCCACTGCCCCTCCCTGATCATTCCCTCCCCATCACCATGTTCCCCTCTACTACCCCTTCCTGAGCATTCCCTCCCCATCACCATGTTCCCCTCCACTACCCCTTCTTAATCATTCCCTCCCCATCACCATGTTCCCCTCCCACTGCTCCTTCCTGATCATTCCCTCCCCATCACCATGTTCCCCACCACTGCCCCTTCCTAATCATTCCCTCCCCATCACCATGTTCCCCTGCCACTGCCCCTTCCTAATCATTCTCTCCCCATCACCATGTTCCCCTCCACTGCCCCTTCCTAATCATTCCCTCCCCATCACCATGTTCCCCTCCACTACCCCTTCCTAATCATTCCCTCCCCAATCACCATGTTCCACACGACAGCCCCTCCCTGATCATTCCCTCCCCATCACCATGTTCCTCACCGCTGTCCCTTCCTGATCATTCCCTCCCCATCACCATGTTCCCCACTACTGTCCCTTCCTGATCATTCCCTCCCCATCACCATGTTCCCCTCCACTGCCCCTTCCAGATCATTCCCTCTCCATCACCATGTTCCCCACCACTGTCCCTTCCTAATCCCTCCCCATCACCATGTTCCCCTCCACTACCCCTTCCTGATCATTCCCTCCCCATCACCATGTTCCTCACCACTGCCCCTTCCTAATCATTCCCTCCCCATCAACATGTTCCCCACCACAGCCCCTCCCTGATCATTCCTCCCCATCACCATGTTCCCCACCACTGCTCCTTCCTAATCATTCCCTCCCCATCACCATGTTCCCCACCCACTGCCCCTTCCTAATCATTCCCTCCCCATCAACATGTTCCCCACCACTGCCCCTCCCGGATCATTCCTCCCCATCACCATGTTCCCCACCAATGCCCCTTCCTAATCATTCCCTCCCCATCACCATGTTCACCTCCACTGCCCCTTCCTAATCATTCCCTCCCCATCACCATGTTCCCCTCCATACCCCTTCCTAATCATTCCTTCCCCATCTCCATGTTCTCCACCACTGCCCGTCCCTGATCATTCCCTCCCCATCACCATGTTCCCCTCTACTACCCCTTCCTGATCATTCCCTCCCCATCACCATGTTCCCCTCCACTGCCCCTTCCTAATCATTCCCTCCCCATCACCATGTTCCCCTCCATACCCCTTCCTAATCATTCCTTCCCCATCTCCATGTTCCCCTCCACTGCCCGTCCCTGATCATTCCCTCCCCATCACCATGTTCCCCTCTACTACCCCTTTCTGATCATTCCCTCCCCATCACCATGTTCCCCTCCACTACCCCTTCCTGATCATTCCCTCCCCATCACCATGTTCCTCACCACTGCTCCTTCCTAATCATTCCCTCCCTGTAACCATGTTCCTCACCACTGCTCCTTCCTAATCATTCCCTCCCCATCACCATGTTCCTCACCACTGCTCCTTCCTAATCATTCCCTCCCCATCACCATGTTCCCCACCACAGCCCATTCCTGATCATTCCCTCCCCATCACCATGTTCCTCCCACTGCTCCTTCCTAATCATTCCCTCCCTATCACCATGTTCCTCACCACTGCTCCTTCCGAATCATTCCCTCTCCATCACCATGTTCCCCACCACAGCCCCTTCCTAATCATTCCCTCCCCATCACCATGTTCCCCTCCACTGCCCCTTCCTCATCATTCCCTCCCCATCACCATGTTCCCCTCCACTGCCCCTTCCTAATCATTCCCTCCCCATCACCATGTTCCCTCCATACCCCTTCCTAATCATTCCCTCCCCATCACCATGTTCCCCTCCACTGCCCCTTCCTAATCATTCCCTCCCCATCACCATGTTCCCCTCCACTGCCCCTTCCTAATCATTCCCTCCCCATCACCATGTTCCCCTCCACTGCCCCTTCCTAATCATTCCCTCCCCATCACCATGTTCCCCTCCACTGCCCCTTCCTAATCATTCCCTCCCCATCACCATGTTCCCCTCCATACCCCTTCCTAATCATTCCCTCCCCATCACAATGTTCCCCTCCACTACCCCTTCCTGATCATTCCCTCCCCATCACCATGTTCCTCACCACTGCTCCTTCCTAATCATTCCCTCCCTATAACCATGTTCCTCACCACTGCTCCTTCCTAATCATTCCCTCCCCATCACCATGTTCCTCACCACTGCTCCTTCCTAATCATTCCCTCCCTATCACCATGTTCCTCACCACTGCTCCTTCCTAATCATTCCCTCCCCATCACCATGTTCCCCACCACAGCCCCTTCCCGATCATTCCCTCCCCATCACCATGTTCCTCACCACTGCTCCTTCCTAATCATTCCCTCCCTATCACCATGTTCCTCACCACTGCTCCTTCCTAATCATTCCCTCTCCATCACCATGTTCCCCACCACAGCCCCTTCCTGATCATTCCCTCCCCATCACCATGTTCCCCTCCACTACCCCTTCCTAATCATTCCCTCCCCATTACCATGTTCCCCTCCACTGCCCCTTCCTAATCATTCCCTCCCCATCACCATATTCCCCTCCACTGCCCCTTCCTAATCATTCCCTCCCCATCACCATGTTCCCCTCCATACCCCTTCCTAATCATTCCGTCCCCATCACCATGTTCTCCTCCACTGCCCCTCCCTGATCATTCCCTCCCCATCACCATGTTCCCCTCTACTACCCCTTCCTGATCATTCCCTCCCCACCACCATGTTCCCCTCCACTACCCCTTCCTAATCATTCCCTCCCCATCACCATGTTCCCCTCCCACTGCTCCTTCCTGATCATTCCCTCCCCATCACCATGTTCCCCACCACTGCCCCTTCCTAATCATTCCCTCCCCATCACCATGTTCCCCTCCCACTGCCCCTTCCTAATCATTCTCTCCCCATCACCATGTTCCCCTCCACTGCCCCTTCCTAATCATTCCCTCCCCATCACCATGTTCCCCTCCACTACCCCTTCCTAATCATTCCCTCCCCATCACCATGTTCCCCACGACAGCCCCTCCCTGATCATTCCCTCCCCATCACCATGTTTCCCTCCACTACCCCTTCCTGATCATTCCCTCCCCATCACCATGTTCCCCTCAACTGCCCTTCTTGATCATTCCCTCCCCATCACCATGTTCCCCTCCACTGCCCTTCCTGATCATTCCCTCCCCATCACCATGTTCCCCTCCCACTGCTCCTTCCTGATCAATCCCACCCATTCACCATGTTCCCCTCCACTACCCCTTCCTGATCATTCCCTCCCCATCACCATGTTCCCCTCCACTACCCCTTCCTGATCATTCCCTCTCCATCACCATGTTCCTCACCACTGCTCCTTCCTAATCATTCCCTCCCTATAACCATGTTCCTCACCGCTGCTCCTTCCTAATCATTTCCTCCCCATCACCATGTTCCTCACCACTGCTCCTTCCTAATCATTCCCTCCCTATCACCATGTTCCTCACTACTGCTCCTTCCTAATCATTCTATCCCCATCACCATGTTCCCCACCACAGCCCCTTCCTGATCATTCCCCCCCCATCACCATGTTCCTCCCACTGCTCCTTCCTAATCATTCCCTCTCCATCACCATGTTCCCCTTCACTACCCCTTCCTAATCATTCCCTCCCCATCACCATGTTCCCCTCCACTGCCCCTTCCTAATCATTCCCTCCCCATCACCATGTTCCCCTCCACTGCCCCTTCCTAATCATTCCCTCCCCATCACCATGTTCTCCTCCATACCCCTTCCTAATCATTCCTTCCCCATCACCATGTTCCCCTCCACTGCCCCTCCCTGATCATTCCATCCCCATCACCATGTTCCCCTCTACTACCCCTTGCTGATCATTCCCTCCCCATCACCATGTTCCCCTCCACTACCCCTTCCTAATCATTCCCTCCCCATCACCATGTTCCCCTCCCACTGCTCCTTCCTGATCATTCCCTCCCCATCACCATGTTCCCCACCACTGCCCCTTCCTAATCATTCCCTCCCCATCACCATGTTCCCCTCCATACCCCTTCCTAATCATTCCCTCCCCATCACCATGTTCCCCTCCACTGCCCCTTCCTAATCATTCCCTCCCCATCACCATGTTCCCCTCCACTGCCCCTTCCTAATCATTCCCTCCCCATCACCATGTTCCCCTCCATACCCCTTCCTAATCATTCCTTCCCCATCACCATGTTCCCCCCCACTGCCCCTCCCTGATCATTCCCTCCCCATCACCATGTTCCCCTCTACTACCCCTTCCTGATCATTCCCTCCCCATCACCATGTTCCCCTCCACTACCCCTTCCTAATCATTCCCTCCCCATCACCATGTTCCCCTCCCACTGCTCCTTCCTGATCATTCCCTCCCCATCACCATGTTCCCCACCACTGCCCCTTCCTAATCATTCCCTCCCCATCACCATGTTCCCCTCCATACCCCTTCCTAATCATTCCTTCCCCATCACCATGTTCCCCTCCACTGCCCCTCCCTGATCATTCCCTCCCCATCACCATGTTCCCCTCTACTACCCCTTCCTGATCATTCCCTCCCCATCACCATGTTCCCCTCCACTACCCCTTCCTAATCATTCCCTCCCCATCACCATGTTCCCCTCCCACTGCTCCTTCCTGATCATTCCCTCCCCATCACCATGTTCCCCTCCCACTGCCCCTTCCTAATCATTCTCTCCCCATCACCATGTTCCCCTCCACTGCCCCTTCCTAATCATTCCCTCCCCATCACCATGTTCCCCACGACAGCCCCTCCCTGATCATTCCCTCCCCATCAGCATGTTCCCCTCCACTGCCCCTTCCTAATCATTCCCTCCCCATCACCATGTTCCCCTCCATACCCCTTCCTAATCATTCCTTCCCCATCACCATGTTCCCCCCCACTGCCCCTCCCTGATCATTCCCTCCCCATCACCATGTTCCCCTCTACTACCCCTTCCTGATCATTCCCTCCCCATCACCATGTTCCCCTCCACTACCCCTTCCTAATCATTCCCTCCCCATCACCATGTTCCCCTCCCACTGCTCCTTCCTGATCATTCCCTCCCCATCACCATGTTCCCCACCACTGCCCCTTCCTAATCATTCCCTCCCCATCACCATGTTCCCCTCCATACCCCTTCCTAATCATTCCTTCCCCATCACCATGTTCCCCTCCACTGCCCCTCCCTGATCATTCCCTCCCCATCACCATGTTCCCCTCTACTACCCCTTCCTGATCATTCCCTCCCCATCACCATGTTCCCCTCCACTACCCCTTCCTAATCATTCCCTCCCCATCACCATGTTCCCCTCCCACTGCTCCTTCCTGATCATTCCCTCCCCATCACCATGTTCCCCTCCCACTGCCCCTTCCTAATCATTCTCTCCCCATCACCATGTTCCCCTCCACTGCCCCTTCCTAATCATTCCCTCCCCATCACCATGTTCCCCACGACAGCCCCTCCCTGATCATTCCCTCCCCATCAGCATGTTCCCCACCACTGCCCCTTCCTAATCATTCCCTCCCCATCACCATGTTCCTCACCGCTGCCCCTTCCTGATCATTCCCTCCCCATCACCATGTTCCCCACCACTGTCCCTTCCTGATCATTCCCTCCCCATCACCATGTTCCCCTCCACTGCCCCTTCCTGATCATTACCTCCCCATCACCATGTTCCCCTCCACTGCCCTTTCCTAATCATTCCCTCCCCATCACCATGTTCCCCTATCACCATGTTCCCCTCCACTGCCCCTTCCTAATCCCTCCCCATCACCATGTTCCCCTCCACTACCCCTTCCTAATCATTCCCTCCCCATCACCATGTTCCTCACCACTGCCTCTTCCTGATCATTCCCTCCCCATCACCATGTTCCCCACCACTGCCCCTTCCTAATCATTCCCTCCCCATCACCATGTTCCTCACCACTGCCTCTTCCTGATCATTCCCTCCCCATCACCATGTTCCCCACCACTGCCCCTTCCTAATCATTCCCTCCCCATCACCATGTTCCCCACCACTGCCCCTTCCTAATCATTCCCTCCCCATCACCATGTTCCCCTCCACTACCCCTTCCTGATCATGCCCTCCCCATCACCATGTTCACCTCCACTGCCCCTTCCTAATCATTCCCTCCCCATCACCATGTTCCTCACCACTGCCCCTTCCTCATCATGCCCTCCCTATCACCATGTTCCACACCACAGCCCCTCCCTGATCATTCCCTCCCCATCACCATGTTCCCCTCCACTTCCCCTTCCTGATCATTCCCTCCCCATGACCATGTTCCCCACCACTGCCCCTTCCTGATCATTCCCTCCCTATCACCATGTTCCCCTCCACTGCCCCTTCCTCATCATGCCCTCCCGATCACCATGTTCCCCACCACAGCCCCTCCCTGATCATTCCCTCCCTATCACCATGTTCCCCACCACTGCCCCTTCCTGATCATGCCCTCCCGATCACCATGTTCCCCTCCACTGCCCCTTCCTGATCATGCCCTCCTTATCACCATGTTTCCCACCACAGCCCCTCCCTGATCATTCCCTCCCTATCACCATGTTGCCCTCCACTGCCCCTTCCTCATTATTCCCTCACCATCACCATGTTCCCTCCACTGCCTCTTCCTTATCTTTCCCTCCCTATCACCATGTTTCCTCCATTGCCCCTTCCTCATCATTCCTTCCACAACACCATGTTGCCCCCCACTGCTCCTTCCTCATCAACCTTTCCCATCACCATGTTCCCCTCCATTGCCCAACCCTGACCTACCTATCACCATGTTCCCTCTATTGCCCCTTCCTCCTCATTCCCTCCACAACACCATGTTCCCCACCACTGACCCACCTCATCATTCCCTCCCCATCACCGAGTTCCAATTGTTTCCCCTTTCCATTCTGTCAATTGTATATCAGTCGGGTGTTTAACTGTATTTAGGTAGAGGGCATTAATTAGGGCTTACCTGTGTGCTTAAATAGAGGAGCAGGCTGAAACTGTGAACAAAGAACAGCACAGAAACAAGTCCTTTGGCCCTCCAAGCCTGCGCCAACCATGCTGCCGGTCTAACCTGAAACATTCTACACCCGGGATTCGTATCCCTCGATTCCCATCCTATTCATGTATTTGTAAAGACATCCCTTAAATGTCGTACCTACTTCCACCACCTCCTCCGACTGCGAGTTCCAGGCACCCACAACCCTGTGTAAAATACTTCCCTCGCACATCTCCTCCAAACTTTACCCTTCACACCTTAAACCTATGTCCCCTTGTAATTGACTTTTCCGCCCTGGGAAAAAGCTTCTGACTAACCACTCTGTCCATGCCTCTCATAATTATGTCAACTTCTATCAGGTCACCCCTCAACCTCCTTCGTTCTAGTGTGAACAAACTGAGGTTATCCAACCTCTCCTCATAGCTAATGTCCTCCATACCAGGCAACATCCTGGTAAACCTCTTATGTACCTTCTCCAAAGCCTCAAGATCATCCTGGTAGTGTGGCGACCTGTATTGAACACTATATTCCAAGTGTGCCCTTACTAAGGTTCTATATAGCTGCAGCATGACTTGCCAATTGTTATACTCAATGCCCTGGTCGATGAAGGGAAGCATGCCACATGCCTTCTTGACTACCTTCTCCACCTGCATTGCCATTTACAATGATCTGTGGAACTGCACACCCAGATCCCTCTGCCTGTCAATACTCTTAAGGGTTCTGCCATTTAGTGTACATTTCCCACCTTCCAAAATGCATTACCTCACATTTGTTCAGGTTAAACTCCATCCGCCATCTCTTCGCCCAAGTCTCCAAGCAGTTTATATCCTGTTGTATCCTCTGACAGTCATCATCGCTATCCACAATTCCACCAACCTTTGTGTCGTCTGCAAACTTACTAATCAGACCAGTTACATGTTCCTCTATTTATATGTACTACAAAACAGCAAAGTTCCCAGCACTGATCCCTGCAGAACACCTCTAGTCACAGCCCTCCATTCAGCAAAGCACCCTTCCAGTGCTACCTTCTGTCTTCTATGACCAAGCCAGTTCTGTATCTATCTTGCCAGCTCAGCTCTGATCCCGTGTGACTTCACCTTCTCTACAAGTCTGCCATGAGGGACCTTGTCAAAGACCTTACTGAAGTCCATGTAGACAACATCCACCGCCCTCCCCTCATCAATCATCTTCGTCACTTCTTCTAAAAACTCGATCAAGTTAGTGAGATGCCACCTCCCCTTCACAAAGCCATGCTGTCTCTCGCTAATATGTCCACTTGTTTCCAAATGGAAGTAAATCCTGTCTCAAAGAATCCTCTCCAAAAATGTCCCTACCACTGACGTAAGGCTCACCGGTCTGTAATTAGGGATGGACAGTAAATGCTGGCCTAACCAGCAACAGCCACATCCCCTGAATGAATAATTAAATCAGCTGAGGGAGGCAGAAGATGCTAAGTAGCAGAAGCTACCTTTTGTCCATGTTTGTCTTGATACCATAAGACTCTGTGGGATCTAGAGTCAATGTTGAGAACTCCCAGATCAAATACCTCCTGACTCCTCTGCTCCTCCATCTCTGATGGATCTGGCCTGCTGGTAGCACAGGACATACCAAAGGATGGTGATGGTGGTGTCTGGCACACTGTCTGTAAGGTATGAATCCATGAATATGACTATGTCAGTCTGGTCTGTGGGACAGCTCTCCCATTATTGGCACAAGCCCCAGATGTTAGTAAGAGGACTTGAGAGTCAGCAGTGGTAGTTTTGCCAGTCTCGTTTCTGGCACCCAGGTGGATGATAAGGGCTAGATGTGGTATTATTGCTTCTGATACCCAGGTGGATGTCAAATCCAATTTAATTCCTTTTTGGCTTTGTAATGGTTTGATCCAACTAATTGGCTTGCTGGCTACTTCAGAGTCCATTTAAGAGTCAATCACATTGCTGTGGGTTTCAAGTCACTTGTAGGCAGGACCTGGTATGGCAGATATAATTCCCAAAAGGATATTACAGACCCAGACGCTGTTTTAAAACAATTGACAAGGGTTTTATTACTGGGATTAGATTTTAATTCACCAAGTGAAATTAAATTCCACAAGTTGCTGTGATGGGAATTGAACCCATGTCCCCTGAGCCTCAGGATGACTCATCCATTGATATTATTGCAATGCCACTGCCTCCCTATCGGGAGGCCCTGCTACAAACACCATTCCCTAGCTATCAACTCCATCCCTCTCCTCATCAACAGATTTTAACCTTGTTGTTTTATTTGACCGAGAGTTAGATTTTTGACCACATATCCATGTCAGCATTAAGACCCCTCTTCCCACCTCCAAAGCATGGCCTGACTTGTGCTGCTTCAGATTATCTGTTGAAATTCTCATTCATGCCTTCTAACCTAGAGACGTTAATATCTGAATGTCGTTCTGGCGGACTTCCCACATCCTCCCCTCCGTAAACTCTGCTGCCTGTGCTCTTACCCGGACCAAGTTCCATTCACCCATGGCCCCTACACACTCATTCCTGGTTAAGAATGTTTCAATTAAAAATTCTCTCCTAATTTTCAAATTCTTCTATCTCCAATCCTTTCAGCACCATAACCTTTCAAAATATCAGCTTTTCGGTAATTCTGCTGTGTTGAGCATCCACAATGTTCCCCGCTCTGCCATTGGTGGCCTTGCTTTTAGCTGCCTGGCTGTTAAGCTCTGGAATTCCATCCCTAAATCTATCTATGCATCTATTTCCTGCTTTAAAATATTGTTTCACCAATTTTTTGGTCCTCTACCTTCGTATTGTTATATGTCCTCAGTATCAAGTTTTGTTTAAGAACTACTTGTTAAGTAATGTCGATCATTTTATTACATAAAAGGCACCTACAACAAAGGAAACAGGGATTGAAGCTGAAATCATAAAGAAATATGCCACTATCAGCACCCTCCTTAGCCTTAATCACCGCCATTTACATCTTTCTGTCCACGACATCTTTGTCAATCTCCACCTATCGCTGGTCCCCTATATAGCCCCACCACTCCACGCCCCGCCCACAACAGTATAAATCTGACCCTATTTTCAGTTCTCACCAGCTTTGACATAGAGCCATCCAAGGCTTGAAAAGTTAGCTACCTTCTCTCACCACAGATGCTGTCAGGCCTGCTGAGATTGTTCAGTATTTTCTGTTTTCGTTCTAGATTCCAGCATCCGCAGTAATTTGCTTTTAAATAAGAAAGCTGAGTGCAACCTTGGAGTTTGGTAAGTGATGGACTTCGGTGAACGTGAGGATTCGCGCCACTTCCCACCCTCCAAGTTTCTGGTCCAAATCCTCCTCTTACTTTCTTTTAATCTCGTCCAACAGGACCTGATCCGTCGACATTAGCTGACCATGAATCTCTGACACCCCTCCGTCAGGGGACCTACATTTGCTGCCGAAAGAACTCTGTCCATCATCTTTTGCATATCATGTAGCTGCTAATGATCTGCTTTTGAGGCAATGGGTCTCTGCTGTCTTGCATCCTGTTGTAGCAACCACATTTCCAGAAAATTTCCACAAAGCTTGTGATTTGTACTGGCACTGGAGGGTGTACAGAGGAGATTCACTAGGTTAATCCCAGAGCTGAAGGGGTTGGATTACGAGGAGAGGTTGAGTAGACTGGGACTGTACTTGTTGGAATTTAGAAGAATGAGGGGGGATCTTATAGAAACATATAAGATTATGAAGGGAATAGATAGGATAGCTGCGGGCAGGTTGTTTCCACTGGCGGGTGAAAGCAGAACTAGGGGGCATAGCCTCAAAATAAGGGGAAGTAGATTTAGGACTGAGTTTAGTAGGAACTTCTTCACCCAAAGGGTTGTGAATCTATGGAATTCCTTGCCCAGTGAAGCAGTAGAGGCTCCTTCATTAAATGTTTTTAAGATAAAGATAGATCGTTTTTTGAAGAATAAAGGGATTAAGGGTTATGGTGTTCGGGCCGGAAAGTGGAGCTGAGTCCACAAAAGATCAGCCACGATCTCATTGAATGGTGGAGCAGTTTCGAGGGGCCAGATGGCCTACTCCTGCTCCTAGTTCTTATTTCTTTGGTATCTGTGTTACTTGGACACATTTCCCATCAGGCTGTAGTGTCCCTTGGATTATTAAATTGGCCTTTCTCCTGCATAGGTTTACCCAAGCTCGATTTGTCCTGCTGGATGAGATTAAAAGAAAGTGGGAGGAGGATTTGGGCCAGAAACATAGAGGTGGGAAGTGGAGCGAATCCTCCCGTTCACCGAAGTCCATCACTTACCAAACTGCATTCTGTGCAGCACTTTCAAAATCACATTTAGTTCATAATTCCTATTTGCGGGTTAAGAACAACAAAGAACAAAGAAAATTACAGCACAGGAACAGGCCCTTCGGCTCTCCATGCCTGCACCAACCATGCTGCTCATCGAAGTAAAACCCCCTACTCTTCCGGGGACCATATCCCTCTATTCCCATCCTATTCATGTATTTGTCAAGAAGCCCCTCAAACATCACTATCGTATCTGCTTCCACCACCTCCAGTGAGTTCCAGGCTCTCACCACCCTCTGTGTAAAACATCTCAACCTGGGAAAAAGCTTCTGACTATCCACTCTGTCCATGCCCCACATAATCTTGTAGACGTCTAGCAGATCGCCCCTCAACCTGTGAAGTCACACCGGATCAAGGGTGAGCTGGCAAGGTGGATACAGAACTGGCTAGGCCATAGAAGGCAGAGAGTAGCAATGGAGGGATGCTTTTCTAATTGGAGGGCTGTGACCAGTGGTGTTCCACAGGGATCAGTGCTGGGACCTTTGCTCTTTGTAGTATATATAAATGATTTGGAGGAAAATGCAACTGGCCTGATTACAAAGTTTGCAGACAACACAAAGGTGGTGGAATTGCGGATAGCGATGAGGACTGTCAGAGGATACAGCAGGATTTAGATTGTTTGGAGACTTGGGCGGAGAGATGGCAGATGGAGTTTAATCCAGACAAATGTGAGGTCATGCATTTTGGAAGGTTTAATGCAGGTAGGGAATATACAATGAATGGTAGAACCCTCAAGTGTATTGAAAGTCAAAGAGATCTAGGAGTACAGGTCCACAGGTCATTGAAAGGGGCAACACAGGTGGAGAAGGTAGTCAAGAAGGCATACGGCATGCTTGCCTTCATTGGCCGGGGCATTGAGTATAAGAATTGGCAAGTCATGTTGCAGCTGTATAGAACCTTAGTTAGGCCACACTTGGAGTATAGTGTTCAATTCTGGTCGCCACACTACCAGAAGGATGTGGAGGCTTTAGAGAGGGTGCAGAAGAGATTTACCAGAATGTTGCCTGGTAGGGGGGGCATTAGCTATGAGGAGCGGTTGAATAAACTCAGTTTGTTCTCACTGGAACGAAGGAGGTTGAGGGGCGACCTGATAGAGGTCTACAAAATTATGAGGGGCATAGACAGAGTGGATAGTCAGAGGCTTTGCCCCGGGGTAGAGGGGTCAATTACTAGAGGGCATAGGTTTAAGGTGAGAGGGGCAAGGTTTAGAGTAGATGTACGAGGCAAGTTTTTTACGCAGAGGGTAGAGGGTGCCTGGAACTCGCTACCGGAGGAGGTGGTGGAAGCAGGGACGATAGTGACATTTAAGGGGCATCTTGACAAATACATGAATAGGATGGGAATAGAGGGATACGGACCCAGGAAGTGTAGATGATTGTAGTTTAGTCGGGCAGCATGGTCGGCACGGGCTTGGAGGGCCGAAGGGCCTGTTCCTGTGCTGTACATTTCTTTGTTCTTTGTTCACACTGAAGTCTCTTTCACGTACACAGAAGTACCTATCTGTACCCCTAACTATAGAGTCCAATATAACTATTGCTCTCGTGCTCTTTCACCAATTCTATCACCAATTCAATTATTTAAGAAAATATTGTAAACACTTATCTTCACTTATCACTGCAGATACTTGAGGTAGGTCTTTATATCACTTACCTTCACAGGATGCTCTCTGGATCTCTCCCTGCAGATTAACAGTTACAAACGAAGAGAAAGAAAACAAAACAGAAAGAGAAAAAGCACCGCCTCCCACTCTGCACCAAATTACCAAGTTTCAATCACACTCTGCTGCCTCACTCAGGCTGCCACCCACTTCATGTGTGCAAACCTTACTGAGAGTGAGCGTATCTGGAGCTCAGCCAGGCTGGGATGCCTCACACACCAGTTAGGCTTCAAACAGAAGAATGCAATTTACACCTTTTGCCTCTAATCAGGCTTCAGGTGATTGACAGATAACTGCCAGTCAGCTATTTGGGTGGGGACAGCTCCATTTTACGAACTAACTAGACCACTAATCTTATAACTGAAAAAAAGAACAGGAAAATTTAAATTTACCACTTACCTCTTTAATTACCACACTGCTCCAAGTTACCAAGTTTCAATCCCACTCTGGTTACCTCACTCAGGCTCTCTCCCACTTCATGTGCACAAAGTTTACTGAGACAACAAGTTTAAAAATCACAGCTAAATTCTACTATCATCACACATTCAAAAGATCATGAGATTAAATTCTGTTTCGTTTTACATTGCATCCATCTCATTTGCGGGCACGCTACCTGGGTTCCTTGGTTGATACCCGGAGCTAATCCATCTATTGGTGCTAGTTGGGGAACGCCAGCAACAACTGACACTAGGGTGGGCGCCAGAGGAGGGGCGTCGCCTTGTACCTCACCTCTTCAGCGTCCAACATCCCATGCTGGCGGTGACATATCTGTGCACCGTATGCTTTTTAAAAAAAGATATTCAAATTTTCAGTTTGCAAACATACATAAGAACATAAGAATTAGGAACAGGAGTAGGCCGTCTGGCCCCTCGAGCCTGCTCCGCCATTTAATGAGATCATTGCTGATCTTTGTGGACTCAGCTCCACTCTCCGGCCCGTACACCATATCCCCGAATCCCTTTATTCTTTAGAAAGACATCTATCTTTTTCTTAAAAACGTTTAAAGAAGGAGCCTCAACTGCTGCACTGGGCAAGGAATTCCAGAGATTCACAACCCTTTGGGTGAAGAAGTTCCTCCTACACTCCGTCCTAAATCTACTTCCCCGTATTTAGAGGCTATGCCCCCTAGTTCTGCTTTCCCTTACCAGTGGAAACAACCTGCCCACATCTATCCTATCTATTCCCTTCATAATTTTATATGTCTCAATAAGATCCCCCCGCATCCTTCTAAACTCCAATGAGTACAGTCCCAGTCTACTCAACCTCTCATCATAATCTAATCCCCTCAACTCTGGGATCAACCTAGTGAATCTCCTCTGCACTCCTCCAGTGCCAATATGTCCTTTCTCAGGAAAGGAGACCAAAACTGAACACAATACTCCAGATGCGGCCTCACCAACACCCTATACAATTGCAGCATAACCTCACTAGTCTTGAACTCCATCCCTCTAGCAATGAAAGACAAAACTCGATTAGCCTTCTTAATCACCTGTTGCACCTGCACACCAACTTTTTGCGACTCGTGCACCAGCACATCCAGGTCCCTCTGCACAGCAGCATGTTTTAACATCTGACCGTTTAAATAATAATCCATTCTGCTGTTATTCCTCCCAAAATGGATAGCCTCACACTTGGCAACATTGAATTCCATCTGCCAGACCCTAGCCCATTCACCTAACCTATCCAAATCCTTCTGAAGACTTCCGGTATCCTCTGCACTTTTTGCTTTACCACTCATCTTAGTGTCGTCTGCAAACTTTGACACATTGCACTTGGTCCCCAACTCCAAATCGTCTATGTAAATTGTGAACAACTGCGGGCCCAACACTGATCCCTGAGGGACCCCACTAGTTACAGGTTGCCAACCAGAGAAACACCCATTTATCCCCACTCTCTGCTTTCTGTTAGTTAACCAATCCTCTACCCATGCTACCATTTTACCCTCAATGCCATGCATCTTTAGTTTATGCAGCAACCTTTTGTGTGGCACCTTGTCAAAAGCTTTCTGGAAATCCAGATATACCACATCCATTGGCTCCCCGTTATCTATTGCACTGGTAACGTCCTCAAAACATTCTACCAAATTAGTCAGACACGACCTACCCTTTGTGAACCCATGCTGCGTCTACCCAATGGGGCAATTTCCCTCCAGGTGCCCCGCTATTTCCTCCTTAATGATAGATTCCAGCACTTTCCCTACAACCGAAGTTAAGCTTACCGACCTATAATTACCCGCTTTCTGCCGACCTCCTTTTTTAAACAGTGGTGTCACGTTTGCTACTTTCCAATCCACTGGGACCACCCCAGAGTCTAGTGAATTTTGATAAATTATCCCTAGTGCGTTTACAATTTCCCTAGCCATCTCTTTTAACACTCTGGGATGCATCCCAGCAGGGCCAGGAGACTTGTCTACCTTTAGCCCCATTAGCTTGCCCAATACTGCCTCCTTAGTGATTACAATCATCTCAAGGTCCTCACCTATCATATCCTTATTTCCATCAGTCACTTGCATGTTATTTGTGTCCTCCATTGTGAAGACTGACCCAAAAAACCTGTTCAGCTCCTCAGCCATTTCCCAGTCTCCTATTATTAAATCTCCCTTCTCATCTTCCAAAGGACCAATATTTACCTTAGCCACTCTTTTTTGTCTTATATATTTGTAGAAGCTTTTACTATCTGCTTTTATGTTCTGAGCCAGTTTACTTTCATAGTCTACCTTACTCTTCTTTATGACTTTTTTAGTAACTTTCTGTTGTCCCCTAAAGCCTTCCCAGTCCTCTAGTCTCCCACTAATTTTTGCCACTTTGTATGTTTTTTCCTTCAATTTGATACTCTCCCTCACCTCCTTAGATATCCACGGTCGATTTTTCCCCTTTCTACCGTCTTTCTTTTTTGTCGGCATGAACCTTTTCTGAACACTGTCAAAGATCGCTCGGAAGGTTCTCCACTGTTCCTCAACTACTTCACCATGAAGTCTTTGCTCCCAGTCTACCTTAGCTAGTTCTTCTCTCATCCCATTGTAATCGCTTTTGTTTCAGCACAAAACACTAGTGTTTGATTTTACCTTGTCATCCTCCAACTGTATTTTAAATTCCACCATATTGTGGTCGCTCCTTCCAAGAGGATCCCGAACTATGAGATCATTAATCAATCCTGCCTCATTACACAGGACCAGATCTAGGACCGCTTGTTCCCTTGTAGGTTCCATTACATACTGTTCCAGGAAATTATCCCGGGCATATTCTATAAACTCCTCCTCAAGGCTGCCTTTACCAACCTGGTTAAACCAATCGATATGCAGATTAAAATCTCCCATGATAACCGCTGTACCATTTCTACATGCATCCGTTATTTCTTTGCTTACTGCCTGCCCTACCATCCTGTTACTATTTGGTGGCCTATAGACTACTCCTATCAGTGACCTTTTCGCCTTACTATTCCTGATTTCCACCCAAATTGATTCAACCTTGTCCTCCATAGCACCAATATCATCCCTTACTATTGCCCGGATGCCATCCTTAAACAACAAAGCTACACCACCGCCCTTACCGTCCATTCTATCCTTTCGTATAGTCTGATACCCTTGGATATTTAACTCCCAGTCGTGACCATCTTTTAACCATGTTTCAGTAATGGCCACTAAATCATAGTCATTCACGATGATTTGCGCCATCAACTCATTTACCTTATTTCGTATACTACGAGCATGCAGGTAAAGTACACTTATGCTGTTTTTTATGTCTTTGTTATGAATCCTAACACCTTGATCAGTAACTTTTCGCAATTTATTTTTCCTCTTACCCTTTCTCCTAATTTTCCTCGTCTTTGAACCCATATCTCTACATAATAACCTGTCACGTAACCTGCTGCCTTGATCTCCATTCACCATTATACTCCATTAACCATTATACCATTAATATACAAAATATTAAACCAGATTCATACAATAAACAAAAATATTCCCCTCCACCCAACCCGCTCCCCCCATTCCAGTTAAAAAAAATATTTTGACAATTTTTCAGAATAACACTATTACACCATCTATGTCCAACAGTGAGCAATATTTCAACCCCCCCAAAACAAACGCCAATCCCCAATGCCCTCCCTCCTCCCCCCAGCATTTGATAGGTGACCAACTCTCTCAAAATGGACAAAAATGGCTGCCACCTGAGGTAAAACCTCTAAGCCGACCTTCTCATTCCTTCTCATTAGAGACTTGATTTTTTTCTATGTACAACAATTCAGGTCGCCGAGCCAAGATGCTGTGCTGGTTGGGGTTGAGGACTTCCAGTCAAACAAGACTCGCAAATGCAAGACCATCCATGCTTGTCTCTGTCTGTGACTCCGGTAAGTTTGCGATCCCAAAAATAGCTACCAAAGGGCAGTTCCAAGTCAAACCAAAGAATTCCTGGCCTGGTGCTGAAGAAAGAGAACCAAATGTTCACAAGCCCAGGGCAGGACCAGAACATATGTGCGTGATGGGCTGTGTCCCCCCTCTACATCTGTAAAAGCCCCATTCGGGCCCTGGTCAAATGCCATGTGCACCATCTTGAATTGTATCAGACTGAACCTTGTGCACAAAGAGTTGACCCTATATAGAGCCTCGCTCCACTCCCCCCCCCCCGCCCCCGCCCCCTGGTAATATCAAAACTAGTTAGCTCTTGAGAGCTTATACTTCTCCAGCCACTTCTCAAAACTCAAAAACCGGTTTCCTCCCACAAGTCCAGGAAAAAGTGCTATATGGTAATTTGGACATTCTGAATTCTCCCTCAGTGTACCTGAACAGGCGCCGGAGTGTGGCGACTAGGGGCTCTTCACAGTAAATTCATTGCAGTGTTAATGTAAGCCTACTTGTGACAACAAAGATTATTATTATCAACAAACAGAACACCAAGCCTCTCGAACATCTCCTCCAAGCCCTGAAGGCCGAATCCAAAACCGCCGGCACAAAACGATGATTTCCACAGATTGGGCAACATCGACATAGCAACCAGTTTAAAATGCCACATAAATTGTCACCGTATTTTCAAGGTGCCACCACCACTGGATCAGCAGTCCAATTCATCGGGGAAAACTGAAGGTTTGCCATAACCAATGCCCTTAAGCTGGTGCCTTTACAATCTTTCTTCTCCATCCCCCCATATGGATCCCGCCCCTCTATACCATCCCCGCACCTTTTCAATATTAGCCGTCCGATAATTGTGTTGGGTAACACAAGGCCCTCTGATTGCCTATTCCTTTGTAAAATAAAAACTCTACGGACCCAAGGGGTCCTGCCCGCCCAAATTAAAGAGATCATCTTATTGACTCTAGTAAAAAAATACTTTGAAAGGAAAACTGGAAGGCACTGAACCAAAAACAGAAATCTTGGGAGAATATAAATTTTAATCGTCTGGATCCTTCCAGCCAAAGTCAGCGGGAGGCTATCCCATCTCTTTAGGTCCTCCTTCTCTGCTCTAAGCAGGAACCCAAAATTTAGCTTCTGTAACGAGGCCCAGTCATGGGCTACCCAGACACTGAAAACTGGACCTAGCCAGGCAAAAAGGCAACTTCCTCAGGCTCCACTTTAAAAAAAATTTTTATCATAGAATTTACAGTGCAGAAGGAGGCCATTTGGCCCATCGAGTCTACACCGGCTCTTGGAAAGAGCACCCTACCCCAAGGTCAACACCTCCACCCTAGCCCCATAACCCAGTAACCCCACCCAACACTAAGGGCAATTTTGGACACTAAGGGCAATTTATCATGGCCAATCCACCTAACCTGCACATCTTTGGACTGTGGGAGGAAACCGGAGCACCGGAGGAAACCCACGCACACACAGGGAGAACGTGCAGACTCCGCACAGACAGTGACCCAAGCCGGAATCGAACCTGGGACCCTGGAGCTGTGAAGCAATTGTGCTATCCATAATGCTACCGTGCTGCCCTGGGGGATTCACCGGAAAACAATCGATTTTAGACTGAAAAGGAGCTAAACCTCTCGGGCAACTTCATTATCTCCTCTGCTTTGGAGAAAGGGTCCGTCATATACAATAACAGGTCTTTCACATACAAGGACACCCCATGCTCCCTCCCTCTTCTATCTATTTTCCTCCACTTTGTGGATGACCTCAGTGTGATAGCCAGAGATTCATTAGCCAGGAAAAACAGTAAGGGAGACAATGGGCATCCCTGTCTGATGCCTCTTCCCAGTTGGAGGTATTTTGAGGTCAAAGCATTTGTATGGGGCTCGATACAAAAGACGGATCCAGGATATAAACCTATGCCTAAAGTCAAACCTGCCCAAGACCTCAAATAAATAGCTCCAATCCACCTTATCAAACATCTTCTCTGCATCGAAAAAAATAATAAACCTCTGTTTCAGGGGATGGAAAGGGGGACAAAACCACATTGAGCAGCCTCTGGACATTTCCCGGCAGCTGTCTCCCCTTGATAAATCCCATCTGCTCCTTCGATAAAGTCCCTGTGAGGCAGGACTCCATACGCCTTGCCAAGACCTTCGCCAGCAACGTTGCGTCCACATTCAACAAAGTAATGGGGCGTATGACCCACACTCTTTATCCTTCTTCAATATCAAGGAGATTGTCGCCTGCACCAATGAGATGGCGAAGTCCCCCAAGTCAAAGACTCCTCAAACATCTCAAGCATCACTGGGGTTAGCAACCCGGCAAATGTTTTGTAAAGTTCAATCGAGAACCCGTTCAGTCCCGACACCTTCCCCGACTGCATCAAACCCATACCCTCAGCAATCTCCTCCAGAGTAGGAGCTTCCGATTCCTCCCTCTTCTCTTGTTCCACTACCAGGAAGGCCAAACCGTCTAAGATCTATAACACTGAGGACTGGGGGGTTACGACTCGTACAGGTTCCGACAAAACGCCTTGAATGCCCCATTAACCTTGGCCGGGATGGAAACCAGTCTACCTCCCTCATCCCTAACTTGCACTATTTCCTGAGCAGCCGCCTGCCACCTCAGCTGATGTTCTAGTCTTTTCCCCATGTTCCCAAAGAGCTCCCCTCAAACGTTGCAGCAAGCGCACCGCCCTCTCTGTGGATAGAAGCCTAAACTCCAACTGTAGCTTCTTCCTACTAGCCAACAATTCCGGTGTCTGCTTGATCGAGTCGACCTCCAAGATGGTGTCCGGCAACCTGTACCTCTCTGCCCTTTTCCTTATGTGCCTTAAAGCAGATAATATCCACTCCAACGACCACCTTCAGCACCTCCCATAGAGTAGAAGGGAAAATCTCCTGTGCAAAAACTCCAACAGCGAGATTTCAAATCTCCGGGGAGGGGGACTGGCAGATAAGTTTATACGAGAGGTCCTTTCAGGAGATTTCATCTTCCACGCTATGGGAACATATGCACTGGGCTGCCCTGGGCTTGTGAACCTTTGAGTCTCCTTCAGCACCAGGTCAGGGATTCTTGGATTTGACTTGGAACCATGCCCTTTGGTAGCTATTTTTGGGACTCAAACATGTCAGAGTTACAGATAGGGACTAGGGCGGATGGTCTTGCTTTTGCTTCCTTGGTAGCCCGTAGGTGAATCGTGTTTGACTGGAAGTCCTCGACCCCACCCAGTGTTGCGGCTTGCTTCGGCGACCTGATGGAACTTTTGTACTTAGAAAAAAATCAAGTCTCTAATGAGGAAGTCGGCTGCGAGGTCCTACCTTAGGTTGCAGCCATTTATGTCCTTTTCAGAGAGTTGGTCACCCATCAGATGCTGGGGGGGGGGGGGGGGGCATTGGGGATTGGTTGTTGTTTCTTTTGCATTTGTGGGGGGGTGGTGATAAAAAAAAAGTTGGAATATTGCTCACTATTGTACATAGATGGTGTAATGGTACTCTTCTAAAAAATAGTTAACAAAATATGTTTTTAAACTGGAATTGGGACAGCAGGTAGGGTGCCCAAGAATATTTTTGTTTATTGTATGAATCTGGTTGAATATTTTGTATGTTTGTAACAGAAAATTTGAATAAAAATCTTTTTTTTAAAAAAAGCATACGGTGCACAGACGTCACCGCCAGCATAGGATGTTGGACGCTGGAGAGGTACAAGGAGACTCACTGCCTCTGGTGCCCGCTCCAGTGCTGGTTGTTGCAGACGTGCCCCCACCACAACAACAGACGGATCAGCTCCGTGTATCAACCAAGGAACCCAGGTAGCGTTTCCGCAATTGTGAAGGATGCAATGCAAAAAAAAAACCAGAATTTAATCTCATGATCTTTTGAATGTGTGATTACAGTAGAATTTAGCTGTGATTTGTAAACTTGTTGTTACTTTATAACCCGCAAATAGGAATCATGTACTAAATGTGATTGTGAAAGTGCTGCATAGTGTAACACAAATCGAGCTCAGGTAAACCTATGCAGGAGAATGGCCAAATTAATGATCCAATACACACATACCTGTGTGAACAGATCAAAGGGGGAAATGTAGCCCTGGTCCTCAACCTAATATGGCCAAGTTCGCAGAGACACTGTAGCCTGATGGGAAATATGGCCAAGTAACACAGATACCAAAGAAGCTTTGTGAAGTCTTTCTGGAAATGTAGTTTCTCCAACAGGATGCAAGACAGCAGGAGGCCCCTGGCCTCAAAAGCGGATCACGATAAGGCAAAACATGACAGCTATGTGACAAAGAAAGCAGGAGGATGATTGAAACCAAACAACTGCAGCCAGTTGCAGACCTTAACAAAGGGGCCATATAGCCTTTGTAGTCACACAAACTGTTAATCTGGAAGTTGTTTTATGGCATAATGGAACAACTGGATCCTGTTTATTGGATCTGTGAAACACAACTTCAGTCGCCAGAGGATTGTAAAATTGACATCACCGAACCTTTGAAAAGGTTGAAGAAACAGTATGAAGCAGGGATTTGAAGCTTCATCAGCGGAAACCCTGGGACCAACCATCACAGGTTACCAACCATCACAGAGTCAAGGGCTCGGTGACCAGTAAAGCATCCTTCGAGAAAGCTTGGCCAACTGTTCTGTTTCGGGTAATGTTCAAGTTTGAATCGTAAGTTGAGTAATAGCTACCACTTTGACATAGAGCCATTCAGACTCGAAATGTTAGATCCTTTCTCACTTCACAGATGCTATCAGACCTGCTGAGATAGTCTAATATTTTCTGTAAGTAAAACAGTTATCACTTAATGAGTTAACGTATTGGTGACACTTATTGAGTATTAGTTTGTGTGACAATAAAAAACTGCCGTATAAGAGTTTGTGTGACACATTTTATCAGAATCAAAGAAATTGATTTAAGAATATTTGTGTAAAAAGACGGAGACTGCGCACGGAAAAGACGGAGATTGAACACGGAAAAGACGGAGATTGCACACGGACTTTGACTTGTTGACCACGGGTAAGGCGGAGGCACAATGGAGGAATGCACAGGGAGTGCAGTATGAATATGGAGAGAAGGCGAGCCGGCTGCTAGCCCAACAACTTAGGAAGAGGGGGGCGGCGAGAGAGATCGGAGGGGTTAGAGACGAGGAGGGAAAGATGGAACGGCGAGCGGAGAGGGTGAACGGGGTGTTTAAGGTATTTTACGAGAGGCTATATAAGGCTCAACCCCTGGAAGGGAAAGAGGGAATGATGCGTTTCCTAGACCAGCTGGAGTTCCCGAAGGTTGAGGAACAGGAGATGACAGGACTGGGAGCGCAAATTGAGGTGGAGGAGGTGGTAAAAGGAATTGGGAACATGCAGGCAGGGAAGGCCCCGGGACCGGATGGGTTCCCGGTGGAGTTCTATAGGAAATAAGTGGACCTGCTGGCCCCACTTCTGACGAGAACCTTTAATGAGGCTAGGGAAAGGGGGACACTACCCCCGACGATATCGCTGATCCTGAAAAGAGACAAGGACCCGCTGCAGTGCGGGTCATACAGGCCTATTTCCCTCTTGAACGTAGATGCCAAGCTTTTGGCCAAGGTGATGGCGACGAGGATAGAGGACTGTGTCCCTGGGGTGGTGCATGATGATCAAACAGGGTTTGTTAAAGGGAGGCAATTGAATGCTAATATACGGAGGCTGCTGGGAGTGATGATGATGCCCCCACCGGAGGGGGAGGCGGAGATAGTGGTGGCGATGGATGCAGAGAAAGCATTTGATAGAGTGGAGTGGGACTACCTGTGGGAAGTACTGAGGAGATTTGGATTTGGAGGGGGGTTCATTAGATGGGTTCAGCTCCTGTACAGGGCCCCGGTGGCAAGTGTGATTACAAATAGGCAACAATCTGACCACTTCCGACTATATAGGGGTACAAGACAGGGATGTCCCCTGTCCCCGTTACTGTTTGCGTTGGCAATTGAGCCACTGGCCATAGCGCTGAGGGGCTCTAGGAAGTGGAGGAGGGTACTTAGAGGAGGAGAAGAGCATCGGGTGTCATTATACGCGGATGATTTGTTGTTGTATGTCGCGGACCCAGTGGAGGGGATGCCTGAGATAATGCAGACACTCAGGGAGTTTGGAGAATTTTCAGGATATAAATTGAATATGGGGAAGAGTGAACTGTTTGTGATGCACCCTGGGGAACAGGGCAGGGGAATAGACGATTTACCGTTGAGGAGGGTAACAAGGGATTTCCGGTATTTAGGGAGCCAGGTGGCCAGGAACTGGGGAACCTTGCATAAGCTTAACTTGGCACGACTGGTAGAGCAGATGGAAGAGGACTTTAGGAGGTGGCACATGGCACCCCTGTCATTGGCGGGCAGGGTGCAGGCGGTTAAAATGGTGGTCCTGCCGAGGTTTCTTTTTGTGTTCCAGTGCCTCCCTGTACTGATTACAAAGGCCTTTTTTAAGAAGGTGGACAAGAGTATTATGAGCTTTGTGTGGGCTGGAAAGACCCCAAGAGTAAAGAGGGGGTTCCTGCAGCGCAGTAGGGACAGAGGGGGACTGGCACTGCCGAGTCTAAGTGATTATTATTGGGCCGCCAACGTGTCAATGATATGTAAGTGGATGAGGGAAGGGGAAGGAGCGGCGTGGAAAAGATTAGAGATGGCGTCCTGTAGGGGAACTGGTCTGAAAGCACTGGCGACGGCGCCGTTACCGTTCTCCCCGAAAAAATACACCACAAACCCAGTGGTGGTGGCAACTCTGAAAATTTGGGGGCACTGGAGACGACATAAGGGAGTGACGGGTGCCTCAGTGTGGTCCCCGATAAGGAACAACCATAGGTTTGTCCCGGGAAGGATAGAAGGGGGATTTAAATCTTGGCAGCGAGTAGGAATTGCGAAATTGAAGGACTTGATCTTAGACGGGACGTTCGCGAGTCTGGGAGCACTGACAGAAAAATATGGGTTGCCACCTGGGAATGCATTTCGCTATATGCAAGTGAGGGCATTTGTGAGGCAACAGGTGAGGGAATTTCCGCAGCTCCCGGCGCAAGAGATCCAGGACAGAGTGATTTCGGGGGCATGGGTGGGTGATGGTAGGGTGTCAGATATATATAGGGAAATGAGAGACGAGGGGGAGACGATGGTAGAGGAGCTGAAGGGAAAATGGGAGGAGGAGCTGGGGGAAGAGATTGAGGAGGGGCTGTGGGCAGATGCCCTAAGAAGGGTAAACTCATCGTCCTCGTGTGCCAGGCTCAGCCTGATACAATTCAAGGTTCTACACAGGGCGCATATGACTGGAGCAAGGCTGAGTAGATTTTTTGGAGTGGAGGATAGGTGCGGGAGATGTGCGGGAAGCCCGGCGAACCACACCCACATGTTTTGGTCATGTCCGGTATTGCATGGGTTCTGGGTGGGTGTGGCAAAAGTGATTTCAAAGGTGGTGGGGGTCCGGGTTGAACCAGGCTGGGGGTTGGCTATATTTGGGGTTGCAGATGAGCCGGGAGTGCAGGAGGCGAGAGAGGCCGATGTTTTGGCCTTTGCGTCCCTAGTAGCCCGGCGAAGGATTCTACTTATGTGGAAAGAAGCTAAGCCCCCGGGTGTGGAGGCCTGGATCAATGACATGGCAGGGTTCATAAAATTGGAGCGGATAAAGTACGCACTAAGAGGTTCGGCTCAAGGGTTCACCAGGCGGTGGCAACCATTCCTCGACTATCTCGCAGAGCGATAAGGGAAAATAGGGAAGGTAGCAGCAGCAACCCAGGGGGGAGGGTGGGGGGGCTCATTTGGGTCCTCAGGGGTTGTTTTATATTAGTTATTTATATTAGATGTTACGAAGTTACTATTTTAGTTACTATTTCTGTTGTTTCTTATTTTGTTGTTGGCAGTTGCCGTTAGTTAGCATATTATTATTTTTTTTAAACGATCAATGTATGTATTATTACAAAGTTGTAAAATGGGAAATTTTTGTTTGATCGAAAAACTTTAATAAAATATATTTTTTTTAAAAAGAATATTTGTGTAAGTAATTTGTGTGACATATCAGTTGTGACCCTCGTCCATTAGGGGCAGCACCCTCTTATTATATGCCGATGGCACAATAACCACTGACTAACCAACAATGCTGCCTCACAGCACCAGCAAACCGGGTTTGCTTCCGATCTTGGGTGACTGTTTGTGTGGAGTCTGCACGTTCTCCCCATGTTTGCATAGGTTTCCTCCAGGTGCTCCGGTTTCCTCCCACAGACCAAAGATGTGCAGGTTATGTGGATTGGCCATCCTAAATTGCCCAAAGATGTGCAGATTAGGTAAGATTATTGGTATCGGGCAGAGGATTGGGCCTAGGTAAAGTGGTCTTTTGGAGGGTCGGTGCAGACGTGAAGGGCCGAATGGCCTCTTTCTGCTCTAGTGATTTTATGGACGAACACAAAGAGAGTGCAAGCAGGACGCCTGCCAGGTCAAATGATAAACCAAAAGAAAGCAGATATTTGTGTAAAGGCGAGTGGCAGGTCAGAAGATTGGAAAGAATATAAAGAACATTAAAGAATGACAAAAAGATTGATAACGCGGGGGAAAAAACTACGATCCCATCAAAACATACAAGATTCTTAAGGGTAGATGCTAGGAATGCGGAGTCTGCACATTCTCGTGCTTGTTAGGTGAATTGGACATTCTGAATTCTCCCTCTGTGTACCCAAACAGGCACTATAGTGTGGCGACTAGGATTTTCACATTAACTTGCACTGCAGTGTTAATGTAAGCCTACTTGTGACACAAATCAAGGTTATTATTATAACATAAAAGTCTTGAACTAGGGATTGCAGTCTGAGAATTGGGGGCTAGCCATTTAGGATTGAGCTTGGGAGAAATCACTCTTGAGGTCTGGGAATCTTTGAAATGCTCTGCCCCAAAGAGCTGTGGATGCTCCATCATTGAATACATTCAAGATACAGGTCAATAGATTTTTGGATACTAAGTGATCATATTGAATGCGGGGCAGGTTCAAAGGACCAAATGGCCCACTCCTGCTCCTACCAATCTATGTTTTGAAATTTTCAATATGCCTCCAGCCTCATCAGCTTTTTCAGCGACAGAGTTCCACATTTCCACTGCCCTTTGATTGAACTTTTTTCTGACATCACCCATGAGGGGTGAACTGATAAAGGTCTAAAAGATTATGGCCGGGATTTCCGAAATTCCGGCCAAGTGTTGACGGCGGAGTAAACACCGGAGTGGTGTACGCCGGCATCAATGGGCCTCCTGGCCCAGCAATTCAGCGGTCTTCAGGGGGCTAGCACGGCGCTGTAGTGCTGCGCGTTTCTCCGGCGCCGAAAGGCGGCCCTGCACAGCCGGCGCGGGTCCGCTCATGCGCGTGGTTGCCGTCTCCGTGCAGGCGCGGGGCAACATAACGGAGACCTACAGCGGGCCCGCCCGGAAGGAGGTAAATCCCCTCCAGATCGCGGGCACCCGCCGATCGGAAGCAACCTGTCCTGGTTTAAATAAAACCAGAACAACAGGTCATTAATCTCAGTTACTATTTATGGGGCCTCAGTGTACTTACCAATTATTTACCTCTAAATTACTGTATTGGGTATGAGGTGCTTTGGGAAATCCAGAGAATATCTACATTTCTTTCTTATATCTGGATTACTCAACCCAAGTGTCATAGTAAGCATGCCAACACGCCATTACTTCTGTGACCACAACAGACAATACCCACTTGTGTTTGATACCCACACTATATACTGTTTATACCTTAGAATATGTGCTGGTTTATACATGTCAGCTCCATACCCTAAAATATATTTAGGTTACAGATATACATTGCAATTTATAACTGAGAATACATAGAACCATTGATTCTGATAATGTATTAGACAAAGTCACAGGGGTTCATTTAGCTTGTTTGTCTGTGCGGCTCTGTAAGAGCAACTCAGCTCGTCCCACTCCCCACCTTTCTCCCGTGAGCCCTGCAAATGTTCTCTCATCATATAATTATCTAGTACCCTTTGAAAGCCACAACTGAAATGTGCCATCACCACACCCTCAGGCAGTGCATCCCAGATTCTAAACACTCGCTGTGTAAAAAGAGGTTTTCCCTCATGTGACCGCTTGTTCTTGTGGCCAATCATCTTAATGATTATGAACATATGAATTAGGAGCAGGAATAGTCCATTTTGCCCCTAGCACTCTGCCATTCAATAACATGAAGGCTGATCTGATTGTGGCTTCAATTCCATGTCCCCGCCTACCCTAAGTAACCTTTGACTCCCTTGTTAATCGAGAATCTATCTCCCTGTGCCTTAAAAATATTCAATGAGTCTGCCTCTACCACTCTCGAGGAACAGACTTCTAAAGACTTAACCCTCAGAGAAAAAAATTCTCCTCATCTCTATCTTAAACGGGAGGCCCCTTATTTTTAAACTGTGTCCACAGTTCTAGTCTCTTCCCACAAGGAGAACAATTCTTTCTGTATCCACTCTGTCAAATACCCTCAAGATCTTATATGTTTCAATAAGATCACCTAATGTTCTCTTAAATTCCAATGATGCAGGCCCAACCTGTCCAGCCTTTCCTCGCAAGACAGCCCCAAGAATCAGTCAAGTGAAACCTTGGTAAGGCCCCATTTGGAGTACTGTGTGCAGTTCTGGTCGCCTCATTTTAGGAAGGATGTGGGAGCTTTGGAAAAGGTGCAAAGGAGATTTACCAGGATGTTGTCTGGAATGGAGAGTAGGTCTTACGAGGAAAGATTGAGGGTGCTAGGCCTTTTCTCATTAGAACGGAGAAGGATGAGGGGAGACTTGATAGAGGTTTATAAGATGATCAGGGGAATAGATAGAGTAGACAGTCAGAGACTTTTTTCCCGGGTACAACAAACCATTACAAGGGGACATAAATTTAAGGTGAATGGTGGAAGATACAAGGGGGGATGTCAGAGGTAGGTTCTTTACCCAGAGAGTAGTGGGGGCATGCAATGCACTGCCTGTGGAAGTAGTTGAGTCGGAAACATTAGGGATCTTCAAGCGGCTATTGGATAGGTACATGGATTACGGTAGAATGATGGGGTGCAGATTAATTTGTTCTTAATCTAGGACAAAAGTTCGGCACGACATCGTGGGCCGAAGGGCCTGTTCTGTGCTGTATTTTCTAAGTTCTATGTTCTCTGAAATGCTAATGCAATGATGTCCTTTTGTAAATAAGGATACCAAAAGCCTACACAGTATTCCAGATGTGGTTTCATCAACGCCATGTACAACTGTTGCAAAACCTCCCCACTTTTATATTCCATTCCCCTTGCAATAAACAACAATCCTTTTGCCTTCCTAATCATTTACATACTAATCTTTCTGATTCAGGTACCAGGACACCCAGATCCTTCCGTACCACTGAGTTCTTAACCTCTTTCCATTTAAATAATACTCTGCTTTTTTATTCTTCCTGCCAAGGTGGACAAGTTCACATTTCCCACATTATACTCCATCTGCCAAACGTTTGCCCACTCACTTAATCTATGTTAACCCTTTTGTCCTCTTCACACCTTGCTTTTCTACCTATCTTTGTGTCATCAGCAAATTAAGTTACCACATATTTGGCTCCTTCATCCAAGTCATTTTTATAAATTGCAAAATGTTGAGACCCCAGCACTGATACCTGTGGCACACCACTCGTTAAATCTTGCCAACCCAGACTTCCGGTGGCGGCTATGAAGGAGTAGGTCACACATTTGGTGGCTCCCGCTCGGGTTGGACCTTTGGACATTTTCCCACAATTTTTTGTCGGATTTGGTTCAGAAAATTGATGGTGGACGCAATTATGAAGAGAAAACCTACATCAGTGCATGGACAGGTGGACCAGGAGTGCTCGCAAAGGAAGAAATAGGCGAACAGAGAAGGCGAGGGCTGAAGCTGCAGCGGGAGAAAGCATGGCGGACGACCGGAGTCCTGGCTCGACGACCCAGCGGTCGACGGAGCAGCTGATGCAGTTCATACAGGAGGGCTTCGCCAAGCAGAAACAGGAATGCATGGACTCGATTGGGGAATCGATTGCGCAGCTGGAACATAGACTGGATGTTCAAGATCGGGCAATCCAGAAAGTGGTGAAGGCACTGACTGAGCAGGAGGTACACCAAACAGCAGTAGAGTTGGAGGTGGGGATGTTGAGGGACCAACAGAAAAGGCTCCAGGAAAAGGTGGAGGATCTACAGATAAGGCAGAACTTGAGAATCGTTGGTGTCCCAGAGGGTTCCGAAGGAGCGAACGCAGGGGCATATATAGCGGGCATGTTCGAGAAGTTACTGGGGGATGGGACGTTCTCTCGACCCTTAGAGGTAGACAGGGATCACAGAGTGCTCGCAAGGAAGCCGCATGTGGGGGACCCTCCGAGGGCGATGGTGGTGAGATTCCACAGGTACTTGGACAAGGAGTGTATTTTACGGTGGGCCAGGCAGACACGGAGCTGTAAGTGGGAGAACAGCATCCTGCGTATCTACCAAGACCTGAGCACAGACGTAGCCAGGAGAAGAGCGGGGTTCAACCAAGTAAAGTCGACCCTTTTCAAGAAGAAGGTGAAGTTTGGACTGCTGTATCCGGCTGTCTTTGGGTCACTTATTAGGAGCAACATTTTTACTTTGAGTCGCCCGAGGAAGCGATGGACTTCGCTAGAAGGAAAGAGCTGGCAGTGGACTGAGGTGTTTGAACTTTGCTGCAGCGTTCGTGTTAAAGAAGTTTTTGTTTTTGGACGTTCTCTGTAATGCTTTCTGTATTGATTTGAGACCTGCCGGATATTTGTGTGAGTTAAAGTTTGCATTTGCACTGATGGGGGATGGAGGTGTGAATTTTAGATGTGGGGTTTTCTGTTTGATTTTCTTTGTGTTTCTTTCGGGCAATTGGGTTGGGATTGTTTTCTTTTGCATATGTGTGTCCTAGCCGAGGGTGGGGGGGCAATAGGTGGGAAAACGTCTGGCGCCATGCGCGGAGACTACCAAGCTAGCTGGGCGGGCTGGCTCACAGAGTGGGGGGTGAGCAGATGTTATGCTTGTTAGATTAGATTAAGGAAGGGCTGGGTCGGACAGGTTTTTCACTCGGGACTGGAATCTAAGACTAGAGGGGTCGCGATCCTGATTAATAAGCGAGTGTCATTCGAAGAATAGTTGCGGATGATGTGGAGTTTATAAGGAGGATGTTGGGGAAGATCCCGGACCTGGATTCACATAAGTTGGTCATGGGGGGGGGGGGGGGGGGACTTCAACACAGTCATTGACCAATGGCTAGACCGGTCGAGCTCAAGGACAGGCAGGGTGCCAGCAATGGCAAAGGAGCTAAAGGGGTTTATGGAGCAGATGGGGGGCTGAACCCATGGAGGTTTGGGCGGCCGAGAGTGAAGGAGTTCTCCTTTTACTCACACGTGCATAAAGTGCACTCCGGGATTGACTTTTTAAATCCTGAACAGGGCTTTACTGACGGGGGTAGTGGACACTGAGTATTCAGCGATCACGGTCTTGGATCATGCCCCGCACTGGGTGGGCCTATAGATGAGCAAGGAGGGTGGCCAACGCCTGCACAGGAGATTGGATCTCGGACTATTAGCGGACGAGGAGGTGTGTGGGCGTGTGAGGAAATGTATCCAGAACTATCTGGAAATTAATGATACGGGTGAAGTCTCAGCTGCAATTGTCTGGGAGGCGCTGAAGGCGGTGGTTAGAGGGGACCTGATCTCGATACGGGCCCACAGGGAGAAGGCAGACAGAGCAGAGACGGACCGACTGATAAGGGAAATACTTCAGGTCAATAGGAGATATGCGGAGACTCCAGAGGCAGGGCTTTTAAGGGAATGACGGAGGCTACAGGCGGAGTTTGACTTGTTAACTACAGGGAAGGCGGTGGAGCAGCTGAGGAAGGCTTGGGGGACGATTTATGAATATGGAGAGAAGGCCAGCAGAATGCTTGCGCAGCTCAGAAAGAGGGAGGCAGCCAGGGAGATCGGGAAAGTAAGGGACAGGGATGGGAACCTGGTTGGAGATTCAGTTAATAGGGCATTCAAGGAGTTTTATGGCAGACTGTATGAGTCGGAATCCCCAGCTGGGCCGGAGGGGATGAGGCAATTCTTAGGAGGGCTGAGGTTCCCGAAGGTGGACAAAGGGTTGGTAGAAGGGCTGGGGGCCCCGATCGGGTTGGAAGAAATAGCAGAAGGGCTGAAGGCCATGCAGTCGGGTAAAGCCCCAGGACCGGTCGGGTACCCAGTGGAGTTTTAGAGAAGGTTCTCTGGGATACTGGGGTCGCTGTTGATGAGGACATTTAATGAGGCAAGGGAGAGAGGGGGGCTTCCCCCGATGATGTCACAGGCCACGATCGCACTGATCCTGAAGCGGGAAAAGGACCTGAAAATATGCGGGTCCTACAGACCGATCTCCCTATTAAATGTAGACGTCAAACTGTTGGCCAAAATCTTGTCCACTAGGACCGAAGACTGCGTTCCAGATGTGATTGGAGAGGACCAAACGGGATTCGTTAAGGGTAGGCAGTTGGCGGCCAATGTTAGAAGGCTGCTGAATGTGATTATGATGTCCCCCAGAGGGTAGGGACGTAAAGGTAGTGCTCGCAATGGACGCAGAGAAGCCATTTGATCGGGTGGAATGGACCTATCTGTGGGAGGTGCTGGGGCGGTTTGGGTTTGGACGGGGCTTCATCGACTGGGTTAGACTGCTGCATCAGGTTCTCGTGGCGAGTATACCGACGAACAGGTTGACATCGGGCTATTTTAGGCTGCACCGTGGGAAGAGGCAGGGATGCCGCCTCTCCCCACTGCTGTTTACGTTGCCCATAGAACCGCTGACAATTGTGCTGAGAGCCTCTAGGGGCTGGAAGGGGCTGGTCCGGGGAGGGGTGGAACAGAGTCGCGCTATACGCAGATGACCTGCTCCTCTATGTTTCGGACCCACTAGAACGGATGGAAGAAATTATGAGGATTCTGGGGGAATTTGGCCGATTTTCGGGTTATAAATTGAACATGTGGAAAAGTGAGATGTTCGCAATCCAGGCACGGGGGCAGGAGAGGCGACTGGGTGAGTTGCCGTTAAGAGTGGTAGGGGAAGCTTTCGGTACCTAGGCATCCACGGGAATGGGAACAGCTACACAAGTTAAATTTGACCCGACTAGTAGACCAAATGAAGGAAGATATCCGAAGGTGGGACATGCTCCCGTTATCACTGGCTGGGAGGGTACAGACAGTGAAAATGACGATACTACTGAGATTCCTGTTTGTGTTTCAGTGTCTCCCCATCTTTATTCCACGGACCTTCTTTAAACGGGTCAATAAGGTGATCTCTGGCTTTGTATGGGCGGGTAAGACCCCACGAGTAAAAAAGGGGATGCTGGGGTGCAGCCGGGGGGAGGGCGGGCTGGCGCTGCCGAACTTTAGTAATTATTATTGGGCGGCAAATATAGCCATGGAGCGAGTAAAGGCGGCATCATGCAAGGGCAGTAGTTTGGGGGCATTGGTAACGGCGGGTCTGCCGTTCCCGCCGGCACAGTGCTCCACCAGCCCCGTGGTGGTGGCGGCCCTGAGAGTCTGGGGGCAATGGAGGAAACATGTGGGAGCAGAGGGAGTATTGGTCCGGTCTCCAATCTGCAACAATCACCGGTTTACCCCGGGGAGGCTAGATGGAGGGTTCCGGAGATAGCAGAGACCAGGGATCAAGAGGATGGGGGATCTGTTTATAGACGGGAGCTTCCCCAGCCTGAGGGAGCTGGAGGAGAAATTAGAACTGACGGGTGGAAATGAGCTTAGGTACCTGCAGGCGCCAGATTTCCTATCCAGGCAGGTCTCAACCTTTCCGCTCTTGAAATGAAATGAAAAATGAAAATCGCTTATTGCCACTAAGTAGGCTTCAAATGAAGTTACTGTGAAAAGTCCCTAGTCACCATATTCCGGCGCCTGTTCGGGGAGGCTGGTACGGGAATTGAACCGTGCTGCTGGCCTGCCTTAAAAAGCCAGCGATTTAGCCCAGTGTGCTAAACCAGCTCTTACCACCAAGGGGGATACAGGACAGGGTAGTCTCCAGAATGTGAGTGGGAGAAGGGAGGGTTTCAGACATTTACAAGGAACTCATGGGGCCAGAGGAAACGCAGACTGAGGAGCTGAAAGAGGAGTTAGGATTAGAGATAGAGGATGGTCTCTGGGCGGATGCGTAGAGTAGAGTCAACGCATCCACAACATGCGCCAGGCTCAGCCTGATACAGTTTAAGGTCGTTCACCGGGCTCACATGACAGTGGCCCGGATGAGCAGGTTCTTTGGGGTAGAAGATAGGTGTGCAAGGTGTGCGGGAGTACCAGCGAACCATGATCATATGTTCTGGGCATGTCCGAAGCTTAGGGGACTCTGGAAGGGGTTTGCGGATGTCATGTGCAAGGTGCTAAAAACAAGGGTGGCACTGAGTCCAGAGGTGGCGATTTTCGGAGTGTCGGAAGATCCGGGAATCCAGAAGAGAAAGAGGCAGACGTTCTGGCCTTTATCTCCCTGGTAGCCCGGAGACGGACACTATTAGCTTGGAGGGACTCAAAGCCCAGAATTCGGAGACCTGGCTAACTGACATGGCTAGCTTTCTCTGTCGGTTAAAAATCAAGTTCGCCCTGAGAGGGTCAATGTAGGCTTCGTTCGGAGGTGGCAGCCGCTCGTCGACTTCTTTGGGAAAATTAACCGTCAGCAGAAGGAAGGGGTTTAGTTTAGTTTAGATTCGGGTGTGAGAAAGGTGGGACCTGTGAGGGAGGAAGACGGCCTTTGCACTGTTTATATTTGTATGTACACGGGGAGCTTCCGGTAGTGGCCATGACCAGCTAGGTCGCATACACGGCAGCTCCCGCCGGGATTGGGATTTTGGGCCGTTAAACGGGGTGCCAGCGGCACTTGAAGGGCGGATACCGGCGTGGGAGCGGACGCTGGAGAGGTTCCCCCCAATGCTGTTTGGAGGAAACCAGGAGCGGGGCCGTCAAACGAGCAATCGCGGGGAAGAAGGCTGAGCGGGTCCGGGAGAACAAAATGGCGGCCGGCGCGGATCGAGAAGCGGAGGCCCAGTGGGCCAGAGAACAGCAGGACACTTTGAGGAGCTGCTTCGCAGAACTAAAAAAAATCTCATAGGAGATGCTGGCCCCTATGAAGGCCTCCATGGAAAAGATGGTGGAGGTTAAGAAGGTACAGGGGAAGGCGATCAAAGAGGTGGAGAGGAAGGTGTCTGAGAACGAGGACGAGATCCTGGGCCTGCCGGTCAGGGTGGAGGCGCATGAGGCCCTACACAAGAGGTGGTAGGAGGCTGGATGACCTCGAATAGAGGTCTCGGAGTCACAACCTGTGGATCCTGGGCCTCCCTGAAGGTGTGGAGGGGGCGGACGTGAGCACGTATGTGACTGCAATGCTCCTCCTTATCCGCTCTGTGACTGGGGACGCTGATGGGCGCGGGGGCCTTCCCGCGGCCCTTGGAGCTCGCCAGGAAGCCGAGGGCGAACGAACCACCGAGGGCGATGGAGATATGGTTCCACCGCTTTACAGACAGGGAGCGTGTCCTGCTGTGGGCAAAGAAGGAGCGGAGCAGCAAGTGGGAGAACGGCGAGATCAAGGAGGCGTGCGGGTTTCAACCAGGCCAAGGCGGTCCTCCACAGCAAAGGGGTGAAGTTCGGGCTCCTGCATCCAGCGATACTTTGGGTAACGTACCAGGACAGGCACCATTATTTTGATACGCCGGATCAGGCGTGGACATTCATTAGGCATGAAAAGCTGGACTTGAACAAGGGGGCAGCTGCACGTGGGTGAAACGCGCTGGCGGGGATGTGTAATCGGGGGTTGGCCTGGTGTAAGATTATTGGTAGAATTTAAGTTTGTTTGCTTTCCTTTTCCTGTTTTTGTTTCAGGGGGCGGGGTGACGCCCGGGTTGTGTTGTCTGGCACACGGGAAGGATCCAGATGGCACTTGCCCTCTTACCCTGAGGGTGGAGGGGGTTGAGTACTCGGCCATTGCGGCCTCGGACCATGCCCAGCATTGGGTGGACCTGCGACTGGGGGTGGAGCGGGTGCAGCGCCCTCTCTGGATACTGGATGTGAGGCTGCTGGCGGATCAAGAGGTATGTCAGCGG
Source organism: Scyliorhinus torazame (assembly GCF_047496885.1). Lineage (NCBI taxonomy): Eukaryota > Metazoa > Chordata > Chondrichthyes > Carcharhiniformes > Scyliorhinidae > Scyliorhinus > Scyliorhinus torazame. Next base: position 95,703,116 of record NC_092719.1, read on the forward strand.
ATAAGGAGGAGCATTCAGAACTATGTGACAACGAATGACACAGGAGAGGTAACAGTGGCAGCGGTTTGGGAGGCTATGAAGGCGGTCCTCAGGGGGGAGTTAATCTCTATTAGGTCCCACAGAGAGAAGAGGGAGAGGGCAGAGAGGGAGAGGCTGGTGGGAGAGATACTTAGGGTAGACAGGAAGTATGCGGAGGCGCCCGAGGGGGGGCTGCTAAAGGAGCGCCGGAGATTACAGGCGGAGTTCGATCTGCTGACCACGGGGAAAGCAGAGGCACAGTTGAGGAAAGTGAAGGGGGTAGTCTACGAGTATGGGGAGAAGGCAAGTAGGATGCTGGCGCATCAACTTCGCAGGAGGGAGGCGGCCAGGGAGATCGGGGGATAAGGAAGGTAACACGGTGTTGAGCCCAGAGAGGATCAATGAAGTCTTCAAGGAGTTCTATGGGAGAGACTTGCGGGTGCGGCGATGACCAGCTAAGTCGCACGTTTCGGCAGCTCCCGGTGGAACGGACTTTTGGGCTCTTAATAGGAGCCCCATCGGCAATTTTAACGGCAAATAACACTGTGCGGTAATCCAGAAGGGAATACCCCCCGGACACGGATGGAAAAAAGAGAGGAAAGTAGCCGGATTGCGGTGGATCCTCAAGAGCAGCGGCCAGGAAGGCAGGCACAAAGCAAGATGGCGTCGGAAGAAGGCAGTTTAATATGGGGCCCTGACCAACAAGAGTTCCTGCGGTGTTGCGTAGATGAACTCAAAAAGGAGATGAAGAAGGAGCTGTTGGCCCCGATATTACAAGCGATTGAGGGGCTAAAGGAGGAGCAAAAGACCCAGGAACAGGAGCTTCGGGTCGTGAAGGCAAAGGCTGCTGAGAATGAGGACGACATACAGGACCTGGTGGTGAAAACGGAGATCCACGAGGCACAACACAAAAGATGTGTGGAAAGGCTGGAGGTGCTGGAGAACAATGCGAGGAGGAAGAACTTAAAGGGGGCGGACGTCGGGGCATATGTGAGCACGATGCTGCATTCGTTAATGGGATCGGAGGCCCCGACGGGTCCGCTGGAGGTGGAGGGAGCCTATCGAGTTATGGCGCGAAGACCGAGGGCTGGAGAAATTCCTCGAGCAATGGTTGTGAGATTTCTCCGATACAAGGACAGAGAGATGGTCCTCAGATGGGCCAAGAAAACTCGGAACAGTAGGTGGGAGAATGCGGTGATCCACGTGTATCAGGATTGGAGTGCGGAGGTGGCGAGAAGGAGGGCAAGCTTTAATCGGGCCAAGGCGGTGTTGCATAAAAGGAAGGTCAAATTCAGAATGTTACAGCCGGCGAGGCTGTGGGTCACACATCTAGGGAAACACCACTATTTCGAAACGGCAGACAAAGCGTGGACATTTATTGACGAGGAGAAGCTGGAGTGAGCGGGCCAGAAGAAAAAGAACGTTTGGGACAAAAGTGGGGGGGTGAATTTGTGGGATGAAGGGGGGAAAAGGGGGAAGAGAAGACTTCCCAGGTTGTTAAACCTGCGACCCTGTAACTTCTCTCTCTTCCCCATGTCGTGGGGAGGGGGTGAGAGAGGATGAGGAGCTGTGGGCGCCGGCCATTGGGGGCGGGGCCAAAAGGGAAGCGCGGGCTTTGTTCCCGCGCTATGGTAATCACGGCGGGAACAGGGAAGCAGGAAGGAGGGGGCCTCGCACAGTGTGAGCCGAGGTCACGGGGGGAAGCCAAGGTCGGCCAGAGTTTGCTGACTTCTGGGAGTAACATGGGGGGTGCAACTTGGGATCTAGCTGGGGGGGGGGGGGGGGTTAACTGGGTTGCTGCTGCTGGGGAGAAGCGGAAGCTGGTATGGGAGGGGGGGGTCGGGGCGGAGGGGAGCCGCCTGGGGGCGGATACAGCTACGTGGGAACCGGGTGAGGAGCTGGATTGAAAAAGGAAATGGCTAGTCGTCAAGGGGGGGGGGGTAAAGAGCCCCCCAACCCGGTTGATCACGTGGAATGTGAGAGGGCTGAACGGGCCGATTAAGAGGGCACGGGTACTCGCACACCTAAGGAAACTTAAGGCAGATGTGGTTATGCTTCAGGAGACGGATCTGAAGCTGACAGACCAGGTTAGACTTCGCAAAGGATGGGTGGGGCAGGTGTTTCATTCGGGGCTAGATGCAAAAAACAGGGGGGTGGCCATACTAGTGGGGAAACGGGTAATGTTTGAGGCAAAGACTATAGTGGCAGATAGTGGGGGCAGATACGTGATGGTGAGTGGCAAACTGCAAGGGGAGGCGGTGGTATTGGTGAACGTGTATGCCCCGAACTGGGATGACACCAATTTTATGAGGCGTATGTTAGGACGCATCCCGGACCTAGAGGCGGGAAAGTTGGTAATGGGTGGAGACTTTAATACGGTGCTGGACCCAGGGCTGGACAGATCGAGGTCCAGGACCGGAAGGAGGCCGGCTGCAGCTAGGGTGCTTAAGGATTTTATGGTGCTGATGGGAGGAGTAGATCCCTGGAGATTTAGTAGACCTAGGAGTAAGGAGTTTTCGTTTTTCTCCTATGTACATAACATAGAACATAGAACATAGAAAATACAGCACAGAACAGGCCCTTCGGCCCACGATGTTGTGCCGAACCTTTGTCCTAGATTAATCATAGATTATCATTGAATTTACAGTGCAGAAGGAGGCCATTCGGCCCTTTGAGTCTGCACCGGCTCTTGGAAAGAGCACCATACCCAAACTCAACACCTCCACCCAACACCAAGGGCAATTTGGACATTAAGGGCAATTTACCATTGGCCAATTCACCTAACCCGCACATCTTTGGACTGTGGGAGGAAACCGGAGCACCCGGAGGAAACCCACGCAGACACGGGGAGGACGTGCAGACTCCGCACAGACAATGACCCAAGCCGGAATCGAACCTGGGACCATGGAGCTGTGAAGCAATTGTGCTATCCACAATGCTACCGTGCTGCCCTTAAGAACAAATAAATCTACACTATATCATTTTACCGTCATCCATGTACCTATCCAATAGCTGCTTGAAGGTCCCTAATGTTTCCGACTCAACTACTTCCACAGGCAGTGCATTCCATGCCCCCACTACTCTCTGGGTAAAGAACCTACCTCTGATATCCCTCCTATATCTTCCACCTTTCACCTTAAATTTATGTCCCCTTGTAATGGTGTGTTCCACCCGGGGAAAAAGTCTCTGACTGTCTACTCTATCTATTCCCCTGATCATCTTATAAACCTCTATCAAGTCGCCCCTCATCCTTCTCCGCTCTAATGAGAAAAGGCCTAGCACCCTCAACCTTTCCTCGTAAGACCTACTCTCCATTCCAGGCAACATCCTGGTAAATCTTCTTTGCACCTTTTCCAGAGCTTCCACATCCTTCCTAAAATGAGGCGACCAGAACTGTACACAGTACTCCAAATGTGGCCTTAGCAAAGTTTTGTACAGCTGCATCATCACCTCACGGCTCTTAAATTCAATCCCTCTGTTAATGAACGCCAGCACACCATAGGCCTTCTTCACAGCTCTATCCACTTGAGTGGCAACTTTCAAAGATGTATGAACATAGACCCCAAGATCTCTCTGCTCCTCCACATTGCCAAGAACTCTACCGTTAACCCTATATTCCGCATTCATATTTGTCCTTCCAAAATGGACAACCTCACACTTTTCAGGGTTAAACTCCATCTGCCACTTCTCAGCCCAGCTCTGCATCCTATCTATGTCTCTTTGCAGCCGACAACAGCCCTCCTTACTATCCACAACTCCACCAATCTTCGTATCGTCTGCAAATTTACTGACCCACCCTTCAACTCCCTCATCCAAGTCATTAATGAAAATCACAAACAGCAGAGGACCCAGAACTGATCCCTGCGGTACGCCACTGGTAACTGGGATCCAGGCTGAATATTTGCCATCCACCACCACGCTCTGACTTCTATCGGTTAGCCAGTTCGTTATCCAACTGGCCAAATTTTCCACTATCCCATGCCTCCTTACTTTCTGCATAAGCCTACCATGGGGAACTTTATCAAATGCCTTACTAAAATCCATGTACACTACATCCACTGCTTTACCTTCATCCACATGCTTGGTCACCTCCTCAAAGAATTCAATAAGATTTGTAAGGCAAGACCTACCCCTCACAAATCCGTGCTGACTATCCCTAATCAAGCAGTGTCTTTCCAGATGCTCAGAAATCCTATCCTTCAGTACCCTTTCCATTACTTTGCCTACCACCGAAGTAAGACTAACTGGCCTGTAATTCCCAGGGTTATCCCTAGTTCCTTTTTTGAACAGGGGCACGACATTCGCCACTCTCCAATCCCCTGGTACCACCCCTGTTGACAGTGAGGACGAAAAGATCATTGCCAACGGCTCTGCAATTTCATCTCTTGCTTCCCATAGAATCCTTGGATATATCCCGTCAGGCCTGGGGGACTTGTCTATCCTCAAGTTTTTCAAAATGCCCAACACATCTTCCTTCCTGACAAGTATTTCCTCGAGCTTACCAATCTGTTTCACACTGTCCTCTCCAACAATATCGCCCCTCTCATTTGTAAATACAGAAGAAAAATACTCATTCAAGACCTCTCCTATCTCTTCAGACTCAATACACAATCTCCCGCTACTGTCCTTGATCGGACCTACCCTCGCTCTAGTCATTCTCATATTTCTCACATATGTGTAAAAGGCCTTGGGGTTTTCCTTGATCCTACCCGCCAAAGATTGTTCATGCCCTCTCTTAGCTCTCCTAATCCCTTTCTTCAGTTCCCTCCTGGCTATCTTGTATCCCTCCAATGCCCTGTCTGAACCTTGTTTCCTCAGCCTTACATAAGTCACCTTTTTCCTCTTAACAAGACATTCAACCTCTCTTGTCAACCATGGTTCCCTCACTCGACCATCTCTTCCCTGCCTGACAGGGACATACATATCAAGGACACGTAGCACCTGTTCCTTGAACAAGTTCCACATTTCACTTGTGTCCTTCCCTGACAGCCTATGTTCCCAACTTATGCACTTCAATTCTTGTCTGACAACATCATATTTACCCTTCCCCCAATTGTAAACCTTGCCCTGTTGCACGTACCTATCCCTCTCCATTACTAAAGTGAAAGTCACAGAATTGTGGTCACTATCTCCAAAATGCTCCCCCACTAACAAATCTATCACTTGCCCTGGTTCATTACCCAGTACTAAATCCAATATTGCCCCTCCTCTGGTCGGAAAATCTACATACTGTGTTAGAAAAGCTTCCTGGACACACTGCACAAACACCACCCCATCCAAACTATTTGATCTAAAGAGTTTCCACTCAATATTTGGGAAGTTAAAGTCGCCCATGACTACTACCCTATGACTTCTGCACCTTTCCAAAATCTGTTTCCCAATCTGTTCCTCCACATCTCTGTTACTATTGGGGGGCCTATAGAAAACTCCTAACAAGGTGACTGCTCCTTTCCTATTTCTGACTTCAACCCATACTCCCTCAATAGGGTGATACTCCTCGAACTGCCTTTCTGCAGCTGTTATACTATCTCTAATTAATAATGCCACCCCCCCCACCTCTTTTACCACCCTCCCTAATCTTATTGAAACATCTATAACCAGGGACCTCCAACAACCATTTCTGCCCCTCTTCTATCCAAGTTTCCGTGATGGCCACCACATCGTAGTCCCAAGTACCGATCCATGCCTTAAGTTCACTCACCTTATTCCTGATGCTTCTTGCTATGTACATAAGGTACATAGGTGTGGGTGTTGGGTGTCTTAAAAAATATTAAGGTAGATAAGTCCCCAGGGCCTGATGGGATCTACCCCAGAATACTGAAGGAGGCTGGAGAGGAAATTGCTGAGGCCTTGACAGAAATCTTTGGATCCTCGCTGTCTTCAGGGGATGTCCCGGAGGACTGGAGAATAGCCAATGTTGTTCTTCTGTTTAAGAAGGGTAGCAAGGATAATCCCGGGAACTACAGGCCGGTGAGCCTTACTTCAGTGGTAGGGAAATTACTGGACAGAATTCTTCGAGACAGGATCTACTCCCATTTGGAAGCAAATGGACGTATTAGTGAGAGGCAGCACGGTTTTGTGAAGGGGAGGTCGTGTCTCACTAACTTGATAGAGTTTTTCGAGGAGGTCACTAAGATGATTGATGCAGGTAGGGCAGTGGATGTTGTCTACATGGACTTCAGTAAGGCCTTTGACAAGGTCCCTCATGGTAGACTAGTACAAAAGGTGAAGTCACACGGGATCAGGGGTGAGCTGGCAAGGTGGATACAGAACTGGCTAGGCCATAGAAGGCAGAGGGTAGCAATGGAGGGATGCTTTTCTAATTGGAGGGCTGTGACCAGTGGTGTTCCACAGGGATCAGTGCTGGGACCTTTGCTCTTTGTAGTATATATAAATGATTTGGAGGAAAATGTAACTGGTCTGATTAGTAAGTTTGCAGACGACACAAAGGTTGGTGGAATTGCGGATAGCGATGAGGACTGTCGGAGGATACAGCAGGATTTAGATTGTTTGGAGACTTGGGCGGAGAGATGGCAGATGGAGTTTAATCCGGACAAATGTGAGGTAATGCATTTTGGAAGGTCTAATGCAGGTAGGGAATATACAGTGAATGGTAGAACCCTCAAGAGTATTGAAAGTCAAAGAGATCTAGGAGTACAGGTCCACAGGTCATTGAAAGGGGCAACACAGGTGGAGAAGGTAGTCAAGAAGGCATACGGCATGCTTGCCTTCATTGGCCGGGGCATTGAGTATAAGAATTGGCAAGTCATGTTGCAGCTGCATAGAACCTTAGTTAGGCCACACTTGGAGTATAGTGTTCAATTCTGGTCGCCACACTACCAGAAGGATGTGGAGGCTTTAGAGAGGGTGCAGAAGAGATTTACCAGAATGTTGCCTGGTATGGAGGGCATTAGCTATGAGGAGCGGTTGAATAAACTCGGTTTGTTCTCACTGGAACGAAGGAGGTTGAGGGGAGACCTGATAGAGGTATACAAAATTATGAGGGGCATAGACAGAGTGGATAGTCAGAGGCTTTTCCCCAGGGTAGAGGGGTCAATTACTCGGGGGCATAGGTTTAAGGTGAGAGGGGCAAGGTTTAGAGTAGATGTACGAGGCAAGTTTTTTACGCAGAGGGTAGTGGGTGCCTGGAACTCGCTACCGGAGGAGGTGGTGGAAGCAGGGACGATACTGACATTTAAGGGGCATCTTGACAAATACATGAATAGGATGGGAATAGAGGGATACGGTCCCAGGAAGTGTAGAAGATTGTAGTTTAGTCGGGCAGCATGGTCGGCACGGGCTTGGAGGGCCGAAGGGCCTGTTCCTGTGCTGTACATTTCTTTGTTTGTTTGTATTTTCACGAATAGATTTTTTTGTTTTGGGAAGGGCACTGATCCCAAAGGTGACGGGGACGGAGTACACGGCTATAGCCATCTCAGATCATGCTCCACACTGGGTGGACCTGGAGATAGGGGAAGAAAAACAACAGCTTCCACCCTGGAGAATGGACATGGGATTATTGGCAGATGAGAGGGTGTGTTTAAGGGTGAGGGGGTGTATTGAAAGGTACTTGGAAATTAATGATAATGGGGAGGTACAGGTGGGAGTGGTCTGGGAGGCACTGAAGGCAGTGGTTAGAGGGGAGCTGATATCTATTAGGGCACATAAAGGAAAGCAGGAGGGTAGGGAAAGGGAGCGGTTGTTGAATGAACTGCTGAGGGTGGACAGACAATACGCGGAGGCACCGGAGGAGGGACTATACAGGGAAAGGCAAAGGCTACATATAGAGTTTGACTTGTTGACTACGAGTAAAGCAGAGGGACAGTGGAGGAAGGCACAGGGTGTACAGTACGAATATGGGGAGAAGGCGAGTAGGTTGTTGGCCCACCAACTGAGGAAAAGGGGAGCAGCGAGGGAGATAGGGGGGGTGAGAGATGAGGAGGGGGATATGGAGCGGGGAACGGCGAGAGTGAATGGAGTGTTCAAGGCATTTTATGAAAGATTATATGAAGCGCAGCCCCCGGACGGGAAGGAGAGAATGATGTGCTTTCTGGATCAGCTGGAAGTTCCTAAGGTGGAGAAACAGGAGAGAGTGGGGCTGGGAGCACAGATTGAGACGGAGGAAGTAGTGAAAGGGATTGGAAGCATGCAGGCGGGGAAGGCCCCGGGACCAGACGGATTCCCAGTTGAATTCTATAAGAAATATTTGGACTTGCTGGCCCCGCTACTGATGAGAACCTTTAATGAGGCGAGGGAAAGGGGGCAGCTGCCCCCGACTATGTCAGAGGCAACGATATCGCTCCTCCTAAAGAAGGAAAAAGACCCGCTGCAATGCGGGTCATACAGGCCTATTTCCCTCCTGAAAGTGGATGCTAAGATCCTGGCCAAGGTAATGGCAATGAGGATAGAGGATTGTGTCCCGGGGGTGGTCCATGAGGACCAAACTGGGTTTGTGAAGGGGAGACAGCTAAATACAAATATACGGAGGCTGCTAGGGGTAATGATGATGCCCCCACCAGAGGGGGAAGCGGAGATAGTGGTGGCGATGGATGCCGAGAAAGCATTTGATAGAGTGGAGTGGGATTATTTGTGGGAGGTGTTGAGGAGATTTGGCTTTGGGGACAGGTATATCAGGTGGGTACAGTTGCTGTATAGGGCCCCGATGGCGAGCGTGGTCGCGAATGGACGGGGGTCTGACTATTTTCGGCTCCATAGAGGGACGAGGCAGGGATGTCCTCTGTCCCCGTTATTGTTTGCACTGGCGATTGAACCCCTGGCCATGGCACTGAGGGGTTCCAGGAAGTGGAGGGGAGTACTTAGGGGGGGGAGAAGAACACCGGGTATCTCTATATGCGGACGATTTGTTGCTATATGTGGCGGACCCGGCGGAGGGGATGCCAGAGATAATGCGGATACTTGGGGAGTTTGGGGATTTTTCAGGGTATAAACTGAACATGGGGAAAAGTGAGTTATTTGTGGTGCACCCGGGGGAGCAGAGCAGAGAAATAGAGGATTTACCGTTGAGGAAGGTAACAAGGGACTTCCGGTACCTGGGGATCCAGATAGCCAAGAATTGGGGTACATTACATAGGCTTAATTTAACACGGTTGGTGGAACAGATGGAGGAGGATTTCAAGAGATGGGACATGGTGTCCTTGTCATTGGCAGGTAGGGTGCAGGCGGTTAAAATGGTGGTCCTCCCGAGATTCCTTTTTGTGTTCCAGTGCCTCCCGGTGGTGATTACGAAGGCTTTTTTCAAAAGAATTGAGAAGAGCATTATGAGTTTTGTGTGGGCTGGGAAGACCCCGAGAGTGAGGCGGGGATTCTTGCAGCGTAGTAGGGACAGGGGGGGGCTGGCACTACCGAGCCTAAGTGAGTACTACTAGGCCGCCAATGTTTCAATGGTGTGTAAGTGGATGGGAGAAGGGGAGGGAGCGGCGTGGAAGAGAATGGAGAGGGCGTCCTGCAAGGGGACTAGCCTGCAAGCAATGGTGACGGCGCCGTTGCCGTTCTCACCAAAGAAATACACCACAAGCCCGGTGGTGGTGGCTACATTGAAAATTTGGGGGCAGTGGAGACGGCATAGGGGAGGAACGGGAGCTTCGGTGCGGTCCCCGTTAAGAAACAATCATAGGTTCGTTCCGGGGAGAATGGATGGGGGATTTGGAGCATGGCAAAGAGCTGGGGTAGTACAATTAAGAGATCTATTTGTAGATGGGACGTTTGCAAGTTTGGGAGCGCTGACGGAGAAATATGGGTTGCCCCAAGGGAATGCATTTCGGTATATGCAATTGAGGGCTTTTGCGAGGCAACAGGTGAGGGAATTCCCGCAGCTCCCGACGCAGGAAGTGCAGGATAGAGTGATCTCAGAGACATGGGTGGGGGACGGCAAGGTAGCGGACATATACAGGGAGATGAGGGACGGGGGGGAGATCATAGTAGATGAGCTGAAAGGGAAATGGGAAGAAGAACTGGGGGAGGAGATTGAGGAGGGGCTGTGGGCGGATGCCCTACGTAGGATAAACTCATCATCCTCGTGTGCCAGGCTAAGCCTGATACAATTTAAGGTGCTACACAGGGCGCATATGACTGGAGCACGGCTGCGTAAATTTTTTGGGGTAGAAGATAGGTGTGCGAGATGCTCGAGAGGCCCAGCGAATCACACCCACATGTTCTGGTCATGCCCGGTACTTCAGGGGTTCTGGGTGGGGCTGGCAAGGGTCCTTTCGAAGGTGGTGGGGTCCGGGTCGAACCAAGCTGGGGGTTGGCTATATTTGGGGTTGCAGAAGAGCCGGGAGTGCAGGAGGCGAGAGAGGCTGACGTGTTGGCCTTTGCGTCCCTTGTAGCCCGGCGCAGGATATTGTTAATGTGGAAGGAAGCCAAACCCCCGGGGGTGGAGACCTGGATAAACGATATGGCAGGGTTCATAAAGTTAGAACGGATTAAGTTCGTGTTAAGGGGTTCGGCTCAGGGGTTCACCAGGCGGTGGCAACCGTTCGTCGACTACCTCACAGAAAGATAGAGGGAATGGAAAAGAAGTAGATAACAGCAGCAACCCGGGGGGGGGGTGGAGGGTGGAGGAATCGGATGGACTCTCAGGGATGTTATTGTATATGTATAGGTATTTGGTATATGTAATTGTATACTGGATTGTTGGACTATATTTTTGGAGAGTATTTATTTTGGGCAAGGCAGTTGCCATTTAGTTTAGTTTAGTTTTTTTTGTTTTTGTTTATATATATTATTTATTATTTGTTTAAAACTGGCCACGGTTATTTATATTGCTTTATTGTTGTGTAAAAGAAACACTACGTATTGTTATGTTTGGCCAAAAAACTTGAACCAAAAACGAGTCAGAAACCCCGAGGGGAGGGGAAGGGATGAAGCAATTTATGGATTGATTGAGGTTCCCAAGGGTGGACGAGGAGCGGGTGGAGGGACTGGGGGCCCCGATTGAGTTGGAGGAGGTAGTTAAGGGACTGGCAAGTATGCAGTCGGGCAAGGCCCCGGGTCCGGACGGCTTCCCCGTAGAATTTTATAAGGAGTTCTCGGAGCTACTGAGCCCACTCCTGCTAAGAACCTTTAACGAGGCAAAGGAGAGAGGAACCCTTCCCCCGACGATGTCGCAGGCATCAATCTCGCTCATTTTGAAGAAGGAGAAGGATCAGCTTCAGTGTTGGTCTGACAGGCCGTTATCGCTCCTGAATGTAGATGCCAAATTGCTGGCAAACATTCTGGCCACCAGAATAGAGGACTGTGTCCCGGGAGTGATCGAGGAGGACCAGACGGGTTTCGTCAAGGGCAGGCAGCTGAACACAAATGTGAGGAGGCTACTGAATATTATTACGATGCCCTCGGAGGGGGGGGGACGCAGAAGTAGTGGCTGCAATGGATGCGGAGAAGGCCTTTGACAAGATGGAGTGGCAGTACCTGTGGGAAGTGTTAGGTAGGTTTGGATTCGGGGAGGGTTTCATTGGGTGGGTCAAGCTACTGTATCAGGCCCCCGTAGCGAGTGGTGTCCACGAACCGGCTGAGGTCGGAGTATTTCAGGTTGCACGGAGGGACGAGGCAGGGGTGCCCCCTGTTCCCATTGCTATTTGCCCTGGCAATTGCGCCGTTGGCTATAGCGCTTAGGACCTCAAGGAACTGGAGGGGGCTGGTTCGGGGAGGGGTGGGGGGGTTGAGAGGAGGAGCACCGGGTTTCCCTCTACGCGGATGACCTGCTGTTGTATATTTCGGACCCGCTAGAGGGGCTGGGTGAGGTCACACGGATACTGGGGGACCTTGGGAGCTTCTCGGCGTACACGTTGAACGTGGGGAAAAGTGAGCTGTTTGTAATCCAACTAGGGACCAGGAGGAAAGACTGGGGGAGCTCCCGCTCAAGAGAATGGAGAGGAGCTTTCGATATTTAGGTATACAGGTGGCTAGGAACTGGGATGCCCTACACAGGCTCAACTTATCTCGGCTTGTAGAGCAGATGGAGGGAGACTTTAAAAGGTGGGACATGCTCCCGCTTGGGAAGTGTGCAGACTGTGAAAATGACGGTTCTTCACAGATTCCTGTTCGTTTTTCAGTGCCTCCCCATTTTCATCCCCAAATCCTTTTTCAAGCGGGTGAACAGGATTATCACGCATATGTATGGGCAAATAAAAGATTATTCTTGGAGCGTAGCCGGGGGGGGGGTTGGCACTTCCGAACGTTTGCAGAGGTCGGCGTGGGGGCGGCTAGAGGCAGCGTCATGCAAAGGCACCAGCCTAAGGGCACTAGTAACGCCACCGCTGCCGTTCTCGCCGGCACGATACACCACAAGCCCGGGTCTGGGTCAGTGGAGGATGCACAGGAAGGAGGAGGGGGTCTCAGTTTGGACCCCGATACGGAATAACCATAGATTTGCTCCGGGCAGGATAGATGGGGGGTTTCAAGGCTGGTACAGGGCAGGCATTAGAAGGATGGGGGACCTGTTTATAGATGGGACTTTCCCCAGCAGGCAGGCGCTGGTGGAGAAGTTCGGCCTGCCCCCGGGAAATGCTTTCAGATATCTCCAGGTTCGGGACTTTCTCAAAAAGCAGGTGGGGACATTTCCGCTGTTGCCCCCTCAAAGGATACAGGACAGGGTTGTGTCTGGCATCTGGGTAGGAGAGGGGAAGGTATCGGACAGAGATCAGGAGCTGCAGGAGGTGGAGGAAGCCACAGTGGAGGAGCTGAAGGGCAAGAGGGAGGAGGAGCAGGGCGAGGAGCTAGATGAGGGCTGATGCCCTAGGCAGGGTGAATTCGTCCGCATCATGTGCCAGGCTCAGTTTAATTCAGTTTAAGGTGGTGCACCGGGCTCACATGACGACGGCAAGAATGAGCAAGTTTTTTGGGGTAGAGGACAGGTGCGCGAGATGTGCAGGGAGTCCAACGAACCATGTCCATATGTTCTGGGCATGCCCGGCGCTTAAAGAATTCTGGCATGGCTTTGCGAGGGCTATGTCCAGGTTTTTGGACACGCGGGTGAAGTCGAGTCCAACAATAGCGATATTTGGGGTGTCGGAGGATCCGGGAGTGCAGGAAGCGAAAGAGGCCAAGGTGTTGGCCTTTGCCTCCCTGGTAGCCCGGAGGCGGATCTTGTTAATGTGGAGGGACTCGAAACCCCCGAGCGTGGAGACCTGGGTTGGTGATATGGCTGGGTTCCTCAGCCTGGAGCGAATAAAGTTTGCCTTGAGAGGGTCCTTGATGGGGTTCTCCCGGCGGTGGCAACCTTTCCTTGACTTTCTAGGGGAGCAGTAAAGTGGCAGCAGCATCGGGGGGGAGGGGGGGGGGGGGGGGGGGACTTGTTGATATAATGTGTATTTTCGTTTTGTATAATGATAGCAGCCACCTTGTTTAGTTAAATATCTTTTGTTTATTATGTTATGTAAAAATTCTGGTTGAAAAAAGCTTTAATAAAAACAATTTTTAAAATATATTTGTATGTACACTGTTTTCTTCTGTTATTGTTATAAAACCATAAATACCTCAATAAAATGTTTATTAAAAAAATCTTGCCAACCAAAAAAGACCCATCTATGCCTCCTCTCTTTTTCTGTTAGTTGGCCAATCCTTTATCCGTTGCTAATATGTCATCCCTTGAACCATGAACTCTTCTTTTGTGTAGTATGTGGCACCTTGTCAAGTGTCTTCTGGAAATTTTAAGTATAGCTCAACCACAGGTTCCCCTTCATCCGCATCGCTTGTTACTTCCTCAAAGAACTCCAATAAACTAGTTAAACATGATTTCCCTTTCACAAAACCATGTTCACTCTGCCTGATTGCAATGAGATTTTCTGAGTGCCTCACTATAGAACAACAAAAAACAAAGAAAATTACAGCACAGGAACATGCCCTTCGGCCCTCACAGCCTGCGCCGATCCAGATCCTTTATCTAAACCTGTCTTCTATTTTCCAAGGATCTACTTCCCTCTGTTCCCCGCCCATTCATATATCTGTCTAGATGCATCTTAAATGATGTTATCGAGCCCGCCTCTACCACCTCCGCTGGCAAAGCATTCCAGGTACCCACCACCCTCTGCGTAAGAAACTTTCCACGCACATCTCCCTTAAACTTTCCCCCTCTCACTTTGAAATCATGACCCCCTTGTAATCGACACCCCCACTCTTGGAAAAAGCTTGTTGCTATCCACCCTGTCCATACCTCTCATAATTTTGGAGACCTCAATCAGGTCCCCCCCTCAACCTCCGTCTTTCCAATGAAAACAATCCTAATCTACTCAACCTTTCTTCATAGCTAGCACCCTCCATACCAGGCAACATCCTGGTGATCCTCCTCTGCACCCTCTTGAAAGCATCCACATCCTTCTGGTAATGTGGCGACCAGAACTGCACGTAGTATTCCAAATGTGGCCTAACCAAAGTCCTATGCAACTGTAAAATGATCTGCCGCCTCTTGTACTCAATACCCCGTCCGATGAAGGCAAGCATGCTGTATGCCTTCTTGACCACTCTATCGACCTGCGTTGCCATCTTCAGGGTACAATGGACCTGAACTCCCAGATCTCTCTGGACATCAATTTTCTCCAGGACTCTTCCATTCACCGTATAGTCCGCTCTTGAATTAGATCTTCCAAAATGCATCACCTCGCATTTGCCTGGATTGAACTCCATCTGCCATTTCTCTGCCCAACTCTCCAATCTATCTATATTTTGCTGTATTCTCTAACAGTCCTCCTCGCTATCTGCTACTCCACCAATCTTAGTATCATCTGCAAACTTGCTAATCAGACCACCTATACCTTCGTCCAGGTCATTTATGAAAATCACAAACAACAGTGGTCCGAGCACGGATCCCTGTGGAACACCACTAGTCACCTTTCTCCATTTTGAGACACTCCCTTCCACCACTACTCTCTGTCTCCTGTTGCCCAGCCAGTTCTTTATCCATCTAGCTAGTACACCCTGAACCCCGTACGACTTCACTTTTTCCATCAACCTGCCATGGGGAACTTTATCAAACGCCTTACTGAAGTTCATGTATATGACATCTACAGCCCTTCCCTCATCAATTAACTTTGCCACTTCCTCAAAGAATTCCATTAGGTTTGTAAGACATGACCTTCCCTGCACAAAACCATGCTGCCTATCACTGATAAGTCTATTTTCTTCCAAATGTGAATAGATCCTATCCCTCAGTATCTTCTCCAACAGTTTGCCTACCACTGACGTCAAGCTCACAGGTCTATAATTCCCTGGATTATCCCTGCTACGCTTCTTAAACAAAGGGACAACATTAGCAATTCTCCAGTCCTCCGGGACCTCACCTTTTCTCAAGGATGCTGCAAAGATATCTGTTAAGGCACCAGCTATTTCGTCCCTCGCTTCCCTCAGTAACCTGGGATAGATCCCATCCGGACCTGGGGACTTGTCCACCTTAATGCCTTTTAGAATACCCCAAACTTCCCCCTTCTTATGCCGACTTGACCTAGAGTATTTAAACATCCATCCCTAGCCTCAACATCCGTCATGTCCCTCTCCTTGGTGAATACCGATGCAAAGTACTCATTAAGAATCTCACCCATTTCCTCTGACTCGCATAAATTCCCTCTTTTGTCTTTGAGTGGGCCAATCCTTTCTCTCGTTACCCTCTTGCTCCTTATATACGAATAAAAGGCTTTGGGATTTTCCTTAACCCTGTTAGCTAAAGATATTTCAGGACCCCTTTTAGCCCTCTTTAACCTTCTTAATCATTAATTCTGGCATTTTAGCTGTGAGAGATGTTAAGCTACCTGGCCCATTGTTTCCCACTTTCTCTCTCCATTCTTTCTTGAATAGAAAAGTTACATTTTGATGGGTCTTTTACAGAAAAATTTGGAAAATTAAAACCAATGCATCTATTATTTCTTCTAAGACCTTCGGATGGAATCCATCAAGACTTGGGGTTTTGTTGGCTTTTGGAGTACCCAATTTTTTCCCCCCAATGGACAATTTAGTGTGGCCAATCCACCTAACCTACAAATCTTTGAGTTGTGTGGGGTGAGACCCAACGCGACATGGGAGAATGTGCAAATTCCACAGACAGTAACCCGGGGCCGGGATCGATCTCGGGTCCGTAGCGCTGTGGGCAGCAGTGATAACCACTGCGCCACTGTGCCGCCCGGCCGTCTTTCAATTCTAATAATTTTCTCGGTACCTTTCCCTGGTGATTGTAATTGTTTAGGTTCTTCCTTCCCTTTTACCTCCTGATTCACATTTATTTCTAGGATGTTAATTGTATCCTCTAGTGAAGAAATCTTCTTCTGTTCTTGACCCATCCACCAATAGGAACAGTTATTCCCTATCTACTCTGTCCAGACTGTCCATGATTTTGTATACATCTATCAAATTTCCTCTCCAGCTAACTATCTCCAAGGAGAATGGCCTCAGCTTTGCCAATCTATCAGTCCCTCACCCCAGAACATTTTCTGAACTCTAATGTCTTTACATCCTTCCTAAAGTATGGTGCCCAAAATTGGACAAAATACTACAGTTGATGCTAAATCAATGCTTTATCAAAGATCACCATAAATTTCTTTGTTATACTCTTGAATTTCAGTTCTATCTAATTAAGCACTTTCTCAACCTTCCCTGCCAACTTCAACAATGTATATATATATATCGAGTCCAGGTTTCTCTGTTCCTGCAATTCCTTTACAATTGCATCTTTTATTTTATAATTCTTTTCTCATTCTTATCAAAACAAATTATTTCATACTGCTCGACATTAAATTTAATCTGCTGCCTGTCCACCCACCCCACCAGCCTGTTTGTATCGTCTTCAAGTTCACAATACTTCCAAACCTTCACCGGCATTCACATCATACTTCGGTTGGTGTTTACCTGATGCTTTGTCTCCACACACGACACAGTACTCAATTGGCTGTGACCGTTGCACTTCTGTTTTTATTAATAGACGTTCTACTGCAGCTGCATCTGTCACAATCTGGAAAAAGAGGGCAGTCAAAATACGATAGTAAACTTTGTGTTACCTAGCACTCTACCAACTGGAAATCTCGAGTCACCGGAATTCTTGACAGCTCATATTTTTTAGAAGCCGATCACTTCCAGTGTTCAGATATTGCATTCTTTTTTTAATTCTAGCAATAACTATAGCTTGTAAATCTGTAAAGATGTTTTTCCATACTGAAATTTTTAAATTGTGTCTCAACAAAGATATATCGCACCTTGTCTCATGTCCAGAGTAATGTGACTCCCAACTAACTGTTTTGTTAATTAAGCAGCACTGCCCATTCCCCGTGCACGGTGGATAACAAAGATTTTTGCACAATCATAGAATTGTTACGATGCAGGTGGTCATTCGGCTCATCATGTCTGCACTGGTTCTCCATATGAGCGAGCAAATCAGATGGGTTTTTATGACAATCAACAATAGTTTCAAGATAGTCATTAGAATTTTAATTACAGGTGTTTTATTGAATTTGAAATTCACCATCTGCCTCGAACGCAGAGCATTACCCTGGGTCTCTGGATTACTCATCCAGTGACAATCCCAATGTGCCAGTGCCATCCCTTCATCTATTAATTTATTAATCTCTATATTAGTCCTTTGTCTCTCCAGTATATTGTACATTCTGGTATTCCTCTCGAATATTTCCTCTTGGTTCCCTCACCCCTGCCGAGTCAGATTGAAGCTCCCGCAGATTGAAGCCCCCGTGGCAGCACGAGCAAAACACTTCACAAGGAACTCAATCCCAGCTCTGCTCAGCTTGTACAGATAGTCCTAGTATCCCAGAAATCAAAAACCCTCCCTCCTGCACCATCTTTCCAGCTATGCATTCATCTGCCTTATCCTTCTATTTCTGTACTCGCACATGGCACAGGGAGTTTTTCTTTTAATTCATTTTTTGGGGTGGGGCTTCAATGGCTAAACCAGCATTTGTTACCCATCCCTAGTTGTCTTTGAGAAGGTGGTGGTGAGCTGCCTTCTTGAACGGCTGCAGTCCATGTGGTGTAGGTACACCAACAGTGCTGTTGTGGAGGGAGTTCCAAAAGACCATAAGACATAGGAGCAGAATTAGGCCACTCGGCCCATCGAGTCTGCTCCGCCATTCAATCATGGCTGATATTTTCTCATCCCCATTCTCCTGCCTTCTCCCCATAACCCCTGATCCCCTTATTCATCAAGAACCTATCTATCTCTGTCTTAAAGACACTCAGTGAATTGGCCTCCACAGGCTTCTGCGGCAAAGAGTTCCACAAATTCACCACCCTCTGGCTGAAGAAATTCCTCCTCATCTCTGTTTTAAAAGATCGTCCCTTTAATCTGTGATGTGTCCTCTGGTTTTAATATTTCCTACAAGTGGAAACATCCTCTCCACGTCCACTCTATTCAGGCCTCGCAGTATCTTGTACGTTTCAATAAGATCCCGTCATTCTTCTAAACTCCAACGAGTACAGACCCAGAGTCTTCAAATGTTCCTCATACGACACGTTCTTCATTCCAGGGATCATTCTTGTGAACCTCCTCTGGACCCTTTCCACGGCAAGCACATCCTTCCTTAGACACGGGGCCCAAACCTGCTCACAATACTCCAAATTGGATCTGACCAGAACCTTATACAGCCTCAGAAGTACATTCCTGGTCTTGAGTGGCCCCCTTGACATGAATGCTAACATTGCATTTGCCTTCTTTTTTTTTTTTTAAAACATTTTTTTCTTCTCCTCCTTTTTCACATTTTCTCCCACATGTACATCCATCAACAATAAACAATAATCAGCAAGATATGTCAGCCCCCATAATAACAACGATCCCATCTACCCACCAACCCCCAAACCGCATGTTTACATAAACAAATGACAAAATGGAATCAGGGATTACCCGTAGTCACCCTTAATCTTACACAGCTCCCCCCCCCCACACCCAGGTCTCCAGCTCCTCCCGTCCACTGCCTCTTGTAAAACTCCTCCTCCCAACCTCGGTTCCTTTCCCCCAACTTTCCACCACGGCTAGACCACTCGGACTCTGTTCTGCCAGGCTCCGATGGCCACAGCCCCTCCCCCCACCTCACTCCCGTTCACTGGCCGGCTTAAATCGGCCAGCGTGGAGGCCCCCGCCCGGGTCCCTTTCCCACTTGCCCGGCCCTAGGATCCCCTTTTACCACACAAACCCCGCATATCCACCTAGACCCCAAAGAACCCTCATTTTGAGTGAAAGTCCCGTCCCTTCCCTTGTCCAAATATATACCACATTGGCTCCTTTAGTCTCTACACCTGCGCGCAGTGATACAAAAAAGAAGAAAATACAGTCATGAGGTTACATCGGCACATGGCCATTCCTCAATTTGTCAGTTCTGCCACAGTCCTTCTGTTTTCGCAAACTCCTCCGCTGCTTCCGCCGTTCCAAAATAAAAGTCCCTGAGCTTGTAAGTCACCCTCAGCTTCGCTGGATATACAATGCCGCACCGCACTTTGCTAAAGTACAGTGCCCTCTTCACCCGGTTGAAGGCAGCCCGCCTCCTTGCCAGCTCCACCGTAAAGTCCTGGTATACACATATACCAGCTCCAGCCCACTGCACCACCCGCTTCTCCTTGGCCCAGCTCAGGAGCTTCTCCTTCACACTGTACCTAAGGAAGCACAGAGTCACTGCCCTTGGCGGCTCACTCGCCTTTGGTTCAGGCCTCCACGACCGATGAGCCCGATCCAGTTCATATCGGGAGGGATCCTCCCCCTCCCCCAATAGTTTTGCCAGCATCGCGGCAAAATACTCAGTCGGCTTCGGTCCTTCAACTCCTTCGGGCAGCCCCACAATCCTCAAATTCTGTTGCCTGGATCTGTTTTCCAGGTCTTCCATTTTTCCTCGCAGATCCTAGTTAGTGTCCATCACCTTCCGCATCTCTTTCCCCATCGAGGCAAGTTGATCACCGTGCTGCAATAACGTCTCCTCCACTTCCTTCAGCGCCTCCCCTTGCTCTCGCACCTCCGCCACTGCACTCGCCACCTCCGTCCTCACCGGGGAAACCGCCTCCTCCACCAGCACACTCAAAACCTCCCTCATCTCCTTCCTCACCGTCTCCATGCATTTCGCAATCTGCGCCAACTGCTTTTCAAATTCCGCAGCCATCACCTTAGGTATTTCTTCAGCCGTAAGCAGTGCGGCCTTCCCTGGTGCTCCAGCCTCCATTTTCCTTGGTGACCCCGCGGTGACCTTTCCACTCCCCGACGGACCTTCAGCTGTTTTTTTTCCGGCCATTTTTTTTGCTCACCCTCGACATTTTTTTTTGTTTTTTTTTTCCTCCTGTGTCTTCACTGTGTCTCCCTGCTTCTGCCGCCTCCGTGGACTCTGGGACCGGGCTTAAAGCCCCGAAAATGCCATTCCCGAACGGGAGCCCTCCATTGTGCGGCCGCCTCCCGCCCGCCGTCACCGGAAGTCTCTGCATTTGCCTTCTTTTTTTTAAATATATTTTATTCAAGATTTTTGGCCAAACATAACAGTACGTAGTGTTTCTTTTACACAACAATAAAGCAATATAAATAACAGTGGCCAGTTTTAAACAAATAAATAAATAATATATTAACAAAAAGAAAAACAAAACTGAATGGCAACTGCCTTGTCCAAAATAAATACTCTCCAAAAATACAATCCAACAATCCAATATACAATTACCTATAACAAATACCTATACATATTATACATATACAATAACATCTCTGAGAGTCCGTTCGATTCCCCCCCCCACCCCCCTCCTGGGTTGCTGCTGTTGTCTACTTCTTTTCCATTCCCTCTATCTTTCTGTGAGGTAATCGACGAACGGTTGCCACCGCCTGGTGAACCCCTGAGCCGAACCCCTTAACACGAACTTAATCCGTTCTAACTATATAAACCCTGCCATGTCGTTTATCCAGGTCTCCACACCCGGGGGTTTGGCTTCCTTCCACATTAACAATATCCTGCGCCGGGCTACTAGGCATAATACTCATAATACAAAGGCCAACACGTCAGCCTCTCTCGCCTCCTGCACTCCCGGCTCTTCTGCAACCCCAAATATAGCCAACCCCCAGCTTGGTTCGACCCGGACCCCCACCACCTTCGAAAGCACCTTTGCCACCCCCACCCAGAACCCCTGTAGTGCCGGGCATGACCAGAACATGTGGGTGTGATTCGCTGGGCCTCTCGAGCATCTCGCACACCTATCCTTTACCCCAAAAAATTTACTAAGCCGTGCTCCAGTCATATGCGCCCTGTGTAACACCTTAAATTGTATCAGGCTTAGCCTGGCACACGAGGACGATGAGTTTACCCTACGTAGGGCATCAGCCCACAGCCCCTCCTCAATCTCCTCCCCCAGTTCTTCTTCCCATTTCCCTTTCAGCTCATCTACGATGATCTCCCCCTCGTCCCTCATTTCCCTGTATATGTTCGACACCTTACCGTCCCCCACCCATGTCTCTGAGATCACTCTATCCTGCACCTCCTGCGTCTCAAGCTGCGGTTACAAGCTGTGTAATGTACCCCAAATCTTGGCTATCTGGATCCCCAAGTACCGGAAGTCCCTTGTTACCTTCCTCAATGGTAAATCCTCTGTCTCTCTGCTCTACTGCCCTGGATGCACCACAAACAACTCACTTTTCCCCATGTTCAGTTTATACCCTGAAAAATCCCCAAACTCCCCAAGTATCCGCATTATCTCTGGCATCCCCTCCGACGGGTCCGCCACATATAGCAACAAATCATCCGCATACAGAGATACCCGGTGTTCTTCTCCCCCCGAGTACTCCCCTCCACTTCCTGGAACCCCTCAATGCTATGGCCAGGGATTCAATCGCTAGTGCAAACAATAACGGGGACAGAGGACATCCCTGCCTCGTCCCTCTATGGAGCCGAAAATAGTCAGACCCCCGTCCATTCGTGACCACGCTCGCCATCGGGGCCCTATACAATAATTGTACCCACCTGATATACCCATCCCCAAAACCAAATCTCCTCAGCACCTCCCACAAATAATCCCACTCCACTCTATCAAATGCTTTATCGGCATCCATCGCCACCACTATCTCCGCTTCCCCCTCTGGTGGGGGCATCATCATTACCCCTAGCAGCCTCCGTATATTTGTATTCAGCTGTCTCCCCTTCACAAACCCAGTTTGGTCCTCATGAACCACCCCCGGGACACAATCCTCTATCCTCATTGCCATTACCTTGGCCAGAATCTTAGCGTCCACATTCAGAAGGGAATTGGGCCTGTAGGACCCGCATTGCAGCGGGTCTTTTTCCTTCTTTAGGAGGAGCGATATCGTTGCCTCTGACATAGTCGGGGGCAGCTGCTCCCTTTCCCTCGCCTCATTAAAGGTTCTCATCAGTAGCGGGGCCAGCAAGTCCATATATTTCCAATAGAATTCAACTGGGAATCCGTCTGGTCCCGGGGCCTTTCCCGCCTGCATGCTCCCAATCCCTTTCACCACTTCCTCCGTCTCAATCTGTGCTCCCAGTCCCACCCTCTCCTGCTCCTCCACCTTAGGAAATTCCAGCTGATCCAGAAAGCACATCATTCTCTCCTTCCCATCCATATGAAGCTGAGCTTCATATAATCTTTCGTAAAATGCCTTGAACACTACATTCACTCTCTCCGCTCCCCGCTCCATCTCTCCCTCCTCATCTCACACCCCCCTATCTCCCTCGCTGCTCCCCTTTTCCTCAGTTGGTGGGCCAGCAACCTGCTCGCCTTCTCCCCGTATTCGTACTGTACACTCTGATCCTTCCTCCATTGTGCCTCTGCATTACCCGTAGTCAACAAGTCAAATTCTACATGTAGCCTTTGCCTTTCCCTGTACAGTCCCTCCTCCAGTGCCTCCGCATATTGTCTGTCCACCCTCAGATGTTCTTTCAACAACCGCTCCCTTTCCCTACCCTCCTGCTTTCCTTTATGTGCCCTAATAGATATCAGCTCCCCTCTAACCACTGCCTTCAGCGCCTCCCAGACCACTCCCACCTGTACCTCCCCATTATCATTGAGTTCCAAGTACCTTTCAATACACCCCCTCACCCTTAAACACACCCCCTCATCTGCCAATAACCCCATGTCCATCCTCCAGGGTGGACGCTGTTGTTTTTCTTCCCCTATCTCCAGGTCCACCCAATGTGGAGCATGATCCGAAATGGCTATAGCCGTGTACTCCGTCCCAGTCACCTTTGGGATCAGTGCCCTTCCCAAAACAAAAAAATCTATTCGTGAATAAACTTTGTGGACATAGGAGGAAAACGAAAACTCCTTACTCCTAGGTCTACTAAATCTCCAGGAGTCTACTCCTCCCATCTGCTCCATAAAGTCCTTAAGCACCCTAGCTGCAGCCGGCCTCCTTCCGGTCCTGGACCTCGATCTGTCCAGCCCTGGGTCCAGCACCGTATTAAAATCTCCACCCATTACCAACTTCCCCACTTCTAGGTCCGGGATTCGTCCTAACATACGCCTCATAAAGTTGGCATCATCCCAGTTCGGGGCATACACGTTCACTAATACCACCGCCTCCCCTTGCAATTTGCCACTCACCATCACGTATCTGCCCCCACTATCCGCCACTATAGTCTTTGCCTCAAACATTACCCGCTTCCCCACTAGTATGGCCACCCCCCCTGTTTTTTGCGTCGAGCCCCGAATGAAACACCTGCCCCACCCATCCTTTGCATAGTCTGACCTGGTCTATCAGCTTCAGATGCGTCTCCTGAAGCATAACCACATCTGCCTTAAGTTTCCTTAGGTGTGCGAGTACCCGTGCCCTCTTAATCGGCCTGTTCAGCCCTCTCACATTCCACGTGATCAACCGGGTTGGGGGGCTCTTTACCCCCCCCTTGACGACTAGCCATCTCCTTTTTCAATCCAGCTCCTCACCCGGTTCCCACGTAGCCGTATCTCCCCCAAGCGGCGCCCCCTCGCCCCGACCACCCCCCCCCCCATACCAGCTCCCCCTTCTCCCCAGCAGCAGCAACCCAGTTAACCTCCCCCCCCCGCTAGATCCCAAACTAGCGTAATTGCACCCCCCATGTTGCTCCCAGAGGTCAGCAAACTCTGGCCGACCTCGGCATCCCCCCGTGACCTCGGCTCACACTGTGCGAGGCCCCCTCCTTCCTGCTTCCCTGTTCCCGCCGTGATTACCATAGCGCCCCGCGCTTCCCTTTTGGCCCCGCCCCCAATGGCCGGCGCCCTCAGCTCCTCATCCTCCCTCCCCCCCCCTCCCCCACGACATGGGGAAGAGAGAAAAGTTACAGGGTCGCAGGATTAACAACTTGGGAAGTCATCTCTTCCCTCTTTTCCCCCCTTCATCCCACATAGTCACCCCCCCCCACTTTGTCCCAAACTTCCTTTTTATGGCCCGCTCACTCCAGTGTCTCCTCGACAATAAATGTCCACGCCTCATCTGCCGTTTCGAAGTAGTGGTGTTTCCCTTGATGTGTGACCCACAGTCTTGCCGGTTGCAGCATTCCAAATTTAATCTTCCGTTTGTGCAGCACCGCCTTGGCCCGATTAAAGCTTGCCCTCCTTCTCACCACCTCCGCACTCCAATCCTGATACACGCGGATCACCGCATTCTCCCACCTACTGTTCCGAGTTTTCTTGGCCCATCTGAGGACCATCTCTCTGTCCTTGTATCGGAGAAATCTCACATCTATTGCTCGAGGAATTTCTCCAGCCCTCGGTCTTCGCGCCATAACTCGATAGGCTCCCTCCACCTCCAGCGGACCCGTCGGGGCCTCCGATCCCATTAACGAATGCAGCATCGTGCTCACATATGCCCCGACGTTCGCCCCCTCTGCACCTTCGGGAAGACCAAGAATCCTTAAGTTCTTCCTCGTCGCATTGTTCTCCAGCACCTCCAGCCTTTCCACACATCTTTTGTGTTGTGCCTCGTGGATCTCCGTTTTCACCACCAGGCCCTGTATGTCGTCCTCATTCTCAGCAGCCTTTGCCTTCACGACCCGAAGCTCCTGTTCCTGGGTCTTTTGCTCCTCCTTTAGCCCCTCAATCGCTTGTAATATCGGGGCCAACAGCTCCTTCTTCATCTCCTTTTTGAGTTCTCCCACGCAACGCCGCAGGAACTCTTGTTGGTCAGAGCCCCATATTAAACTGCCTCCTTCCGACGCCATCTTGCTTTGTGCCTGCCTTCCTGGCCGCTGCTCTAGAGGACCCACCACAATCCAGCCACTTTCCTCTTTTTTTTCCATCCGTGTCCAGGGGGGATTCCCTTCTGGATTACAGCACAGTGTTTTTTGCCGTTAAAATTGCCGTTGGGGCTCCTATAAAGAGCCCAAGAGTTCCACCGGGAGCTGCCGAAACGTGCGACCTAGCTGGTCATCGCCGCACCCGGAAGTCGCATTTGCCTTCTTAACTGCCAACTGAACCTGCACATTAACCTTAAGAGGGTCGTGAACAAGGACTCCCGAGTCCCTTTGTGCTTTTGCTTTCCGAAGCATTTCCCCATTTAGAAAATAGTCTATGCCCAGATTCTTCTTTCCAAAGTGAATAACCTCACACTTTTCCACATTGTATTTCATTTCCCACTTCATTGCCCACTCTCCTAGCTTGTCCAAGTCCTTCTTCAGCCCCCTTGCTTCCTCAATACCACCTGTCGCTCTACAGATCTTTGTATCATCTGCAAACTTAGCAACAGTGCCTTCAGTACCTTCTTCCAGATCATTAATGTATATTATAGAAAGTTGTGGTCCCAGCACAGACCCCTGAGGCACACCACTAGTTACTGGCTGCCATCCTGAAAAAGACTACTTTATCCCCACTCTCTGCCTTCTGCCAGTCAGCCAATGTTCTATGCATGCCAGGATCTTACCCTGAACATCATGAACTCTTAACTTATTGAACAGTCTCCTATGCAGCACCTTGTCAAAGGCCTTCTGGAAATCTAAATAAACCACGTCCACTGGTTCCAGGACTATGACCCAGCGACAGTGAAGGAACGGCAATATATTTCCAAGTCATAACTTGGAGGGAAACTTGCAGGTGGTCATATTCCCAAGCACCTGCTATAGTCGTGGGTTTGGAAGGTGCTGTCTAAGGTGCCTTGTTGAGTTCCTGCAGTGCATCTTGTAGATGGCACACATGGCTGCCACTGTGCGTCGGTGGTGGAGGGTTTGAATGTGGATAGGGCGCCAATCAAGTGGGCTGCTTAGTCCTGGAATCGAGATACTTGAGCTGCCCTGCCTTGTCTTAACTTTACTTCTCTTAAATTACCTTTTATTTTCACAGTAACTTCATTGCAGTGTTAATGTAAGCCTACTTGTGACAATAATAAAGATTATTATTATTTTACTTTGGATAACTTCTAATACCTAGCTACATTGGTCCTAACCTTCCCAAATTCCAGACGCTAGTTTTGCACACACTGTCCCTTACCAACCAATCAGAAGACCATAAGAAACAGGAAAGGAGTAGGTGTTAGGCCCTCGAGCCTACTCTGTCATTCAATGGATGATACAACATTCCTCATGTCTACTCTCCTGCCCTATCCCCAGAACCCTTAATTCTCTTACTAATGAAGAATCTATCTATCTCAGCCTTAAATATACACAAGGACTCTGTCCCAAGCTCTCTGTGGCAAGGAGTTCCAAAGACTCACAACCCTCAGAGAAAAAATTCCTCCTCATCTCAGTCCTAAATTGGCACCCCTTTATTGTGCAACTATGCCCTCTGGTCCGAGACCCTCCCACGACAGGAAACATACTCTCAGTATTTACCCTGCCACGCCCCTTAAGAATTCTTCAATGTTTCAATGAGATCACCTCTCATTCTTCTAAATTCAAATGAGTAGAGTCCCAACCTGTTTAACCTTTGCTATAAGACAGCCCTTCCATCCCAGGGATCATCCTAATGAACCTTCTCTGAACCACCTCCAATGAAACAATCGCTTTCTTTAAATAAGGGACCAAAACTACTGACAGTATTCCAGGTTTGATCTCACCAGTACCTTGTACAGTTCGAGCAAGACTTCCCAACTCTTATACTCCAACCACCTTGAAATAAGAGCCCAAATTCCATTGCCTTCCTGATTACCTGCTGCTCCTGTGTGCTAGCTTTCTGAGTTTTGTGAACAAGAACACCCTTTGTGTTGCAGCTTTCTGCAGTTTTTCTCCATTGGGCAGCATGATAGCACAGTGATTAGTACAGTTGCTTCACAGTGCCAGGATCCCAGGTTCGATTTCCAGCTTGGGTCACTGTCTGTGTGGAGTCTGCACGTTCTCCCTGTGTCTGCGTGGGTTTCCTCCAGGTGCTCCGGTTTCCTCCCATAAGTCCTGAAAGACATACTGTTAGGTGAGTTGGACATTCTGCATTCTCCCTCCGTGTACCCAAGCAGGTGCCGGAATGTGGTGACTAGGGGCTTTTCACAGTAGCTTCATTGCAGTGTTGATGTCAGCCTACTTGTGACAATAAAGATTATTACATTTAAATACTGTTCTTTTGTCTCCCCTTCCAAAATGGGCAACTTCACATTATACTCCATTTGCCAAATTTTTGTCCGCTTACCACACTCGCTGTTTCCCGTCCTTTGACAATTCTCTATCCATGCCAATATTCTACATCCAACACCATCGGCTATTATCTTATGAGTTAACCTTAGCTACCTTGTGGAACGCCTTCTGGAAATCCAAAAACAACACATCTGGTTCCGCTCTATCCACTCTGGTTGAGACTTCCTCGAAAATCTCTAATAAATTGTCAGACACTATTTCCATTTCATGACTCTGACTCTGCTTGATAAGATTATGGTTTTCCAAATGTTACTTCTTTATTGATTCCAACATTTTTCCAAAAATAGGTGCTCGGCTAATTGGCCAGTAGTTGCCCACTTTTTCCTCTCTCCTCATTTCCATCTCCTTTTTTTCTTTGCTTCATCTCCTTTTCCCTTTCTCAGCTCCATTTCTTTTTGTTTTTGCTTCATTTCCAACTGGATTTTAGTCAATTATACACATACTGTGTTTCTTTTATGTTCCAATTTAAATGTTGGGCAATCGCTTCAATTACCTCTCTCCTTCCTAGCTCTAGCTGGTACCTATATTCCGAATTTACCTACCAATCCGACTAGCTTGTCTTTGCAAAGCTCTTTTAAATAAACCAGAGATTGATCTTCAACTTGAGAAAACTCTTAGCAACTTCCAGAGCCATTCTGTTATATCACTACAAACCTGGGGCGAAATTCTCCGTTATCGGCGGAAAGTCCGCCGATCGGCGCAAAAAACGGCGCAAATCCCACTTGCGTCACGTCATAAAAATGGGACGATAGTCTCCGGCCCGAAATGGGCTAGCAGCGACGTAACGGGATCCGCGCTTGCGCAGTGGTTCACGCCGTGCAGCGTCATACGCGCTGCACGGCGTGACGGCTCATAAGGCCGCGCAGCTCCCCCCCACCCGACCAGATCACCCGACCGCAACACCCGACTGGATGGCTGGCCGTCGCTCAGCCCCGAGGTTCGAGTCACGCGATGTGGAGGCGCTCCTGGACGCGGTGGAGCAGAGGAGGGACGCCCTGTATCCCGGGCACGGCCGCAGAGTTGCCCCACGCCACAGCCGGTGTCTGTGGAGGGAAGTGGCAGAGGCCGTCACCGCTGTGGCCCTGACACCACGGACAGGCACCACAAGAAGGTGAACGACCTCGTCAGAGCAGGCAGGGTGAGCCTCCCCCATATCCCCCCTCCCCCCATATCCCCCCTCCCCCATATCCCTCCTCCCCATATCCCCCTTCCCCATATCCCCCATATCCCCCCTCCCCATATCCCCCCCTCCCCCATATCCCCAAGTGAATCCAGCCCTAACCTTAACCTCTGCAATGCACGCGCAACCGATGGCGTGCATTCATATACCTGCCTAACACTGTTGCCTTTTACCCCTGCCACCCCCCCCCCACCCCCACCCCCCCCCCCCCCCCCCCCACCCCCACAGGAGAAGCGCGCACACAACAATAGGGAGCATGTGAGGACTGGAGGAGGGCCCGCTGATGAGAGGCCACTGACCATACACGAGGAAAGGGCCCTGGAACTGGCTGGCGGACCTGAGGACCGGGAGGTTGCTGATGCAGAGGTCGGGGGCCCACGAGCAAGTGAGCCACCAACAGCCCGTCCCCATATCCCCCCTCCCCTATATCCCCCTCCCCCGTATCACCTGATCACTGCCTGATGTCTAACCATGCATGCTTCATTGTGTGTCGCAGGACCAAACGTCCAGGCACCCATCCCCGCAGATGCACACCGCCCGCAGGATGCCCCTCGGAGACCACAGGAGACGGAGAGACCGGCACCCTCCAGCATGCGACGCCCGCAGGATGCCCCTCGGAGACCACAGGAGACGGAGAGACCCGCACCCTCCAGCATGCGACGCCCGCAGGATGCCCCTCGGAGACCACGGGAGACGGAGAGACACGGACCCTCCAGCATGCGACGCCCGCAGGATGCCCCTCGGATCCGGACCACGGGAGACGGAGAGACCCGGACCCTCCAGCATGCGACGCCCGCAGGATGCCCCTCGCACACCACGGGAGACGGAGAGACCTGGAGCAACAGGGAGACGACACCCCCGTCACGTGCGGGAGCGACCACCCAGCGATGGGGGGGCAGCCACAGGCCCCCGTCACATCCGAGCCAGGACACCACTACCCAGGACACCACTACCCGGGACACCCCTACCCGGGACACCCCTACCCGGGACACCCCTACCCGGGACAGCACTACCCGGGACAGCACTACCCGGGACAGCACTACCCGGGACAGCACTACCCGGGACAGCACTACCCGGGACAGCACTACCCGGGACAGCACTACCCGGGACAGCACTACGCGGGACAGCACTACCCGGGACAGCACTACCCGGGACAGCACTACCCGGGACAGCACTACCCGGGACAGCACTACCCGGGACAGCACTACCCGGGACAGCACTACCCGGGACAGCACTACCCGGGACAGCACTACCCGGGACAGCACTACCCGGGACAGCACTACCCGGGACAGCACTACCCGGGACAGCACTACCCGGGACAGCACTACCCGGGACAGCACTACCCGGGACAGCACTACCCAGGGCACCCCTACCCGGGAAGACGAAATACCGGACAGTGACAGAGAGTGGATGGGTGGAGACGAACCCCCACCCCAAAGTGCCATGGAGTCAGAGTGGGACGAAGAGCACGACACAACGCCACTGCTGTCACCAACACCCTCCACCATCGCAGAAACACTCACCACGGTTGGGCACTTTAGTGATGAGGCGTCTGGTACACTCACTGGTGCGCACAACACAGCCGTCCCGGTACAGCAGGTGGAGGTAGGAGCAGCAGAGGGACCGGGCGGTCGGAGGGCAGCCCAGGCCAAGCGAACATCTGCCGCCCAGATGGATCCCGGGTTCCTGCAGTTACCACACCCACACATAGATCCGATGCAACCACCGACACGGAGACGAGCGAATAGGTTGACGGGTGGCTTGCGGCGGCTGCAGTCGCAGGTGGAGGAGTCCACCCGCGTCCAGGAGCTGGGAGTGGTCCCGGTCATGCGTGCCACCCAGGCTGACACCGCACGGGTGGCGTCCGCGGTGGAGGTAATGGGTGCGACGGTGTCAGACATGGGGAACGGTTTGCGAGGCCTGGGGCCTTCCGTGCAGGCGGCGTCTGTGGCCCAGGAAATGGCTGCCCTCTCACAGGAGGCCATGAGCCAGTGCCAGCGCCAGATGGCAGAGACGCTGAACGCCATAGCCCAGTCTCAGCAGGCCATGGCCCAGTCTCTGCAGGCCATGGCCCAGTCTCAGCAGGCCATGGCCCAGTCTCAGCAGGCCATCGCTGAGGGCATCGGCGCCAGTGGCCATGTGCGAGCCGGCGTCGCACTGTCACAGACAGGGTTTGACAACCCCCTGGGCTCCATGGCTGCAAACCTGCAGACCCCTGTCGATACCAGCATGGGCCTCCAGGACTGGCAGCGCCAGATGTCGGGGGCGCGTCGGATGGCCAGTCCGTTCGCATCCCCCACCCATGTAGAGGCCTGGGGGCCATCGGGCACCCCGAGGGAGGAGGAGGTGGTGTGGTCCTTCCCGGCTCCCTCTGTAGGGGAGGTCCCGGTACACCGCGACACCTCGGACTCCCCCCCCTTCCGTCCCAGGTGCATCGGGTGGGCAACGGGCAGGACAGGCTGGCAGCTCGCCATCCCAGTCGCCCGGGCCGCAGCCTGGCCCATCTAGGCCAGGACGCCCCAGGAAACGGCTGCCAAAGGGATCCAGTGTCAGAGGGCAGGAATCACAGGAGTCCACCTCCAGTTCTGCTGTACCGTCTGGGGAACCACGTAGACGTAGTCAAAGGGCCCGTAAGGCCAAACAATTAGACACTGAGTAAGTTGGCACGGGTGCAGGGCACAGATGAGTTTTAGGGGCTAGGGCACGTGCATGAACTCCTTTGGTTATTAAAGTCAATGTTACACCTACCGAAGCTGCCTTTGTGCTCTGTCCAAAGCGTGCGGGCGTGTCATGTACGTTGAGCGCAAGTGTGTGTGTGACGGGTGGTCTTACCTCAGCCCCAGGTGAGTCTGCCCCCTTCTCCCTGGGCCGCCATCAACATCCCCCGGGCAGAGGACGGGACCGTGCGCTGCAGTGTCACAGCCGCATGCAGGGATGGTCCGGGTGGATGGTGGTACTGTGGCCATGGGTCAGACATAGTCCAACGATGTAGAGCCAGGAGCTCATCGCAGGGCGGGTTGTCATCATCCTCCATGGCCTGCGATAGACACGCGTCCACCCGCAACTGGGTGAGCCCGGCCCGTTGTGCCGCCGGTCGATCGGCAATTGGGGGGGGGGGGGGGGGGGTGGTGTGCATGCGGGTGGGGTGTGTGGGGTTGGGGAGGGGGGTGAGGGTGCTGGGTGGGTGGATGGGTGGGGGGTGTGGGTGGTCGGCTGTTGCCATGGTGTGCGGTCTGTGGCCATACTACCCGATTCCCACGCCCATCTAGTCAGTGAAGCGGGCGGCTATCAGTCTGTCCCGTGCCCGCTGGGCCAGCCGGAAACGGTGGACAGCCACCCGCCTGTGTCTACCCCGTCTGCCCTGACCATTGCCCCCATCCCCCTCATCTGGGGAGGACTGGGCCTCTTCCTGCTGCTCCTCCACTCCGCCCTCCTCTGCCTGCGGCACATCGCCCCTCTGCTGGGCTATGTTGTGCAGGGCGCAGCACACCACAATGATGCGGCCGACCCTATCTGACCGATACTGGAGGGCGCCCCCAGAGGGGTCCAGGCACCTGAAACGCATCTTCAGCACGCCAAAGCACCTCTCGATCACTCCCCTTGTCGCTACATGGGCATCATTGTAGCGGTTCTCCGCCTCATTGCGTGGCCTCCGTCTAGGCGTCATCAGCCACGATCGCAATGGGTAGCCCCTGTCGCCCAGCAACCAGCCCCTCAGCCGGGGATGGTGTCCCTCGTACATGCCGGGGATGGATGACCGCGACAACACGAATGAGTCGTGTACACTGCCTGGGTGACGGGCGCAGACGTGCAGGATCATCATGCGGTGGTCGCAGACCACCTGTACGTTCATCGAATAGGTCCCCTTCCTATTAGTGAATACGGCCCTGTTATCTGCAGGTGGCCGCACGGGGACGTGCATCCCATCGATCGCGCCCTGGACCATGGGGAACCCGGCCACGGCAGAGAAGCCCACGGCCCGGGCATCTTGGCTGGCCCGGTCCACGGGGAAGCGGATGTAGCGGTGCGCCATGGCATAAAGGGCATCTGTCACTGCCCGGATGCACCGATGTCTGCGATATGCCGGACAGGTCCCCACTCGGTGCCTGGAATGACCACGTTGCATAAAAGTTCAGGGCCACCGTAACCTTGACGGACACGGGGAGAGGGTGTCCCCCGCCAGTGCCACGCGGTGACAGGTGTGCCAGCAGGTGGCAGATGTGTGCCACGGTTTCCCGGCTCATACGGAGTCTCCTCCTGCATTCCCGGTCCGTGAGGTCCTGGTATGACTGCCGGGGCGCCCTTGGGAGCCTCCGTTGCCGTGGGGCCGCGACGTCCTCCTCGTCCTGTCGGTCAGGTGTCCCTCCAGCCTGGGCGGCTGCCGCCTGCCCCTCTGCGGCAGCCTGCGCCGCCTCTCTGGCACACTCCTCCTCCTCCTCCTCATCCAGGGCAACATAGACATGAGCGGCTACCACCACGGCGGCCAACATCACTGGATGGTCTGAAAACATGACGGCCTGGTTGGGGGGGGGGGGGAGGGGAACGACGACATGTCATCATTGCCCATATCCCCTCCTCCCCCCAGCCAGGTGGCATGGACCGCATGGGTCCAACTGTTGGAGGCTGGCACCTGGCCAGGTGGACCAACTCATTTGCCCTCCCATCACCCTCCTCGACACGGACCCCCTCCCCAACCTCCACCCCAGCACGGACCCCCCCCCCAACCTCCACCCCGGCACGGACCCCCTCCCCAACCTCCACCCCAGCACGGACCCCCCCCAACCCCCAACCTCCACCCCAGCACGGTATATACAGTATATATTAACAACCCTGAGAGTCCTTCTGGTTCCTCCTCCCCCCCCCCACCCCCCCCCCCACCCCCCACCCCCGATCCTGGGCTGCTGCTGCTGCCTTTTTTTTTCCATTCCATCTATCTTTCTGCGAGGTATTCGACGAACGGTTGCCACCGCCTGGTGAACCCTTGAGCCGACCCCCTTAGAACGAACTTAATCCGCTCTAGCTTTATAAACCCTGCCATGTCATTTATCCAGGTCTTCACCCCCGGGGGCTTGGCTTCTTTCCACATTAACAATATCCTGCGCCGGGCTACTAGGGACACAAAGGCCAAAACATCGGCCTCTCTCGCCTCCTGCACTCCCGGCTCTTGTGCAACCCCAAATATAGCCAACCCCCAGCTTGGTTCGACCCGGACCCCCACTACTTTTCAAAGCACCTTTGTCACCCCCATCCAAAACCCCTGTAGTGCCGGGCATGACCAAAACATATGGGTATGATTCGCTGGGCTTCTCGAGCACCTCGCACACCTATCCTCCACCCCAAAAAATTTACTGAGCCGTGCTCCAGTCATATGCGCCCTGTGTAATACCGTAAACTGAATCAGGCTTAGCCTGGCACACGAGGGCGACGTGTTTACCCTGCTTAGGGCATATGCCGACAGCCCCTCCTCGATCTCCTCCCCCAGCTCTTCTTCCCATTTCCCTTTTAGTTCATCTACCATAGTCTCCCCTTCGTCCCTCATTTCCCTATATATATCTGACACCTTACCATCCCCCACCCATGTCTTTGAGATCACTCTGTCCTGCACCTCTTGTGTCGGGAGCTGCGGGAATTCCCTCACCTGTTGCCTCGCAAAAGCTCTCAGTTGCATATACCTGAATGCATTCCCTTGGGGCAACCCATATTTCTCGGTCAGCGCTCCCAGACTCGCGAACTTCCCATCCACAAACAGATCTTTCAGTTGCGTTAGTCCTGCTCTTTGCCACATTCCATATCCCCCTTCCATTCCCCCGGGGCAAACCTATGGTTGTTTCTTATCGGGGACCCCCCAAGGCTCCAGTCTTTCCCCTATGCCGTCTCCACTGT
Organism: Scyliorhinus torazame; assembly: GCF_047496885.1. Classification (NCBI taxonomy): domain Eukaryota; kingdom Metazoa; phylum Chordata; class Chondrichthyes; order Carcharhiniformes; family Scyliorhinidae; genus Scyliorhinus; species Scyliorhinus torazame. Next base: position 95,737,700 of record NC_092719.1, read on the forward strand.
CCCCAAATCTTCAGTGTAGCCACCACCACCGGGCTTGTGGTGTAGTTCCTCGGTGAGAACGGCAATGGGGCTGTCACCATAGCCTGTAGGCTAGTCCCCCTACAGGACGCCCTCTCTAATCTCTTCCACGCCGCTCCCTCCTCCTCTCCCATCCACTTACTCACCATTGAAATATTAGCGGCCCAATAATACTCATTTAGGCTCGGTAGTGCCAGCCCCCCCCTATCCCTGCTACGCTGTAAGAATCCCTTCCTCACTCTCGGGGTCTTCCCGGCCCACACAAAACCCATGATGCTCTTTTCAATCCTTTTAAAAAAAGCCTTCGTGATCACCACAGGGAGGCACTGAAACACAAAGAGGAATCTCGGGAGGACCACCATCTTAACCGCCTGCACCCTCCCTGCCAGTGACAGGGATACCATATCCCATCTCTTGAAATCCTCCTCCATTTGTTCCACCAACCGTGTTAAATTTAACCTATGCAATGTGCCCCAATTCTTGGCTATCTGGATCCCCAGGTAACAAAAGTGCCTTGTTACCTTCCTCAACGGTAGGTCCTCTATTTCTCTACTCTGCTCCCCTGGATGCACCACAAACAACTCACTTTTTCCCATGTTCAATTTATACAATGAAAAATCCCCAAACTCCCCAAGTATCCGCATTATTTCTGGCATCCCCTCCGCCGGGTCTGCCACGTATAGTAGCAAATCGTCCACATACAAAGATACCCGGTGTTCTTCTCCTCCTCTAAGTACTCCCCTCCACTTCTTGGAACCCCTCAACGCTATCGCCAGGGGCTCAATCGCCAGTGCAAACAATAATGGGGACAGAGGGCATCCCTGCCTTGTCCCTCTATGGAGCCGAAAATATGCAGATCCCCGCCCATTCGTGACCACGCTCGCCATCGGGGCCCTATACAACAGCTACACCCATCTAACATACCCCTCTCCAAAACCAAATCTCCTCAACACCTCCCACAAATAATCCCACTCCACTCTATCAAATGCTTTCTCGGCATCCATCGCCACTACTATCTCCGTTTCCCCCTCTGGTGGGGCCATCATCATTACCCCTAACAGCCTCCGTATATTCGTGTTCAGCTGTCTCCCCTTCACAAACCCAGTTTGGTCCTCGTGGACCACCCCCGGGACACATTCCTCTATTCTCATTGCCATTACCTTGGCCAGGATCTTGGCATCTACATTTAGGAGATAAATAGGTCTATAGGACCCGCACTGTAGCGGGTCCTTTTCCTTCTTTAAGAGAAGAGATATCGTTGCTTCAGACATAGTCGGGGGCAGTTGTCCCCTTTCCTTTGCCTCATTAAAGGTCCTCGTCAATACCGGGGCGAGCAAGTCTACATATTTTCTATAAAATTCGACTGGGAATTCATCCGGTCCCGGGGCCTTTCCCGCCTGCATGCTCCTAATTCCTTTCACCACTTCTTCTACCTCGATCTGTGCTCCCAGTCCCACCCTTTCCTGCTCTTCCACCTTGGGAAATTCCAGCCGATCCAAGAAGCCCATCATTCTCTCCCTCCCATCCGGGGGTTGAGCTTCATATAATTTTTTATAAAATGTCTTGAACACTCCTTCCTCATCCCTCACTCCCCCTATTTCCCTCGCTGCTCCCCTTTTCCTCAATTGGTGTGCCAGCAACCTGCTCGCCTTCTCCCCATATTCGTACTGTACACACTGTGCCTTCCACCATTGTGCCTCTGCAGTGCCCGTAGTCAGCAAGTCAAATTCTACATGTAGCCTTTGCCTTTCCCTGTACAGTCCCTCCTCCGGTGCTTCCGCATATTGTCTGTCCACCCTCAAAAGTTCTTGCAGCAACCGCTCCCGTTCCTTACTCTCCTGCTTCCCTTTATGTGCCCTTATTGATATCAGCTCCCCTCTAACCACCGCCTTCAACGCCTCCCAGACCACTCCCACCTGGACCTCCCCATTATCATTGAGTTCCAAGTACTTTTCAATGCACCCCCTCACCCTTAGACACACCCCCTCATCTGCCATTAGTCCCATGTCCATTCTCCAGGGTGGGCGCCCTCCTGTTTCCTCCCCTATCTCCAAGTCCACCCAGTGTGGAGCATGATCCGAAATGGCTATAGCCGTATACTCCGTTCCCCTTACCTTCGGGATCAACGCCCTTACCAGCACAAAAAAGTCTATTCGCGAGTAGACTTTATGGACATAGGAGAAAAACGAGAACTCCTTACTCCTAGGTCTGCTAAATCTCCACGGGTCTACAGCTCCCATCTGCTCCATAAAATCTTTAAGTACCTTGGCTGCTGCCGGCCTCCTTCCAGTCCTGGACTTCGACCTATCCAGCCCTGGTTCCAACACCGTATTAAAATCTCCCCCCATTATCAGCTTTCCCATCTCTCGGTCCGGAATGCGTCCTAGCATCCGCCTCATAAAATTGGCATCATCCCAGTTCGGGGCATATACGTTTACCAAAACCACCGTTTCCCCCTGTAGTTTGCCACTCACCATCACGTATCTGCCCCCGTTATCCGCCACTATAGTCTTTGCCTCGAACATTACCCGCTTCCCCACGAATATAGCCACCCCCCTGTTTTCGCATCTAGCCCCGAATGGAACACCTGCCCCACCCATCCTTTGCGTAGCCTAACCTGGTCTATCAGTTTCAGGTGCGTTTCCTGTAACATAACCACATCTGCCTTAAGTTTCTTAAGGTGTGCGAGTACCCGTGCCCTCTTTATCGGCCCGTTCAGCCCTCTCACGTTCCACGTGATCAGCCGGGTTGGGGGGCTTCCTAACCCCCCCCCCCCTTGTCGATTAGCCATCCCCTTTTTCCAGCTCCTCACCCGGTTCCCACGCAGCTGTATCTCCCCCAGGCGGTGCCCCCCCGCCCATCCCCTCCCATACCAGCTCCCCCCTCTCCCCAGCAGCAGCAACCCAGTAATTCCCCCCTCCCACCCCCCCCGCTAGATCCCCCGCTAGCGTAATTACTCCCCCCATGTTGCTCCCAGAAGTCAGCAAACTCTGGCCGACCTCGGCTTCCCCCCCGTGACCTCGGCTCGCACCGTGCGACGCCCCCTCCTTCCTGCTTCTCTATTCCCAACATGATTATCATCGCGCGGGAACCAAGCCCGCGCTTCTCCCTTGGCCCCGCCCCCAATGGCCAACGCCCCATCTCCTCCACCTCCCCATCTCCTCCCATCACCACCTGTGGAAGAGAGAAAAGTTACCACATCGCAGGATTAGTACATAAAACTCCTCTTTCCCCCCTTTTTTAACCCCCCTCTACGCCCCCCACATTCGCCCCACCACTTTGTTCAAACGTTCTTTTTAATAACTCGCTCATTCCAGTTTTTCTTCCACAATAAAAGTCCACGCTTCATCCGCAGTCTCAAAGTAGTGGTGCCTCCCTCGATATGTGACCCACAGTCTTGCCGGTTGCAGCATTCCAAATGTTATCTTCTTTTTATGAAGCACCGCCTTGGCCCGATTAAAGCTCGCCCTCCTTCTCGCCACCTCCGCACTCCAGTCTTGATATACGCGGATCACCGCGTTCTCCCATTTACTGCTCCGAGTTTTCTTTGCCCATCTAAGGACCATTTCTCTATCCTTAAAACGGAGGAATCTCACCACTATGGCTCTGGAATTTCTCCTGCTCTCGGTCCTCGCGCCATCACTCGGTATGCTCCCTCCACCTCCAACGGACCCGCCGGGGCCTCCGCTCCCATTAACGAGTGCAGCATCGTGCTCACATATGCCCCGACGTCCGCTCCCTCCGCACCTTCAGGAAGACCAAGAGTCCTCAGGTTGTTCCTCCTTGCGTTGTTCTCCAGTGCCTCCAACCTTTCCACACATCGTTTCTGATGTGCCTCATGCGTCTCCGTCTTCACCACCAGGCCCTGTATGTCGTCCTCATTCTCGGCTGCCTTTGCCTTCACGACCCGAAGCTCCCGCTCCTGGGTCTTTTGTTCCTCCTTTAGCCCTTCGATCGCCTGTAGTATCGGGGCCAACAGCTCTTTCTTCATTTCCTTTTAGAGCTCTTCCACACAGCATTTCAAGAACTCTTGTTGTTCAGGGCCCCATGTTAAACTGCCACCTTCCGACGCCATCTTGGTTTTTGCTTGCCTTCCTTGCCGCTGTTCTCAAGGATCCACTGCAATCCGGTCACTTTCTGCTCCTTTTTTCATCCGTATCCAGGGGGGATTCCCTTCTGGTTTACAGCACAGTGTTTTTAGCCGTCAAAATTGCCGTTGGGGCTCCTATCAAGAGCACAAAAGTCCGTTTCACCGGGAGGTGCCGAAACGTGCGACTCAGCTGGTCATCGCCGCACCCGGAAGTCCTGGTGTCTCTTTTAATTTCCACTTCGCTGTCTACCCATCCCAAAATCCCAGATCCAAGCCCCCCTGGGCAAATGCGTGGTCAATTACAGCCCCACTCGTCCGAGAGTCACAACACAAGTGAATTAACTAATAATGTTTATAAAAGTTCCCGAAACCGTTGGCCCCAATAATTACAGTCATCAGGTTTGTAAGTTGAAACACAATCACTGTTTATTTATAACAAGATTAATGGTGAAAAAGAACATAGAATGCAACTGAATAACAAGCCAAACTACTTCCCCCTTTAACTGCCCCACCCTCTACTCATTCACACAAGACAGACAAACACAGAGGGGGGAGGGGAGAAAATAACATGGGTAAAGGCCAAAAGTCTTTGCTTCAAATGGTGGTACGCAGCATGGTTTCCTCACAGCAGGCCGGTTAATGAAAGCCGCCGGTTTACAGCTGGTGACGGTCTTCCATATAGAGTCATTCATTCAGTACTCACAGGCAGCAGGCTTTCTTATGGAGAGACACTTCAGTTTTTATTAAACTCGGCCTTCAGCTTGAAAGTTCATATTCAGGCCTATTTCTTTCCCGAGACAATGTATCTCACATCCAACCTTGCCTCCAGTTCGTGGTTTGACTTCAAATCTTTGCAGTCTCGATAAAATAGCACCCAGATTTACTGGAGAGAGAAACAGCTCTCAAAGTAGCCTTATGAAGAGATTTTAGCTGGATCATTTTGGAGTGGATTCGTTGGAATCCTCCACCCAGACTGCAGAACGAAAAGTAAAACGAAACACAAGCAGTGTGACTCTGAAAACACATTGGTGGAATTAGATCCAATCACCTCCTGTCACCAGGCAGAGCACCGCCCTTTAGGGCAATTCACTGCCCACCAGCCAAATCAATCAATCTGAGTCATCACTGATGTCAATCTCAAACAGCACAGACTTTTTGATCTTCCTTTTTGAATTATAGGCTGCTTTCCCTTAAAATCACAACTCCATTAAACATCCATGGATCAAAAATGTAACAGCAGAAAAAAAAGAAAGGGAAAATAAGGGAATAAACAGGAAGAACATAAGAATATAAGAACTAGGAGCAGGAGCAGGCCACCTGGCTCTTCGAGGCTGCTCCACCATTCAATGAGATCATGGCTGATCTTTTGTGGACTCAGCTCCACTTTCCCGCCCGAACACCATAACCCTTTATTCCTTTATTCTTCAAAACACTATCTATATTTATCTTGAAAACATTTAATGAAGGAGCCTCAACTGCTTCACTGGGCAGGGAATTCCATAGATTCACAACCCTTTGGGTGAAGAACAAAGAACAAAAGTTCCTCCTAAACTCAATCCTAAACTACTTCCCCTTATTTTGAGGCAATGCCCCCTAGTTCTGCTTTCACCCGCCAGTGGAAACAACCTCCCCGCATCTATCCTATCTATTCCCTTCATAATTTTGTATGTTTCTATAAGACCCTCCTGCATCCTTCTATATTCCAACTAGTACAGTCCCAGTCTACTCAACCTCTCCTCGTAATCCAACCCCTTCAACTCTGGGATTAACCTGGTGAATCTCCTCTGTACCCCCTCCAGCGCCTGTATGTCCTTTCTCAGGTAAGGAAACCAAAACTGAACACAATACTCCAGCTGTGGCCTCACTAACACCTCATACAGTTGTAGCATAACCTCCCTAGTCTTAAACTCCATCCCTTTAGCAATGAAGGACAAAACTCCGTTCACCTTCTTAATCATCTATTGCACCTGCAAACCAACTTTTTGCGACTCATGCACTCGGACACCCTGGTCCTTCTGCACAGCAGCATGTTTTAATATTTTATCATTTAAATAATAATTCCTTTTGCTGTTATTCCTACCAAAATGGATGACCTCACATTTGTCAACATTGTATTCCATCTGCCAGACCCCAGCCCATTCACTTAAACTATCCAAATCCCTCTGCAGACTTCCAGTATCCTCGGCACTTTTGTTTTACCACTCATCTGTGTCATCTGCAAACTTGGACACATTGCACTTGGTCCCCAACTCCAAATCATCTATCTGAATTGTGAACAATTGTGGGCCCAACACTGATCCCTGATTGCCAATCAGAAAAACACCCACTAATCCCCACTCTTTGCTTTCTATTAATTAACCAACCTCTATCCATGCTACTACTTTACCCTTAACGCCATGCATCATTATCTTATGCAGCACCCTTTTGTGTGGCACCTTGTCAAAAGCCACAAGGACCCTTACAGTTGCTATTTCTTTAGGATCCTACGATGCTAACCATCAGGGCCACAGGACATAGCTGTCTTTAGCCCCATTAATTTGTCTAATAATACTTCTCTAATAATGGTGATGGTACTTAATTGCTCCCCATATTCTTTAGTATTAATGGGATGTTCAAAGTATCTTCCACCATACAGACTGATGCAAGATATCTGTTTAACTCCTCTGCCATTTCCTTGTTCTCCATAACTATCTCCCCAGGTTCATCTGCCCAGATTTATTTTCTAAGGCGCCCATGTTCACTTTGACCTCTCTCTTCCTTTTTATATATTTTAAAAAACTGTTAATGTCAGTTTTTATATTGCTCGCTAGTTTGCCCTACAGTTTTTTACTCTATTTATTACCTTTTTAGTCCTCCTTTGCTGGATCCTGAATTTTTCTTAGCCTTCAGCGCTGATTTTTGACTCCTTATATGTTTTGTTTTCACTCAATATTTTCCTTAACTTCCTTCCTTAACCGTTGTTGGTTTATCCCTCTCCTCGAATCTTTCCTCCTTTCTGGGATATATTCTTGCTGACAGTCATGAATTAAACGTCTGCCATTGATTGTTTACTATCTTTCCTGCTGATCTATCTGTCCTGTCCAATTTAGCTAACTTTATCCTCATTTACTAAGAACGTAAGAACTAAAAGGAGTAGGTCTTCTGGCCCCTCGAGCCTGCTCCGCCATTCAATAAGATCGTGGCTGATCTTTTTGTGGACTCAGCTCCACTTACCCGCCCGCTCACCATACTCCTTAATTCCTTTACTGTTCGAAATCTATCTATCTTTGCCTTAAAAACATTCAACGAGGTAGCCTCAACTGCTTCACTGGGCAGGAAACTCTGCAGGTTCACAACCCTTAGGATGGAGGAATTCCTCCTCAACTCAGTCCTAAATCTGCTCCCCCTTATTTTGAGGCTTTGTCCCCTAGTTCTAGATTCACCCGCCAGTGGAAACAACCTCCCTGCTTCGATCTTATCTATTCCTTTCATAATTTCATATGTTTCTATAAGATCTCCCCCTCATTCTTCTAAATTCCAATGTGTATAGTCCCAGTATACTCAGTCTCTCCTCATAAACCGATCCTCTCAACTCCAAAATCAACCTAGTGAATCCCATATGCACACCATCCAGTGTAGTCCATCCTTTCTCAAGTAAAGGTCCAAAACTGTACACAGTACTCCAGGTGCGGCCTCACCAGCACTTTATACAGCTGCAACATAACCTCCTTATTTTTAAACTCCATCCCTCTCGCAATGAAGGACAAAATTCCACTTGCCTTCTTAATTACCTGCTGCACTTGCAAACCAACTTTTTGCGATTCATGCACAAGGACACTCAGGTCCCTCTGCACAGCAGCATGCTGCAATTTTTTACCATTTAAATAATAGTCCATTTTACAGTTATTCCTACCAAAATGGATGACCTCACATTTACCAACATTGTACTCCATCTACCAGACCCTTGCTACTCACTTAACTATATAACCTATTTCCCTCAGCAGACTTTAGTGTCCTCTGCACTTTGCTCTATCACTCAGCTTAGTGTCATCTGCAAACTTTCACACATTACACCTGGTCCCCAACTCTAAATCTACGTAAATTGTAAACAATTGCAGTTCCAACACTGAACCCTGAGGCACATTACTAGCCACTGATCGGCAAACAGAAAAACACCCATTTATCCCCACTCTTTGCTTTGTTAGTTAACCAATCATCTAGCCATGATAACACATTACCCATAAGCTGTGCACCCTTATCTTGTGCAGCAGCTTTTGTGCGGAACCTTGTCGAATATCTTCTGGAAATCCAGATATAGCACATCCACCAGTTCCCGTTGCCCACCGTGCTTGTAACGTCCACAAAGAATTCCAATAAATTAGTTAAACATGGCCTGCCTTTCATTAACCTATTTCATTGTAATCTGCTTTATTTAAGTTAGTACAAAGTCTTACAACACCAGGTTAAAGTCCAACAGGTTTGTTTCGATGTCACTAGCTTTCCGAGCGCTGCTCCTTCCTCAGGTGAATGAAGAGGTACGCTCCAGAAACATATATATAGACAGATTCAAAGATGCCAAACAATGCTTGGAATGCGACCATTAACAGGTGATTAAATCTTTACAGATCCAGAGATGGGGTAACCCCAGGTTAAAGAGGTGTGAATTGTACCAAGCCAGGACAGTTGGTAGGATTTTGCAGGCCAGATGGTGGGGGATGAATGTAATGCGACATGAATCCCAGGTCCCGGTTGAGGCCGCACTCATGTGTGCGGAACTTGGCTATAAGTTTCTGCTCGGCGATTCTGCGTTGTCGCGCGTCCTGAAGGCCGCCTTGGAGAACGCTTACCCGGAGATCAGAGGCTGAATGCCCTTGACTGCTGAAGTGTTCCCCGACTGGAAGGGAACATTCCTGCCTGGTGATTGTTGCGCGATGTCCGTTCATTCGTTGTCACAGCGTCTGCATGGTCTCGCCAATGTACCACGCTTCGGGACATCCTTTCCTGCAGCGTATGAGGTAGACAACGTTGGCCGAGTCGCACGAGTATGTACCGCGTACCTGGTGGGTGGTGTTCTCACGTGTAATAGTGGTATCCATGTCGATGATCTGGCATGTCTTGCAGAGATTGCCATGGCAGGGTTGTGTGGTGTCGTGGTCACTGTTCTGAAGACTGGGTAGTTTGCTGCAAACAATGGTTTGTTTGAGGTTGCGCGGTTGTTTGAAGGCAAGTAGTGGGGGTGTGGGGATGACCTTGGCAAGATGTTCATCATCATCAATGACACGTTGAAGGCTGTGAAGAAGATGACGTAGTTTCTCCGCTTCGGGGAAGTACTGGACGACCTCAGAAGACAAACATGGGACACAACCGACAGAATACCCTTCGTCGTTATTATTTACCGCCTCACCAATTTTTCTATCATCCGCAAACTTACTGATCAACACTCCTACATTCATGTCTAAATCATTGATATAAACCACAAACAGCAAGGGCCACGTCATGGATCCCTACGGACCCAACTGGACACAGCCTTCCAGTCAGGAAAACATCCTTCTGCTTCCTACCACTCAGCCAATTCTGGATCCAATTTGCCAAATTTCCTTGGATCCCATGGGCTCTTACCTTCGCTATCAGTCTCCCTAATGGGACCTTATCAAAAGCCTTGCTGAAGTCCAAGTAGACTGTCAAATGCACTTCCCTCATCTATACACCTGGTCACCTCTTCGAAAAATTCAATCATGTTGGTTAGTCATGACCTCCCCTTAACAAAATCATGCTGGACTTCCGGTTGCGGCGATGACCAGCTAAGCCGCACGTTTCGGCACCTCCCGTTTCAACGGACTTTTGGGCTCTTATCGGGTGCCCCAACGGAAATTCTTTACAGCCAAACCCAGTGTGAGGTGACAAAGGAAGAATCCCCCCGGGTGTGGATGGAAAGGAGCGACAGCAGTGTCCAGATTGCGGAGGATCCTCTGGAGCAGCGGCAGGGAAGAGAAGGGAGAAGCAAGATGGCGGCCGAGGGAGCCCAGATGGTATGGGGCTCGGAACAGCAGGAGTTCCTCCGACGATGTGTGGAGGAGCTCAAGAAAGAGGTGCTGGCGCCGATGCTACTGGCAATCGAGGGATTGAAGGAAACACCAGGCGATGGAACTCCGTGGAGTGAAGGCAAAGGCAGCCGAGAACGAAGATGAGATACAGGGCCTGGTGGTAAAAACGGAGACGCACGAGGCACTACATAAGAGGTGCATAGAAAGGCTGGAAGTGGAGGGAGCGTACCGGGTCCTCGTGAGAAGACCAAAGGCAGGGGAAACACCACGAGCAATAGTGGGGAGGTTCCACCGCTACAGGGACAGGGAGATGGTCCTGAGTTGGGCTAAGAGGACACGGAACAGCAAGTGGGAGAACGCGGTGATACGCGTATATCAAGATTGGAGTGCGGAGGTGGCGAGAAGGAGGGCGAGCTTCAATCAGGCCAAGGCGGTGCTCCATAGGAAGAAAGTCACATTCGGGATGCTGCAGCCGGCAAGATTGTGGGTCACACACCTAGGCAAACACCACTACTTCGAGACGGCGGAGGAGGCATGGACATTCATTCAGGAAGAGAAATTGGACTAGACTTGAGAAATTGATGTCTGGAGAGAGGTAGCGAGGTGGTGGCACAGAAATGTAAAGTGGGGAGAGGGGAGGGCTAATATGTAAGAATGTTGGACGGGGAATTTTTTCTCCCCCCCCCCCCTCACGAAGAAATGTGGGCGCCGGTGGAAAAGGGGACAGGGAAGGGGAATGAGGGAACTGCAATATTAGGGGCGGGGCCGAGAGGGAAGCGCGGGTTTTTTCCTGCACTATGGAAATTGAGGCGGGAAAAAAGGGCGCAGGAAGGAAGGGGGCCTCACACGCAGGGAGGTCAAAGGATAAACGGGGGAAGCCGAGGTCAGCCAGAGTTAGCTGACTCACGGAAGCAATATGGGGGGAGCAATCAAGCTAGAGGGGAATCTAGCCGGGGGCGGGGGGTGGGGGGGAGATTAACTGGGTTGCTGCTGCTGAGGGTAAGGGGGAGCTGATACGAGACGAGGTGATCGGTACGGAGGGCGCCGTCTGGGGGACAGACGGGTGCATGGGACCTGGGTGAGGAGCTGGCTTAAAAAAGGGGATGGCTAGTCGACGAGGTGGGGGGGTAAATGGCCCCCCAACCCGACTGATCACGTGGAATGTGAGAGGTTTAAATGGGCCAATGAAGAGGGCAAGGGTGCTTGCGCACTTAAAGAGACTGAAGGCGGACGTGGTTGTGCTCCAGGAGACGCACCTGAAATTGGCGGATCAGGTTAGACTGAGGAAAGGATGGGTGGGACAGGTATTCCACTCAGGGTTAGATGCGAAAAACAGAGGGGTGGCAATACTGGTGGGGAAATGGGTATCATTCGAGGCTAAGACCATAGTGGTGGATAGTGGGGGCAGGTATGTGATGGTGAGTGGCAGATTGCAGGGTGAGGCGGTTGTGCTGGTGAATGTATATGCCCCGAACTGGGATGACGCGGGATTCATGAAGCGAATGCTGGGACGTATCCCGGACCTGGAGGCGGGAAGCTTGGTAATGGGGGGGGGGGGGGGCGGATTTTAACACAGTGCTGGACCGGTCCAGATCCAGGACCGGGAGAAGGTCGGCAGCGGCCAAGGTGCTTAAGGGATTTATGGAGCAGATGGGAGGGGTAGATCCGTGGAGATTTGCTAGTCCGATGGGGAAAGAGTTTTCCTTCTTCTCCCACGTCCATAAAGTAAACTCCTGGATAGACTTTTTTGTCTTGGGAAGGGCGCTGATCCCGAAAGTGGCAGGAACGGAGTACTCGGCTATAGCCGTTTCAGATCACGCCCCACATTGGGTGGATCTGGATCTAGGAGAGGAAAAGGAGCAGCGCCCACTTTGGAGATTAGACATGGGAGTACTGGCGGACGAGGGGGTATGCGGAAGGGTGAGGGGATGCATCGAAAGATACCTGGAGGTTAATGATGGTGGGGAGGTCCAGGTGGGGGTAGTATGGGAAGCGCTGAAGGCAGTGGTTAGAGGAGAGCTGATTTCCATTAGAGCCCACAAGGGGAAACAAGAGGGTAAAGAAAGAGAGAGATTGGTTGGGGAAATTCTGAGGGTGGATAGGCAGTATGCGGAGGCCCAGGGTGAAGGGCTATACAAGGAAAGACGAAGACTAGACGAAGTTTGACCTGCTGACCACGGGAAAGGCGGAGACGCAGTGGAGGAAGGCACAGGGAAGCGGGTGCAGAGGAGCGGGTGCAGAGGAGATTTACCAGGATGTTGCCTGGTATGGAGGGAAAATCTTATGAGGAAAGGCTGATGGACTTGAGGTTGTTTTCGTTGGAGAGAAGAAGGTTAAGAGGAGACTTAATAGAGGCATACAAAATGATCAGGGGGTTGGATAGGGTGGACAGTGAGAGCCCTCTCCCGCGGATGGATATGGCTGGCACGAGGGGACATAACTTTAAACTGAGGGGTAATAGATATAGGACAGGGGTCAGAGGTAGGTTCTTTACGCAAAGAGTAGTGAGGCCGTGGAATGCCCTACCTGCTACAGTAGTGAACTCGCCAACATTGAGGGCATTTAAAAGTTTATTGGATAAACATATGGATGATAATGGCATAGTGTAGGTTAGATGGCTTTTGTTTCGGTGCAACATCGTGGGCCGAAGGGCCTGTACTGCGCTGTATTGTTCTATGTTCTATGAATACAATATGAATACAATATGAATATGGGGAAAAGGCGAGTCGGCTGCTGGCCCAACAACTTCGAAAGAAGGGGGCGGCGAGAGAGATCGGAGGAGTTAGGGATAAAACGGGAAAGAAGGAGCAGGGAAAGTGAACGAGGTGTTCAAGACATTTTATGAGAGGTTGTACAAGTCCCAACCCCCGGACGGGAAAGAGGGAATGATACACTTTTTGGACCAGCTGGAGTTCCCGAGGGTGGAGGAGCAGGAGGTGGCAGGTCTTGGGGCGCAGATTGAAGTGGAGGAGGTGATCAAAGGAATTGGGAATATGCAAGCAGGGAAGGCCCCGGGACCAGATGGGTTCCCGGTGGAATTTTACAGGAAGTATATGGACCTGCTGGCCCCACTTCTGGCGAGAACCTTCAATGAGGCTAAGGAAAGGGGGACATTACCCCCGACAATGTCGGAGGCGACAATATTGTTAATTCTGAAACGAGACAAAGACCCGCTGCAGTGCGGGTCATACAGGCCCATCTCCCTCCTAAACGTAGATGCCAAGCTGATGGCCAAAGTGATGGCAACAAGGATAGAGGAGTGCGTCCCAGGGGTGGTACATGACGACCAGACAGGGTTTGTTAAAGGGAGACAATTGAACGCCAATATTCGAAGGTTGCTGGGGGTGATGATGATGCCCCCACCGGAGGGGGAGGCAGAGATAGTGGTGGCGATGGATGCAGAGCAGGCATTCGATAGAGTGGAGTGGGACTATCTGTGGGAGGTGCTGAAGAGATTTGGGTTCGGGGAGGGGTTCATTAGATGGGTTAGACTCCTGTACAGGGCCCCGGTGGCAAGCGTTGTTACAAATAGGCAAAGATCGGGTTACTTCCGATTACATAGGGGTACAAGACAGGGGTGCCCCCTGTCCCCGTTACTGTTCGCGTTGGCAATTGAGCCATTGGCCATAGCGCTGAGGGACTCTAAGAAGTGGAGGGGGGTGCTTAGAGGGGGAGAGGAACATCGAGTGTCACTGTATGCAAACGATTTACTGCTATATGTGGCGGACCCAGTAGAGGGGATGCCAGAGGTAATGCAGATACTCAGGGAGTTTGGAGAGTTCTCGGGATATAAATTAAATATGGGAAAGAGCGAACTTTTTGTGATGCACCCCGGGAAACAGGGCAGGGGGATAGATGCTCTGCCGCTGAGGAGAGTGACAGGAAATTTTCGATACCTGGGGATTCAGGGGCCAGGAACTGGGGAACCCTACACAAACTTAACCTGACGCGACTGGTAGAGCAGATGGAGGAGGACTTTAGGAGGTGGGATATGGTGCCCCTGTCATTGGCGGGCAGAGTACAGGCGGTCAAGATGGTGGTCCTCCCGAGGTTTCTTTTCGTGTTTCAGTGCCTCCCCATCCTGATTACTAAGGCCCTTTTTTAAAAAATAGATAGGAGCATTACGAGCTTTGTATGGGCGGGAAAGACCCCGAGGGTAAAGAGGGGGTTCCTGCAGCACAGTAGGGACAGAGGGGGATTGGCACTGCCGAGTCTGAGTGACTACTATTGGGCCGCTAATGTGTCGATGGTTTGTAAGTGGATGAGGGAAGAGGAAGGTGCGGCGTGGAAAAGGCTGGCGATGGCGTCCTGTAAGGGAACAAGCCGGAAAGCGCTGGCGACGGCGCCGCTACCGTTCTCCCCGTAAAGGTACACCACAAACCCAGTGGTGGTGGCGACCTTGAAGATCTGGGGGCAGTGGAGACGACACAGGGGAGTGACGGGTGCCTCGGTGTGGTCCCCGATAAGGAATAACCACAGGTTCGTCCCGGGGAGGATAGATGGGGGATTTCAATGTTGGCAGCGAGCAGGAATTAGGAAGCTGAAGGACCTGTTTCTGGACGGGACGTTGCCACCAGGGAATGCTTTCCGATACATGCAAGTGAGGGCATTTACGAGGCAACAGGTGAGGGAATTTCCGCAGCTCCTGACGCAAGGGATCCAGGATAGAGTGATTTCAGGGGCATGGGTTGGAGAAGGTAAAGTGTCAGAAATATACAGGGAGATGAGAGACGAGGGGGAGACGATGGTAGAGGAGCTGAAGGGAAATGGGAAGAGGAGCTGGGGGAAGAGATTGAGGAGGGGCTGTGGGCAGATGCCCTAAGCAGGGTAAATTCCTCGTCCTCATGTGCCAGGCTTAGCCTGATTCAATTTAAGGTTCTACACAGGGCGCATATGACGGGAGCAAGACTGAGCAGGTTTTTTGGGGTGGAGGATAGGTGTGGGAGGTGCTCGGGAAGCTCGGCGAACCACACCCACATGTTCTGGTCGTGTCCGGCACTGCATGAGTTCTGGGAGGGTGTGGCAAGAGTGGTCTCAAAGGTGGTGGGGGTCCGGGTCAAACCAAGCTGGGGATTAGCTCTATTTGGGGTTGCACGGGGGTACTATCCCGTGTTTTTGTTTTTCGCCAGTTGTTGATATTTGCTTTTTGTTTATCTCTCTTTTTTTTTTCTCATTTGTTGTTAGTTTAATATATTATTTAAATAACATTTAATGCATATTCCTTTATTAAGTTGCAAAAACGGAAAATCTCTGTTTGAAAAATGTCAATAAAATATATTTCATGCCAATTGTTCTCGCGGGCCTCTCCAAATGCAGATAAACTCTGTCTTTCAGAATTGCCTCCAATAATTTCCCCGCTACTGAGGTTAGACTGGCTGTCCTGCAATTAACTGGTTTATCCCCTCCTCTCTTCTTGAATAATGGCACCACATTGGCTATCTTCCAGCCCTCTGGTACCACTACGGTGGCTAGAGAAGAATTAAAAATTATTGCCAGCACCCCTGCTATTTCCTCCTTGCCTCAATAAACAGCGTGGGATAGATATACCTTCCGCTGTCTTGGGAAAGTACAGCATCTCCACACCTTGGGAAAGTAGGCAGCACATTCAAAGATCGTTCCCACCCAGGTTATTCTCTCTTCCAACCTCTTCCATCCGGCAGAAGACTCCTGAATGGCCTTCTTATGGACTGAACTGATCTCTCTACACATTTTCTCTATTGTTGTAGCACTATACTCCGTATGTTTCACCTGATGTCTATGTATTTACATTGTGTATTTATCGTATGTCCTATATTTTTCATGTACAGAGCGATCTGCCTGGATTGAGTGCAGAACAATACTTTTCACTGTATCTGTACCTTGGTACACGTGACAATAAATCTAAATTTCAAATGGCCCTGGAGATTTATCTACTTTTATGCCTGCCAGACCACTCAGAATCTCCTCTCTTCCTGTGTTAATTTCTTTAATTTTATCACAGCCCTTCTGCCTGTTATCGATACTCACATTGTGCTTCTCACGGGTGAACACAAACACAAATTATTCATTTCCAACCCTACCTAATCTCCTCCAGCTCCACACACAAATTACCACTATGGTCTTTAATGGGTCCTACTCTTTCCCTAGTTATCCTTTTACCCTTCATGTCCTTATAAAACAACATAGGATTTTTCTTCATTTTACCTGCAGTATCCTTTCATGTCCCCTTTTTGGTCTTCTAATTTCATTGTTAAGTTCATAAATCATAGAATTTACAGTGCAGAAGGAAGCCATTCAGCCCATCGAGTCTGCACCGGCTCTTAGAAAGAGCACCCTACTTAAGCTCACGCCTCCACCCTATCCCCGTAACCCAGTAACCCCAACTCACCTTTTTTCTTTTGGACACCAAGGGCGATTTAGCGTGGACAATCCACCTAACCTGCACATCTTTGGACTGTGGGAAGAATCCGGAGCATCCGGAGGAAACCCACGCAGACACAGGGAGAACATGAAGACTCCACACAGACTGTGACCCAAGCCGGTAATCGAACCTGGGACCCTAGAGCTGTGAAGCAACTGTGTTAACCACTGTGCTATCATGATGCCCAAAACATCTCTCAGGTTTCTGCTGTTTTGAATCCTCGATATCGGTCATAAGCCACTGGATATGTTGGTCCCACCCTTTTTTGTTGATTGGAACATGCTGGCCCTGTACTCTCCCTATTTCCTTCTTGAATGCTTCTCACCGTTCTGTCACAGATTTACCCAAAAGTGTCTGCTCCCAGACCACTCTGGCCAAATCATATCTGATCTTATTAAAATCACTGTCTGAAAATGCTCCCCTACTGACACTTCAATCACTTGTCCAACTTTGTGGCCTAAAATTAAGTCTATATACTGGCGTAAAAAGTTCCCCTGGACGCATCTTAAGAATTCCATTCTATCTAAACCTTTCACCCCAGTTAATGTTGAGGAAGTTGAAATCCCCCACTATCACTACTCTATAACTTTTATACTTTTCTGAAATTTGCCTACATATCTAGGGCGAGATTCTCCGACCCCCCGCCGGGTCGGAGAATCGCCGGGGGCTGGCATGAATCCCGCCCCCGCCGGTTGCCGAATTCTCTGGCACCTGATATCCGGCGGGGGCAAGAATCGCGCCGCGCCGGTTGGCGGGCCCCCCCCCCCCCCCCCGCGATTCTCCGGCCCGGACGGGCCGAAGTCCCGCCGCTAAAATGCCTGTCCCGCCGGCGTAGATTAAACCACCTACTTTACCGGCGGGACAAGGCGGCGCGGGTGGGCTCCGGGGTCCTGGGGGGGGGTGCAGGGCAATCTGGCCCCGGGGGTGCCCCCACGGTGGCCTGGCCCGCGAACGGGGCCCACCGATCCGCAGGCAGGCGTGTGCCGTGGGGGCACTCTTTCCCTTCCGCCTTCGCCACGGTCTCCACCATGGCGGAGGCGGAACAGACTCCCTCCACTGCGCATGCGCGGGAATGCCGTCAGCGGCCGCTAATGCTCCCGCGCATGCGCCGCCCGGAGATGTCATTTCCGCGCCAGCTGGCGGGGCACCAAAGGCCTTTTCCGCCAGCTGGCGGGGCGGAAATTCGTCCGCCGCGGGCCTAGCCCCTTAAGGTTGTTGCTCGGCCCCCCAAGATGCGGAGCATTCCGCACCTTTGGGGCAGCGCAATGCCCGACTGATTTGCGCCATTTTGGGCGCCAGTCGGCGGACATCGCGCCGATACCGGAGAATTTCGCCCCAGTTCTTCTATTTCTCTCGGACTGTTAGAACACTCCAGCAATGTGATTGATCCTTTTTGTTTTTTAAGTTCTACCCATACAGCTTCATTTGAAGAGCGTTCTCAGATGTTGTCCCTCTTTACTGCTATAATGGATTTCCTGATCAAAATTACAACACCCCCTCCTTTTTCACCTCCTTCCCTGTCTCACCTGAAGATCCCTATATCCTGGAATATTGAGCTGCCAATAATAGCTGGGGGAGCCAGTGGCGGAATGGGTACATATGGGACGCCACCACGGGCACCGCCCACTGCCCGATCTCCCATTTCCCCCAGCCAGGTACTTGACGAGCCAGGTAGTTGTAGACACACTAAGAACCTGGAAGCACCTCAGGCACCACTTTAAACTTTAAAGACATGTCTGTCACTGTCCCTATCTGCAACAACCATAGATTCATCCCAGCCAAAATAGACACCACGTATAAAACTGGAGAAAGGTCTGAAATGTATACTTTGACAGAAGAGTAGCAATCCTGGGGGAATCTAACGGAGAAGCTCCAACTACTGTACGGGAACGAGCTCTGATATATTCAAATATGGGACTTCCTCTGCAGTACAATCCACAGAGAGTCTCTTGCATTGTTGTCAAGTTCTGCGCTCTGCACACCCTGCCTCTGAAACTGAGGAAGGAATAGCCTGAGGCAGGGGCGGATCTACTATGAAACTAATGAAGCTTAAGCTTCAGGGCCCCTAATCCCACATTGCTTAAACATTTTGGGTCTACTGTATGAGAAGGATTTTTTTAAAAATAATAATATTAATAATATAGTGTAATTCAATACAAAATAATAGTTAAAATAAAAATTAAAAGATTATTAAAGTATCATGTAGGCGAGCCGTAAACAAAAAAACTTTCAAATTAAGGATGCTTCATTCTAAATAATTATAAATAATTTAAAACACTATTAACATTTATGACAGAAATACAAACAGTAGATGACGTGTCGTAACAAAAAAGGGGAGCCGTTGAAAAGGCAATCACAATGCTAACGTGAATTTTCAACGTGGTAGCACTTGTGATAGCGATCTAGCCAAGAATTTTTTTCAATAAAGTGTTCATAAGGATACAATGTTTTAATTACCCCTACTCAAAAATGAATGTTATATTTAGAAAAGTAAGGTAAGTAATAAAGGTGAAATAGTGTTAGCTTAGCCTCAGGCTATTGTTTTTATGAAGAGGTGAACGGAAGGTAGGCTACGACCGCATAGCCTAGGCTAATAGTATATTACAAGTATTTATGAAAAAGTATTAAAAGAGTGAATTTGTGTTAAATTACAGGTGTTTGTTATGAAAAAGTGTTCAAATAATGGTAAAATTGTCTTACATTACCTTAGCCTATGAGTTTTGGTGGACTAGTCTTGCCTAACTTAGTCTAGCCTAGCGTAGGTTAGCTTGAACATAGCCTAGTTTAGCCTATTTAGCTTATTTACACCAGTGACTTTGACATGTGAGATAATCCAGTACAGCAATTTTAATCAAGTTCTGAGATGTAGTGGTTATTTTTTTTAAAGTTTGTGGTGATCTGTCGTGGAACAACCCATTGAAGAAGATAACAGTGGTTACCCAGACCTCGTTGCTGACTGCGAAGGGGCCCCCATAACAGTTCAAGCTTCAGGGCCACAAAATGTAGGTCCGCCACTGGTCTGAGGAGCAGATTGGGGAGCGGCACGTCTCCTCCGATGAGAGGGATGTCGAAGGGGATGTGGCTGAGGAGGTCGTCAAGGGTGAGGATGTCAGCCATGAGACTATGGCTATGTCCAGACAAGGCAAACGGTTCAGAGAAGCACTCATTGCTGCTAGATTCATGGACGGTGATGAGGACATCCAGTGCGAACACCCCATTCTCTTCACCTGGAATCTGAGTATTGCACTTGGGTCTGACTGATGGCAGCGCACATACCCTCGGTGATAAGGCTCCTGACATGTGGTCTCAGCGGTTGCCCATTGTCCCTACATTCGAGGAGGACGATGACTGCTTGCAGTGGGGACAGTACTTAGATCTTCACAGAGCTTCTGTGAATGTCCGACTCGTCTGGCTGATGGTAACGTGCTTGTTCTCAGTGACTAAGGTCTTACCATGGCGATGCAGCAGGGAAAGTTTAACCCCTTCTGATCTGACACATCCTTTGTGAGCTGCACTGAACCTTTGAGGCCCACAGTGTCACAAGAGACATAAGCTGATGGGATGGAAGTCCAACTGTACCTCAAATGTGCAGAGATTACACATGGAGAATGACTGAAATGAGTGACGCTGGTCCTATCCATTATGGGAGACATCGTCATTCCCGGAGATATAGGCATGACTGATGTCTTCAGTCACTGTGAAGGGACACTACCAAAGTACTAGAAACCTTGCACAAAGCACATGGGGGAAACCCTGGACTGAGCATCCTGCCTTTTTCCTGGTGCAGGAATCCAGTTTTCAGGTCGGGAATACAGAAACACAGTTTACCAGATCAAAGAGACATAGAAAGGGTGAAATTAGTGGCAGTCAATTTCCAGAGGTGAACATTATGTACAAGTACTAACACCCATGCCCACACTGTGCAAATAGAACTTCTTGACCTTTCTAATCTTGTTGCTACATCTTGGTGTATCCCCCGGATGCACAGCAGAGGCAGAAGCAGCTAGCGTTCTGCCGCACCCTGGAGGGCACTGGCCTACTTTCAGGGTGTTGCTGTGTGGCAGTGCCACCTTCCTCAGCCTGTGAGAATGGAGCTGCCTCTGCCACAGGAAGAGGGGATGGGCACTCCCTGAATCACCTGGTTGGATGACCTTGGGGTGTCCATCAGTGTATCCTTTTCTCTATGGATGTCTGAAGGCACCTGGCTTCCTCCATGGGATAGACGGGCAGCTGGAATGAGCTCAAGAAGCCCTCCAGTCCTCTGGCGTTGAACTCATGAATCCCAGAAAATGCCTGCACCATGGAGTGCATGTCCAGCAGCAGTGCAGGACAAAAGTTTTGCATCAAGGTCTCCAAGGCAGCTGCCACCCTGGCTGTTGACCTTTTGCGTGGAGTGTCAGCACAATCACCTCAGGCATAAGGCGGACGGACTCTTCCATGCAACGAGGAGTGTGCCAAACATCCTTTCCAGATGTTCCATAGAATTCCTACAGTGCAGAAGGAGGCCATTCAGCTGCATCGACCCTCAGATGTTGCACTCTACCTTTGCCCACTCCCCCACCCTACCCCTTAACCCCACCTAACCTGTACATCTTTGGACTGTGGGTGGAAATCGGAGCACCCGGAGGAAACCCACGCAGACACAGGGAGAATGTACAAACAACACACAGTCACCCAAGACCGGAATCAAACCCAGGTCCCTGCCGCTGTGAGGCAGCAGTGCTAACCACTGTGCCATCTAAAACATTTTTAGGAGAGGTCATTAGTGAGTGGCCGGGCCTGAGAAACAGGAGACACCACTCACAGCATGGTAGTCTGATGGATGCTGCAATGCTGGATCCTCACTTGGTTCAACGTCACTGACCTCACCATCAGCACAGGAAGGATCCATGTCCTCATCAGCCAGCTGAATGGCTCAGTCTTCAAAGTCTGTCAGGACCTTGAGTTCAACCATTCCTCCACCAATCCTGGATCTCTCCCTGTCATGAGTCTACCTGTCCTGGAAACGGGTGGAGAGAATGTAAACAGGACTCCTGTCAGGCCAGGCGACAAGGATGGTTGGCACATGTCTCTGCAAGGTGTATGCACTGACCACTGCTACCATGCTGGATTGGTGATCATGCTGGCAGGTCTTTGGCCAGAGCGCGGGTATGTCACTTTGCGGCCGACCTCCACGGCGTCCAGCAGATGTTCCAGGGAAGCCTTGGAGAAAAATGGGAGCAGTATACTTCCCAGCTTTCACAGCCATGACCTCCCAGTGACAAGTGTGTGAGCTGTGTGCAGGGATGCCCTTTAAATGTGGCGACCCAATGATTGCAGCACCAGGGTAATGGTGGGATGGGCAAATCAGTGCTTGCCAGCTAACGATACGGCATGGAAACTGTGCACGAACATTTGTGGCACTAAGTGCTGGACTGTATGGCGGGAAAAGCCACCATTGCTGTCGATGGGCTAACGGTCATGTAATGTTCTTGTCAGGTGGTCTTATTTACTACAAGAACACTTGTAGTTAAAGTTATAAATGCTTCATTAACTTTTTTTTTTTAAAGATTTCGGCAGCACGGTGGTACAGTGGGTTAGCCCTGTTGCCTCACGGCGCCGAGGTCCCAGGTTCGATCCCGGCTCTGGGTCACTGTCCATGTGGAGTTTGCACATTCTCCCTGTGTTTGCGTGGGTTTCGCCCCCACAACCCAAAGATGTGCAGGCTAGGTGGATTGGCCACACTAAACTGCCCCTTAATTGGAAAAAATTAATTGGGTACTCTAAACTTATTTAAAAATATATATTTTTATTCTCCTTTTTCACATTTTCTCCCAAATTTACACCCAACAATAAATAACAATCAGTAATCATAAGACAATAAGACATAGGAACAGAATTAGGCCACTTGGCCCATCGAGTCTGCTCCGCCATTCAATCATGGCTGAAATTTTCTCATCCCCATTCTCCTGCCTTCTTCCCATAACCCTGATCCCCTTTATCAATCAAGAACCTGTCTCTCTCCGTCTTAAAGACATTCAGTGATTTGACCTCCACAGACTTCTGCGGCAAAGAGTTCCACAGATTTGCCACCCTCCGGCTGAAGAAATTCCTCCTCATCTCTGTTTTAAAGGATCGTCCCTTTAGTCTGAGATGGTGTCCTCTGGTTCTAGTTTTTCCTACAAGTGGAAACATCCTCTCCACGTCCACTCTATCCAGGCCTCGCAGTATCTTGTACGTTTTTTGTAAGGACAAGTGTGTGAGGTGAGTGGGTGGTCCAGAAAACCATGTCCATATGTTTTGGGCATGCCCGAAGCTTAGGGGATACTGGCAGGGATTTGCAGCTGTCATGTCCATGGTACTAAAAGTAAGGGTGGCGCCGAGTCCAAAGGTGGCAATTTTCGGAGTGTCGGAAGATCCGGGAGTCCAGGGGTCGATTGAGGCTAACGTTTTGGCCTTTGCCTCCTTGGTAGCCCGGAGAAGGATCTTATTAGCGTGGAGGGACTCAAAGCTCCCAAAATCAGGGGTTTGGGTTAGTGACATGGCTGCTCAGACTTGAAAAAATTAAGTTCGCCCTAAGAGGATCAACGTTAGGGTTCGCCCGGAGGTGGCAGCCATTTATCGACTTCTTCGGAGGTAACTAAACTGTCAGCAGGTTCAATAAGGGAGGAGGGGCAGGGGGTAGAGGGAAGTTAGGCTATCTTGTGTTTAGAGTAAGCGGGGACAAAGGGAGATGGAGGGACGTGTTATGCACTGCACATTTGTACTTGTATTGTTTAAAACCATAAATGCCTTAATAAAATTAAGACGACTTACCGGGGTAAGCCATGGGGTACGGGCCTCTGGCACGGAGTCTGTCCCTGTTGCTCAGAAGGGAAGGGGGGCAGAGGAGCAGAGCATTAGTAATTAGGGACTCTATAGTCAGGGGCACAGATAGGAGATTTTGTGGGACCGTGAGAGACTCACGTTTGGTATGTTGCCTCCCAGGTGCAAGGGTACGTGATGTCTCGGATCGTGTTTTCCGGGTCCTTAGGGGGAGGGGGAGCAGCCCCAAGTCGTGGTCCACATTGGCACTAACGACATAGGTAGGAAAGGGGACAAGGATGTCAGGCAGGCTTTCAGGGAGCTAGGATGGAAGCTCAGAACTAGAACAAACAGAGTTGTTATCTCTGGGTTGTTGCCCGTGCCACGTGATAGTGAGATGAGGAATAGGGAGAGAGAGCATTTAAACACGTGGCTACAGGGATTGTGCAGGCGCATCGTTACCTTACGTGAATCTGATTGATCTTCTAAATATTACTGCGATAAGAAACAGATTAAATTGTTGTTTAAACACTGCCAGTTTTGGCCACATTACCATGAAAGCTGAGACTCTTTGGTGGCTTCAACAACTCCATGTTGTTAAATTTTGGCAGACTGCAAAATCTTCAAATCTGTGTGGCAGGCAGATAGTTTTTTCCCAGTGTTTAATACCTTCCAGCCCTTGTACCATGCCCCAGTGTTTAATACCTTCCAACCCTGGTACCATGTAATGTTCTTGTCGGATTACTTTATTTATTTCAAGAACACTGTAGCTAAAGATTTATTAACTTGAAGTGTGGGTAAACTATATATAAGAAAATAGATGAAAAAAATAATAAAATCATGCACAAGCAGCCTCTCTCTTTGACTTCCTCTCGCTGAGAGGTCAGCTGACTTTAACATTCACTTATACCAGTGAGACTCCTAGTGGCCAGGCAGTGAATTACAACACAACCATGATATCACTGCAGGTCACTTTACACATCTGCCATCCGTCTTTGCCGATTTCTGGGGAAATCTCAGGCAAAGTCTTTAAAAAGGGATAAGAGAGATAGTCAAGTAGACAAAAATCTGGCAGATAGAGGATAATTTAAGAAAGTGAAAGGTTGTCCACTTCATCAGGAAGAATCTAAAAACAGAATATGATTTAAATACAGAGGGACCTGGTTATCCTTATACATTAATCATAAAAAATAACAAGCAGGTAAATCAAGTAATTGGGAATGTTGGCCTTTATTGCAAAGCGGATGGAGTATAATAGTAGAGAAGTCTTGCTACACCTGTACAGGGCATTAACACTACACTGAAGTTACTGTGAAAATCCCCTAGTTGCCTAGTATTCACTAGAGAGAGGGACCTTGTTGCTCAAGAGAACAGTGTGAACCAGGTTAATAGACTCAAACTGGTTGATAATAAGCATGAGGATGTGCTGGAAATGTTGAAAAACGTCAGGATAGATAAGTCCTCTGGGTCTGACGGGGTATACCCAAGGTCACTACGGGACACTGGGAGTTTCAGCGGGAGCGGAGTGCAGGGGCTGCTGGTGGGTGAGTATTGAAGTTTAAAATAACTTACCTTACAGGAGCATCTCTTGGGGTTTCAGCGGGAGCAGAGTGCGGGGGCTGCTGGTGGGTGAGTATTTAAGTAAACACTTACCTGGTCCCGTTTCTGTTCCTCTTTGCTGCTGTTGTATTTTTAAAAAAAAATTTTTTTTTTAAGGCGGGAACAAGAAGTTCGACCCACGGACTTCTGGGAAGCGGCGTGCAGGGGTTGCCGGTAGGTGAGTATTTAGGTTTAAAATAACTTACCTTATAGAACATAGAACGATACAGCGCAGTACAGGCCCTTCGGCCCACGATGTTGCACCGAAACAAAAGCCATCTAACCTACACTATGCCATTATCATCCATATGTTTATCCAATAAACTTTTAAATGCCCTCAATGTTGGCAAATTCACTACTGTTGCAGGTAGGGCATTCCACGGCCTCACTACTCTTTGCGTAAAGAACCTACCTCTGACCTCTGTCCTATATCTATTACCCCTCAGTTTAAAGCTATGTCCCCTCGTGCCAGCCATTTCCATCCGCGGGAGAAGGCTCTCACTGTCCACCCTATCTAACCCCCTGATCATTTTGTATGCCTCTATTAAGTCTCCTCTTAACCTTCTTCTCTCCAACGAAAACAACCTCAAGTCCATCAGCCTTTCCTCATAAGATTTTCCCTCCATACCAGGCAACATCCTGGTAAATCTCCTCTGCACCCACTCCAAAGCCTCCACGTCCTTCCTATAATGCGGTGACCAGAACTGTACGCAATACTCCAAATGCGGCCATACCAGAGTTTTGTACAGATGCAACATGACCTCATGACTCCGGAACTCAATCCCTCTACCAATAAAGGCCAACACTCCATAGGCCTTCTTCACAACCCTATCAACCTCGGTGGCAACTTTCAGGGATCTATGTACATGGACACCTTGCAGGGGCAATCACTTGGAGTTTCAGCGGGAGCGGAGTGCGGGGGCTGCTGGTGGGTGAGTATTTAAGTAAACACTTACCTGGTCCCGTTTCTGTTCCTCTTTGCCGCTGTTGTATTTTTTTTTTTAATTTTAAGGCGGGAACAGGAAGTTTGACCCGCGGACTTCTGGGAAGCGGCGTGCAGGGGTTGCCGGTAGGTGAGTTTAAAATAACTTCCCTTGCAGGGGCAATCACTTGGAGTTTCAGTGGGAGCGGAGTGCGGGGGCTGCTGGTGGGTGAGTATTGAAGTAAACACTTACCTCGTCCCGTTTCTGTTCCTCTTTGCTGCTGTTGTATATTTTTTTAATAAATTATTTTTTAAGGCGGGAGGGAACAGGAAGTTCGACCCGCGGACTTCTGGGAAGTCCCTCACCAATAAATTCTGGTGGAGAGGAAACCAGAGACACTACACGTGCAGTGTCTCCCACCCGCCCTCCTCCTCTAAACTAATAATAAAACCCATTGGTGTGAGGTAAGTACGATATTGTATTATTTTTTTTTTTTTTTAAATTTAGTTGTTAGCCAGATCTTGGTTGAAAGTTAGAGGGATGGCAGGGAAGGGAGTGCAATGTTCCTCCTGCAGGATGTTTGAGGTGAGGGATGCAGTTAGTGTCCCTGCTGATTTTCCCTGCAGGAAGTGCTGCCATCTCCAGCTCCTCCAAGACCGAGTTAGAGAACTGGAGCTGGAGGTGGAAGAACTTCGGATCATTCGGTAGGCAGAGGGGGTCATAGATAGCAGCTTCAGGGAATTAGTTACACCAAAGATTGGAGATAGATGGGTAACTGTAAGAGGGACTGGGAAGAAGCAGTCAGTGCAGGGATTCCCTGCGGTCGTTCCCCTGAGAAACAAGTATACCGCTTTGGATACTTCTGGGGGGGGGGGACTTATCAGGGGTAAGCCATGGGGTACGGGCCTCTGGCACGGAGTCTGTCCCTGTTGCTCAGAAGGGAAGGGGGGAGAGGAGCAGAGCATTAGTAATTGGGGACTCGATAGTCAGGGGCACAGATAGGAGATTTTGTGGGAGCATGAGAGACTCACGTTTGGTATGTTGCCTCCCAGGTGCAAGGGTACGTGATGTCTCGGATCGTGTTTTCCGGGTCCTTAAGGGGGAGGGGGAGCAGCCCCAAGTCGTGGTCCACATTGGCACTAACGACATAGGTAGGAAAGGGGACAAGGATGTCAGGCAGGCTTTCAGGGAGCTAGGATGGAAGCTCAGAACTAGAACAAACAGAGTTGTTATCTCTGGGTTGTTGCCCGTGCTATGTGATAATGAGATGAGGAATAGGGAGAAAGAGCAATTAAACACGTGGCTACAGGGATTGTGCAGGCGGGAGGGATTCAGATTTCTGCATAACTGGGGCTCTTTCTGGGGAAGGTGGGACCTCTACAGACAGGATGGTCTACATCTGAACCTGAGGGGCACAAATGGCCTGGGGGGGAGATTTGTTAGTGCTCTTTGGGGGGGTTTAAACTAATGCAGCAGGGGCATGGGAACCTGGATTGTAGTTTTAGGGTACGGGAGAATGAGAGTATAGAGGTCAGGAGCACAGATTTGACATCGCAGGAGGGGGCCAGTGTTCAGGTCGGTGGTTTGAAGTGTGTCTACTTCAATGCCAGGAGTATACAAAATAAGGTAGGGGAACTGGCAGCATGGGTTGGTACCTGGGACTTCGATTTTGTGGCCATTTCGGAGACATGGATAGAGCAGGGACAGGAATGGATGTTGCTGGTTCCGGGGTTTAGGTGTTTTAGTAAGCTCAGAGAAGGAGGCAAAAGAGGGGGAGGTGTGGCGCTGCTAGTCAAGAGCAGTATTACGGTGGCGGAGAGGATGCTAGATGGGGACTCATCTTCCGAGGTAGTATGGGCTGAGGTTAGAAACAGGAAAGGAGAGGTCACCCTGTTGGGAGTTTTCTATAGGCCTCCAAATAGTTCTAGGGATGTAGAGGAAAGGATGGCAAGGATGATCCTGGATAAGAGCGAAAGTAACAGGGTAGTTATTATGGGAGACTTTAACTTTCCAAATATTGACTGGAAAAGATATAGTTCGAGTACATTAGATGGGTCGTTTTTTGTACAGTGTGTGCAGGAGGGTTTCCTGACACAATATGTTGACAGGCCAACAAGAGGCGAGGCAACGTTGGATTTGGTTTTGGGTAATGAACCTGGCCAGGTTTTGGATTTGGAGGTAGGACAGTGACCACAATTCGGTGACGTTTACGTTCGTGATGGAAAGGGATAAGTATACACCGCAGGGCAAGAGTTATAGCTGGGGGAAGGGCAATTATGATGCCATTAGACATGACTTGGGAGGGATAGGTTGGAGAGGTAGGTTGCAAGTGTTGGGCACACTGGATAAGTGGAGCTTGTTCAAGGATCAGCTACTGCGTGTTCGTGATAAGTACGTACCGGTCAGGCAGGGAGGAAGGCGTAGAGCGAGGGAACCGTGGTTTACCAAAGAAGTGGAATCTCTTGTTAAGAGGAAGAAGGAGGCCTATGTGAAGATGAGGTGTGAAGTTTCAGTTGGGGCAATGGATAGTTACAAGGTAGCGAGGAAGGATCTAAAGAGAGAGCTAAGACGAGCAAGGAGGGGACATGAGAAGAATTTGGCAGGTAGGATCAAGGAAAACCCAAAAGCTTTCTATAGGTATGTCAGGAATAAGCGAATGACTTGGGAAAGAGTAGGACCATTCAAGGACAGGGATGGGAAGTTGTGTGTGGAGTCTGAAGAGATAGGCGAGATACTAAATGAATATTTTTCGTCAGTATTCACTCAGGGAAAAGATAATGTTGTGGAGGAGAATGCTGAGACCCAGGCTATTAGAATAGATGGCATTGAGGTACGTAGGGAAGAGGCGTTGGCAATTCTGGACAGGCTGAAAATAGATAAGTCCCCGGGGCCTGATGGGATTTATCCTAGGATTCTCTGGGAGGCCAGGGAAGAGAGATTGCTGGACCTTTGGCTTTGATTTTTATGTCATCATTGGCTACAGGAATAGTGCCAGAGGACTGGAGGATAGCAAATGTGGTCCCTTTGTTCAAAAAGGGGAGCAGAGTCAACCCCGGCAACTAAAGACCGGTGAGCCTCACGTCTGTAGTGGGTAAAGTCTTGGAGGGGATTATAAGAGACAAGATTTATAGTCATCTAGATAGGAATAATATGATCAGGGATAGTCAGCATGGCTTTGTACAGGGTAGGTCATGCCTCACAAACCTTATCGAGTTCTTTGAGGTGACTGAACAGGTAGACGAGGGTAGAGCAGTTGATGTGGTGTATATGGATTTCAGTAAAGCGTTTGATAAGGTTCCCCACGGTAGGCTATTGCAGAAAATACGGAGGCTGGGGATTGAGGGTGATTTAAAGATGTGGATCAGAAATTGGCTAGCCGAAAGAAGACAGAGGGTGGTGGTTGATGGGAAATGTTCAGAATGGAGTTCAGTTACAAGTGGCGTACCACAAGGATCTGTTCTGGGGCCGTTGCGGTTTGTCATTTTTATCAATGACCTAGAGGAAGGAGCAGAAGGGTGGGTGAGTAAATTTGCAGACGACACTAAAGTCGGTGATGTTGTCGACAGTGCGGAAGGATGTAGCAGGTTACAGAGGGACATAGATAAGCTGCAGTGCTGGGCTAAGAGGTGGCAAATGGAGTTTAATGTAGAGAAGTGAGAGGTGATTCACTTTGGAAGGAATAACAGGAATGCGGAATATTTGGCTAATGGTAAAGTTCTTGGAAGTGTGGATGAGCAGAGGGTGTCCATGTACATAGATCCCTGAAAGTTGCCACCCAGGTTGATAGGGTTGTGAAGAAATCCTATGGAGTGTTGGCCTTTATTGGTAGAGGGATTGAGTTCCGGAGTCATGAGGTCATGTTGCAGCTGTACAAAACTCTGATACGGCCGCATTTGGAGTATTGCGTACAGTTCTGGTCACCGCATTATAGGAAGGACGTGGAGGCTTTGGAGCAGGTGCAGAGGAGATTTACCAGGATGTTGACTGGTACAGAGGGAAAATCTTATGAGGAAAGGCTGATGGACTTGAGGTTGTTTTCGTTGGAGAGAAGGTTAAGAGGAGACTTAATAGAGGCATACAAAATGATCAGGGGGTTAGATAGGGTGGACAGTGAGAGCCTTCTCCCGCGGATGGAAGTGGCTGGCACGAGAGGACATAGCTTTAAACTGAGGGGTAATAGATATAGGACAGAGGTAAGTTCTTTACGCGAAGAGCGGTGAGGCCGTGGAATGCCCTACCTGCAACAGTAGTGAACTCGCCAACATTGAGGGCATTTAAAATTTTATTGGATAAGCATATGGATGATAATGGCAGTGTAGGTTAGATGGCTTTTGTTTCGGTGCAACATCGTGGGCCGAAGGGCCTGTACTGCGCTGTATCGTTCTATGTTCTATGACACGAGGGACGAGATTGCTGCGGCGTTGGCGATGATCTTTGCGTCCTCACTCTCTACTGTAGTACCAGATGATTGGAGGGAGGCGAATGTTGTTCCCCTGTTCAAGAAAGGGAATAGGGAAATCCCTGGGAATTACAGACCAGTCAGTCTTACGTCTGTGGTGAGAATAATATTGGAAAGGATTCTGAGAGATAGGATTTATGATTATTTAGAAAAACATAGTTTGATTAAAGATAGTTGTTAGCCGTTTTAGTTGCTGTGATATGAAGAGTCTAAAGTTCTTGTTCCTTTTCACCAAACACGCATTTATTTCACCTCCACAGCCTCTGCACAAAACTCTTAACACACCACCTGACAGAGGCCCTTTACATATCAGTGTCAATTAATGGATACTTTACATAAATGAGATAACTAATTGCAATGAAAACACAATTTCAAGAAACTCAAAACCCCACACATGATGCCCCCCCTTTTTTTTTGTTTGGTCGAGAAAGAAAAAAAAAGTCACAGAAACAAGCGCCCTTCATTTACAATATCCAAAACTTTCTATGAACTCGCCCCTCTTTTCGCAAAACAGTCTGACAGTTGATAGCTCCTGTCGACCCATTTAATTTTTGTTATTTCCCCTCTGTCCAACATCTGCTTCAAACTTGCGATGTCTATCCGTAACCTTTTTTCATTGACACTTTTTGTAGAGTGCACATTTTCCCACAGGGATTTATTGTCAATGTGACAGTCAATAGGTATATTACCCAAATCCCCCAATCCCAAAATTTCTGTCAATATCATACTTATATAAAAGGCCATATCCACCGCCTCTACACGGCTTAACGTCTCAGCAGCCAAAGTACTTTTTACCACTCTCCTTATTTTCTTTGTTTCCCACACAAGCGGGCAACATTTACCATTGTTCCCCAAAAGGAAAATTATAAAATTTTATAATTTTAATAATAAACCCCATCACATAAATAATTATAATAAACCCCATCACATAAATTTGCGTAGGACGCATCACTATAAACTATGAGTTTCAAGTGCTTAAGGTCACCTAAAACCGGGAACTTCAAAACACACTCCTGCATTTTTAGTTTGGCCAACGCTTTATTTGCTCTTATTATGTCTTCCACTTTGGGATCATTCATTTTTGTACTCAACTCTAAGACATCAAAACTCACGTCCGGTCTAGTCTGTCTACCTAACCAGTTCAGTTGCCCAATTAAACTTCGCAGTTGCACTTTTTCTATCTTTTAAACCATTGCGTCTTTTTGTGAAACTCGGCCACGACTAATTGCTATTGGGGTGATGCTTTTCAAATAAGATTGCTGACGTAAAGTTGCCCCTAACTTAGTCTGTCCAATGTCCAGTCCAATATATTTAAATGCACCGGAAGCCTGATTTCCAACCCGGAATTCTTTCCTCAAACCAGAGATTACAATAGCTTCAAAATCACTAGTCCCACCCCACAAATAATCATCGACATGCATCATAAAAATGCCAGAAAGATTTCCTTTATAGTGCCAGTAAAACATTGCAGGATCTGCTTTCAACTGGCAACAGCCTAACTTTAACAAAACTGACCTTACCGAAAAATACCAGACTCTAGATGCATCATTTAATTCAGATACACATTTGTTCAACTTCCAGAGTACCCCTTCTGTGTTAGCTGCTTCTTTAGGAGGACGGAGAAAAATGTCTCTCTGGAGCTGATGCCCCTGCAAAAAGGCAGCTTTTATATCTATAGATTTGCATTCCCATGCCTTTGTGGCTAATAGAGCCAAGAAGATCTTTAAAATAACCTTTCTT
Source organism: Scyliorhinus torazame (assembly GCF_047496885.1). Lineage (NCBI taxonomy): Eukaryota > Metazoa > Chordata > Chondrichthyes > Carcharhiniformes > Scyliorhinidae > Scyliorhinus > Scyliorhinus torazame. The sequence continues at coordinate 95,769,735 of NC_092719.1, forward strand.
GCTGTCGGTGAATCTACCCTTAAATCCTGATCTTCTAAGTTTTCTTCAAATCCCCTTGCCACATGCCTGGCCTTTGCATTATAAGTTCCATCCAGAAGAACCTTTTCCATGCAAATCCATCTGTGGGATAGAGCTCTTTGTCCCCTATCCGGTGCTTCCGTGTATACCCCAAATTCACTCCAACTATGCAATTCTTGCTGTTTAGCTTCTTTAATAACTTTTTCATCTAATTTATTTGAAGCCACCAAAATCTCACGTGCATGTGGGCTTCTACTCCTATTAGTATTCGTAGTCTTACTCATGTTCCGAGATCTTGACAAACTACGTCCCCTCTCCCGCCTGGTATCTCGTTCTGTACTGCTACTGCTTGATCTTTCCCTTCTGCTGTGGGATGTCCTTTCAATAGTTCTCGACCTTTTCCTGCGGACCTGTTCACTATCCGATGTACTATCTGAACTGGCACTGCGTTTCTGTGCCTTCCATTTTTGAACGTTGTTTTCCCAATCCATTGTCTTGACTCCTTCCCCTGAATGTTGTACATTCAACCAATGTTTATACTTTCCAGTGGCCTTCCCTCCTCTACTAATGCATCCTTCCATTGACTAGACCCTTCAGGCAAGTATGTCACTTTTGTACCAACTTTTGGCAGTTGCCCTTTTGGAAAAATGGCCTGTTTTAATTCACCAGAAGCGTTGTGTTCCTCCACAGAAACCCTGTCTATATCAGTTAATTGGTCCTCGTAGTTCTGTAACACATGCGTACCAGATTACTCTGGTTCCTCGTCATGTCTGTCTGCTCTGTCTAAATTTGAAAATTTGTAATCTGTATCCATTATCCTTGATGAATGGACCCTAACAGTTTGATTACAATGTTGCAAAATAATTGTTTTGCCATCTATGCCCATGATCTTCCCTGGGCCTTTCCATTCATTAGAATTGTCTCTCTTATAATATACCATGCCTCCTTGCTGAAAAACGGCATCTGATGGCCGTACGTTATGTCTTAAAGCTCTGCGAATTCTTTCAGAGACTTCTGCTTCCAAAAAAGCTTTTCTACTGCTATGTAATGCATTTAAATGTTCAGCAAAACCAGAGCTAATTGTAGTCCCCTCCCAAGCTGGAGGCTGGTCATCCAAAATGGACAGAATTTTAGGATTTCTACCAAACACTAATTGATAAGGACTATAGCCCCCAGAAATCTGCAATGAATTATTTGCATGTACTGCCCATGCTGAAGCTGAATTTAGCCTGCAATTTGGTTGATCTGCCAAAATTCTCCGAAGCATGTCATCGATGACAGCATGATTTCTTTCACAGACACCATTACTAAATGGGCTTTCTGCAGCCGTATTCATAACTCTGATATTCATGTTTTCATACATATCCCTAAATTCATCATTAGCAAATTCTCCCCCATTGTCCGTAAGGAATTTTTTTCGTTGGACCCATTCCTGTCCCTATCCATTTTTCCACGATTTGATCCAGAATTACTCTCTTTTCTTTACTTCGTACAATCGTTGATTGACTAAATCTGGTGGCTAAATCTACAAAATGCAAAATGAATATATTATTTGCTTTATCCCAGATCTTAAGGTCCATGGCCACAATGTCATTAAAATCCCTGGCCAAAGGTAGGGTTAGTATCGGTCGTGCTGAGGTCCTTCTGTACTTCCTACAAACTTCACAGCGGTCACTAACCTGTTCTATCAGTTTAGTATAGTCGTCATCCCTTACCCCTGCATTCTTTAATAAATTTTTCAGACTCCGAGGAGACGGATGTGCAAATTGCCTATGCAGTTTTAATACCACAAGCTTTTTATCAGGTAAAGTCCCATTTTCAACTGCCATTAACACATCCTTAACCACTCTACTTGAAAAATTATTTGTCAGTAATGGAATACAATAGTGTCCCGACTGTGTAAATTGTAAATCCACCGTCTTTCCAAAAACTGTTGCCTGATCCTGTTCCATATCCAGTTTCATGTGTGCTTTCTTCATCGACGGTCTGCTCAGAAGCAAAGGTATCTCACTTGATACAACATCCGTGCTAATGAAATGATTCACTCCGCCAATATTGCAAGGGATCACCACTCTTTTCAGCGACTTCAGAGTATTGTCATCCCCAAACCTGAAACTTGTGGAACTTTCAAATTCCTTAACCTTGTTGTTACGATTTTCAGTATTCAAAGAGTCCAGGTAACATTTTAACCAGTCAATTCCACACACAGTAGATGTGCAGCCACTGTCCAATACAGCACAGTTGAAGGATTCTGCAACCAATACCCTCATTACCGGCGTAAAACTGCTTGTCAATAGGACAATGCCTTCTTTCTGGTCACTATCTTTTTCCTCTTCTGACTCTTCCGTGTCATGTGTCGTTTCAAACACTCTATCATAACGAGTTGGACAGTTGAAAGCATAATGGTATTGAGAGTCACATCAAAAACATGGATTTATCATGCCCCGTGCATTTCTGGGGTTCATCTTCCTATTGTAGGTTATAACTGGGTTTCTGTCTTCATAATTTCCTTGTCTCGGTCTCCGTCTATAGTCTTGAGCCCTGTTCGTAGCCATATGATTTTGCCATCCTGTTACTAGTGTATCTTCCATATTCTTCCTTATTGCAGGCTGACCTATTTGGGTCATCAGAGCCATCGGAATCGAATGTTTCCCCAGAAACTTTTATAAAGCTTTTGTCATCTGTTCGAATAAGGTATCCTTATCAGTAAACTGAACTCCTGTCAAAACCAGGAGCCTATCCATGTTGCTCACTCTAGCACAGTCAAGTAATTTAAAGGCCAACACAGACCGTGGAAATTCCAGATTGTGTTTCTGCAGCCTTTTATATAGTCTGCCAAATTCCATTATATAGTCTTCCATGGAGATATCCTCCATTTTCCGGAACTTATCAAAATCCGACCATGCTTCATACGCACTTAACAAGTCATCTTTCTTATAAATCTTATCCATATAATGTAATAAAGTCTCCAGACCTTTTTCTGAGTCTAACTCTTCCAATTCCAGCTCAGAAAGCACTTTGTTTCGGATTTTATTGCCATATGGTAGAGAAGGAGCCAATGCCATACCTTGTTTTCTCTTTCCCAAAGCATAGAACATAGAACATTACAGCGCAGTACAGGCCCTTCGGCCCTTGATGTTGCGCCGACCTGTGAAACCACTCTAAAGCCCATCTACACTATTCCCTTATTGTCCATATGTCTATCCAATGACCATTTGAATGTCCTTAGTGTTGGCGAGTCCACTACTGTTGCAGGCAGGGCATTCCACACCCTTACTACTCTCTGAGTAAAGAACCTACCTCTGACATCTGTCTTATATCTATCTCCCCTCAACTTAAAGGTATGTCCCCTCGTGCTAGACATCACCATCCGAGGAAAAAGGCTCTCACTGTCCACCCTATCCAATCCTCTGATCATCTTGTACAAAGCAGTTACTTTAGTCCACATAACTACTGCACTTCTCCATTGGTCGTACGATTCCCTTTCAGAAAATAAGGGAGGATAGTCATATCCAGCCATCTTTATCCTCGGTTCAGCCATATATCCCTTTTTTTTTCTTCTTTTCTCACTCACTCCTTGGTTTGATCTGGAAAAGTTGTATCGTTCAACCCTCCAAATTTACACAGCAACCATCCTCTGCTACCAATTGTTAGCCATTTTAGTTGCTGTGATATGAAGAGTCTAAAGTTCTTGTTCCTTTTCACCAAACACCATTTATTTCACCTCCACCGCCTCTGCACAAAACTCTTAACAACACACCACGTGACAGAGGCCACCTGAAGCCCCTTTACATATCAGTGTCAATTAATGGATACTTAACATAAATGAGACAACTAATTGCAATGTCTCTTAATGCATTACTTAAACCTTAACCCATTACTTAATAGTCAGCATGGCTTTGTGAGGGGCAAATCATGTCTCACAAGCCTCATTGAATTCTTTGAGGATGCGACAAGACACATTGATGAAGGTCGGGCAGTGAATGTGGTGTATATGGATTTCAGTAAGGCATTTGATAAGGTTCCCCATAGTAGGCTCATTCAGAAAGTTAGGGGGCATGGTATACAGGGAAATTTGGCTGTTTGGATACAGAATTGGCTGGCCAAAAGAAAACAGCGAGTGGTAGTGGATGGAAAGTATTCCCCCTGGAGGTCAGTGACCAGTGATGTCCCGCAGGGATCTGTCTGGGACCTCTGCTCTTTGTAGTTTTTATAAATGACTTGGATGAGGAAGTGGAAGGGTGGGTTAACAAGTTTGCCGTTGACAGAAAGGTTGGTGGAGTTGTTGCAGGTTACAACAGGACACGGACAGGATGCAGAGCTGGGCTGAGAAGTAGCAGATGGAGTTCAACCTTGATAAATGTGAAGTGATTCATTTTGGAAGGTCGAATTTGAATGCTGAATACAGGGTTAAAAGCACGTTTCTTGAAAGTGTGGAGGAACAGAGCGATCTTGGGGTCCACATACATAGATCCCTAAAAGTTGGCACCCTGGTTGATAGGGTTGTTAAGAAGGCGTATGATGTGTTGGCTTTCATTAACAGGGGGATTGAGTTTAAGAGCCGCGAGGTTTTGCTGCAGCTTTATAAAACTCTGGTTAGACCACACTTGGAATATTGTGTCCAGTTCTAGTCGCCTCATTATAGGAAGGATGTGGATGCTTTGGAGAGGGTGCAGAGGAGATTTACCAGGATGCTGCCTGGACTGGAGGGCATGTCTTATGAAGAAAGGTTGAGGGAGCTAGGGCTTTTCTCACTGGAGCAAAGAAGGAAGAGAGGTGACTTGATAGAGATGTACAAGGTGATAAGAGGCATGGATAGAGTGGATAGCCAGAGACTTTTCCCCAGGGAAAATGGCTGTCATGAGGGGATATAATTTTAATTGGAAGAAGGTATAGGGGAGATGTCAGAGGTCGGTTCCTTACACAGAGAGTGGTGGGCGTCCCTTTAAATATCTGCCATTGAACCTCTATTTATTTATCCATCCCTTCTGCATATTTACCAATTAACTCTAGCTATCTCTGCTTTCATATCCTCATAATTGCCCTTATTTATGTTTAAAATGCTAGTCTTGGACTGAATGTAAATTTCAATCATACTACCTAGGAGTGCCTTCCTCGGAAGTTATCAATTAATTCTATCTTGTTGCACTGTACCAGGACTAGTAAAGCCTGGTCTCTGGTTGGCCCCAGAACGGGCTGTTCTCAGGAACTATCGCAAAAACATTCTATGAACTCCTCATCTACGCTCCCTTTGCCCATCTGATTTCCCAATCTGGACTCTTGTGAAAGGAAGCATGCAATGACAGATGAAATGCAGCAAAAAATCTTAACAGAACAACCAAACTGCAAGTTGACAAATGCAATAGTTCATGAAAGGATTCGCTTCAGATGGTTGAACCTATCAATTGGTCTATGAAGTTACTGTGAAAAGCCCCTAGCCGCCACACTACGGCACCTGTTCGGTACACAGAGGGAGAATTCAGAATGTCCAAATTACCTAACAGCACATTTTTCGGGACATGTGGGAGGAAACCAGAGCTCCCAGAAGAAACCCATGCAGACACAGCGAGAACGTGCAGACTCCACAGAGAGTGACCCAAGCCGGGAATCGAACCTGGGACCCTCGCGTTGTGAAACAACAGTGCTAACCACTGTTCCACTGTGTCATTTAAATCAGTGTTCTTCAAACTCGGGGGCGCGACCAGCGGGTGGGTCGCGGGCGGGTTTCAGGAGGGTCGCAGAGCCGTCCTTCGCGGTGCTCCCGATCGCGCAAATCCCCGCGCAGCAGCAGGCTTTGAATAACGCCGGCTGCAATCGGGCTTTAAAATGGCCACTAACATGTAAAAAAGATTTGGACGCAGCGCACACTATCATCGGCGCACATGTGCAAAACTATGCGCACGCGCACCGATGATCGGGCGCGCATGCGCAGTGCGGCCGCTATTTTTTGGTTACAAGTTTGGTTTTATAAAAATTCATTTTATTCATTTATTTTTTCCTTTAATTTATTCTTTTTTTTTACAAGATCGGGGGGGTGGGGTTTATTCATTTATTTCATTAATTAAATTTTTTTTTTTTCATTTATTTTATTCTTTTTTTTTCAAGTTCAGGGGGGGTGTTTTATTCATTTTATTCATTTATTTTATTCATTTAATTTTTTTTTTTTTTACAACTTCGGGGAGGTTTCATTTAATAAAATTTTAGGGGGAAAAATGCAGAACTTTGGACAGATGGAGATTCCATTCTTTTCGACACCGGAAGGCTTCACCTTCATCCAACAGGTTCCATTGAAGGAGCGTGTACGAGGGCCAAAGGGACCCAAAACCATTTCCTCCATTTTTATCTGCAGCAAACAAGGTAAGAGAAAATGGTGGGTCGCTCAGGTCGGCCGGCGTGGGTCGCTCAGGTCAGCCGGCGTGGGTCGCGAAGATCGGCCAGTGTGGGTTGTGAAGGTCAGCCGGCGTGGGTCGCGAAGGTCGGCCGGCATGGGTCGCGAAGGTAGGCCGGTTTGGGTCCCGAAGGTCGGCCGGTTTGGGTCCCGAAGGTTGGCCGGGTGGTAAAAATGGATCCCCGGAAAAAAAGTTTGAAGAACACCGATTTAAATGCTTTACAAGAGGGAGAAGGGCTTTCAGCAAGGCTGAGGCATCAGCAAAAATTTGGAGAGCACAAGGCATTGTATAAGGCTGACTGATATTGACTTTAATTTTGGAGTTTTGATATATTACAAAGCAGAGGGCAAGTGTAAAGATATAAGCCCATCACACTGGATACAATAAGAAGTTTTACAACACCAGGTTAAAGTCCAACAGGTTTGTTTCGATGTCACTAGCTTTCGGAGCGCTGCTCCTTCCTCAGGTGAATGAAGAGGTATGTTCCAGAAACATATAGAGACACAGATTCAAAGATGCCAGACAATGCTTGGATTGCGAGCATTAGCAGGTGATTAAATCTTTACAGATCCAGAGATGCAGATCCAGGATCGTGTCTTCAGGATCCTTAAGGGGAGGGGGAGCAGCCAGAAGTCGTGGTGCACATTGGTACCAACGACATAGGTAGGAAAAGGGGTGTGGAGGTAATAAACAAGTTGAGGGAGTTAGGCTGGAAGTTAAACGCCAGGACAGAGTTGTCATCTCTGGTTTGTTGCCGGTGCCACGTGATAGCGAGGCTAGGAATAGGGAGAGTGTGCAGTTGAACACGTGGCTGCAGGAATGGTGTAGGGGGGAGGGCTTCAGGTATTTGGATAATTGGAGCGCATTCTGGGGAAGGTGGGACCTGTACAAGCAGGACGGGTTGCATCTGAACCAGAGGGGCACCAATATCCTGGGAGGGAGGTTTGCTAGTACTCTTCGGGAGGGTTTAAACTAATTTGGCAGGGGAATGGGAACCGCATTTGTAGTCCAGCAACTAAGGTAGCCGATATTCAGGACGCCAAAGCGTGTAATGAGGCAGTGGGGAAGGGAACACTGATAAAGGAGAGTACTTGCAGGCACGGAGATGGGTTGAAGTGTGTATACTTCAACACAAGAAGCATCAGGAATAAGGTGGGTGAACTTAATCGGTACTTGGGACTACGATGTGGTGGCCATCACGGAAACTTGGATAGAAGAGGGGCAGAAATGGTTGTTGGAGGTCCCTGGTTATAGATGTTTCAATAAGATTAGGGAGGGTGGTAAAAGGGATGGGGGGGGGCTGGCATTATTAATTAGAGATAGTATAACAGCTGCAGAAAGGCAGTTCGAGGAGTATCACCCTATTGAGGTAGTATGGGTTGAAGTCAGAAATAGGAAAGGAGCAGTCACCTTGTTAGGAGTTTTCTATAGGCCCCCCAATAGTAACAGAGATGTGGAGGAACAGATTGGGAAACAGATTTTGGAAAGGTGCAGAAGTCATAGGGTAGTAGTCATGGGCGACTTTGACTTCCCAAATATTGAGTGGAAACTCTTTAGATCAAATAGTTTGGATGGGGTGGTGTTTGTGCAGTGTGTCCAGGAAGCTTTTCTAACACAGTATGTAGATTGTCCGACCAGAGATGGGGCAATATTGGATTTAGTATTTGGTAATGAACCAGGGCAAGTGATAGATTTGTTAGTGGGGGAGCATTTTGGAGATAGTGGCCACAATTCTGTGACTTTCACTTTAGTAATGGAGAGGGATAGGTACGTGCAACAGGGCAAGGTTTACAATTGGGGGAAGGGTAAATACGATGTTGTCAGACAAGAATTGAAGTGCATAAGTTGGGAACATAGGCTGGCAGGGAAGGACACAAATGAAATGTGGAACTTGTTCAAGGAACAGGTGTTACGTGTCCTTGATATGTATGTCCCTGTCAGGCAGGGAAGAGATGGTCGAGTGAGGGAACCATGGTTGACAAGAGAGGTTGAATGTCTTGTTAAGATGAAAAAGGAGACTTATGTAAGGCTGAGGAAACAAGGTTCAGACAGGGCATTGGAGGGATACAAGATAGCCAGGAGGGAACTGAAGAAAGGGATTAGGAGAGCTAAGAGAGGGCATGAACAATCTTTGGCGGGTAGGATCAAGGAAAACCCCAAGGCCTTTTACACATATGTGAGAAATATGAGAATGACTAGAGCGAGGGTAGGTCCGATCAAGAACAGTAGCGGGAGATTGTGTATTGAGTCTGAAGAGATAGGAGAGGTCTTGAACGAGTACTTTTCTTCTGTATTTACAAATGAGAGGGGCCATATTGTTGGAGAGGACAGTGTGAAACAGATTGGTAAGCTCGAGGAAATACTTGTTAGGAAGGAAGATGTGTTGGGCATTTTGAAAAACTTGAGGATAGACAAGTCCCCCGGGCCTGACGGGATATATCCAAGGATTCTATGGGAAGCAAGAGATGAAATTGCAGAGCCGTTGGCAATGATCTTTTCGTCCTCACTGTCAACAGGGGTGGTACCAGGGGATTGGAGAGTGGCGAATGTCGTGCCCCTATTCAAAAAAGGGACTAGGGATAACCCTGGGAATTACAGGCCAGTTAGTCTTACTTCGGTGGTAGGCAAAGTAATGGAAAGGGTACTGAAGGATAGGATTTCTGAGCATCTGGAAAGACACTGCTTGATTAGGGATAGTCAGCACGGATTTGTGAGGGGTAGGTCGTGCCTTACAAGTTTTATTGAATTCTTTGAGGAGGTGACCAAGCATGTGGATGAAGGTAAAGCAGTGGATGTAGTGTACATGGATTTTAGTAAGGCATTTGATAAGGTTCCCCATGGTAGGCTTATGCAGAAAGTAAGGAGGCATGGGATAGTGGGAAATTTGGCCAGTTGGATAACCAACTGGCTAACCGATAGAAGTCAGAGAGTGGTGGTGGATGGCAAATATTCAGCCTGGATCCCAGTTACCAGTGGCGTACCGCAGGGATCAGTTCTGGGTCCTCTGCTGTTTGTGATTTTCATTAATGACTTGGATGAGGGAGTTGAAGGGTGGGTCAGTAAATTTGCAGACGATACGAAGATTGGTGGAGTTGTGGATAGTAAGGAGGGCTGTTGTCGGCTGCAAAGAGACATAGATAGGATGCAGAGCTGGGCTGAGAAGTGGCAGATGGAGTTTAACCCTGAAAAGTGTGAGGTTGTCCATTTTGGAAGGACAAATATGAATGCGGAATATAGGGTTAACGGTAGAGTTCTTGGCAATGTGGAGGAGCAGAGAGATCTTGGGGTCTATGTTCATACATCTTTGAAAGTTGCCACTCAAGTGGATAGAGCTGTGAAGAAGGCCTATGGTGTGCTCGCGTTCATTAACAGAGGGATTGAATTTAAGAGCCGTGAGGTGATGATGCAGCTGTACAAAACTTTGGTAAGGCCACATTTGGAGTACTGTGTACAGTTCTGGTCGCCTCATTTTAGGAAGGATGTGGAAGCTTTGGAAAAGGTGCAAAGAAGATTTACCAGGATGTTGCCAGGAATGGAGAGTAGGTCTTACGAGGAAAGGTTGAGGGTGCTAGGCCTTTTCTCATTAGAACGGAGAAGGATGAGGGGCGACTTGATAGAGGTTTATAAGATGATCAGGGGAATAGATAGAGTAGACAGTCAGAGACTTTTTCCCCGGGTGGAACAAACCATTACAAGGGGACATAAATTTAAGGTGAAAGGTGGAAGATATAGGAGGGATATCAGAGGTAGGTTCTTTACCCAGAGAGTAGTGGGGGCATGGAATGCACTGCCTGTGGAAGTAGTTGAGTCGGAAACATTAGGGACCTTCAAGCAGCTATTGGATAGGTACATGGATTACGGTAAAATGATATAGTGTAGATTTATTTGTTCTTAAGGGCAGCACGGTAGCATTGTGGATAGCACAATTGCTTCACAGCTCCAGGGTCCCAGGTTCGATTCCGGCTTGGGTCACTGTCTGTGCGGAGTCTGCACGTCCTCCCAGTGTCTGCGTGGGTTTCCTCCGGGTGCTCCGGTTTCCTCCCACAGTCCAAAGATGTGCAGGTTAGGTGAATTGGCCAATGATAAATTGCCCTTAATGTCCAAAATTGCCCTTGGTGTTGGGTGGAGGTGTTGAGTTTGGGTAGGGTGCTCTTTCCAAGAGCCGGTGCAGACTCAAAGGGCCGAATGGCCTCCTTCTGCACTGTAAATTCAATGATAATCTATGATTAATCTAGGGCAAAGGTTCGGCACAACATCGTGGGCCGAAGGGCCTGTTCTGTGCTGTATTTTCTATGTTCTATGTTCTATGGGGTAACCCCAGGTTAAAGAGGTGTGAATTGTGTCAAGCCAGGACAGTTGGTAGGATTTCGCAGGCCAGATGGTGGGGAATGAATGTAATGCGACATGAATCCCAGGTCCCGGTTGAGGCCGCACTCATGTGTGCGGAACTTGGCTATAAGCTTCTGCTCGGCGATTCTGCGTTGTCGCGCGTCCTGAAGGCCGCCTTGGAGAACGCTTACCCGGAGATCAGAGGCCATCTCTGGATCTGTAAAGATTTAATCACCTGCTAATGCTCGCATTCCAAGCACTGTCTGGCATCTTTGAATCTGTCTATATATATGTTTCTGGAACATACCTCTTCATTCACCGGAGGAAGGAGCAGCGCTCCGAAAGCTAGTGACATCGAAATAAACCTGTTGGACTTTAACCTGGTGTTGTAAAACGTCTTACTGTGCTCACCCCAGTCCAACGCCGGCATCTCCACATCATGGATACAATGGCAGGGGTGATGGCGGAAGAACTGGAGAAGTTCAGTGGAGAGGTGGATGATGGATTTAAGAGGCACGGCCATGAAATTAGAGTGTCCTTTAAAGCTATGGTGAAGGAGGCTGTGGGCCTGATTAGGAAGCAGCTTGGCAAGATGGCTCAGGCGGTAGGCGAGCAGGCTGAGAAGTTGAAAGGCATGGAGGAGGCCATGCCTCAGCACGAGGACCGATCCGGGTCATTGGAATCCAGAATAGTACTGATCAGCGACAGGAATAAGAGCATCAAGACAAAACTGGATGACGTGGAGAACAGGTCCAGGCGCATGAACATGAAACTGGTGGGTCTGTTGGAGGGAGTCAGGGTTCAAGGCCAACCAAATACTCTCTGCAAAGTTTTCTCAGCTAATGAGTGGATAGCAGGTGATTGCTGCGCCAGAGCTGGACTGGATGCACTGGGCCTTATAGCAGAAGCTGAAACTGAATCGTGTGCGATGATCATTCTGTTCCACAATTTCTAAAGGAAGAAGTGGGTCCTGGAGTGGGCCAAGAAAATGCCGGAGTATTGGTAACATGGTAAGAATTTACCAGCATTCAGCACCTAATAAGGTGAAGATGGTCTTGTACAATCAAGGAATGTAGTCTGGGGTGGTGTCCCCAGCAGTTTGAAAGTCAGTTTGACTTTTGATTCAAAAATCTGGATGGGGCAAAGCTTCATCACAGATCATGGACTGGGCACAGTTTGGGGGCTGCGGGTGGGCTGTTTGGTGTTTTACTGGTCATGTTGTGGAAGGCTGAGGGGTGAGAGGGGCACAGTGGTAGCGGAGGCAGGAGGGGTGAATGGCGTTTTTGAGGCCTTCTATCGAAGATTGTATGACTCAAGAGCCTCCGGTGGGGGATGAAGGGAGGAGGCGTTTTTTGGATGGGTTGGAGTCCCCGAGGGTTGAGGAGGGTAAGGTAGAGGAATTGGGCTGAGGGAGGTGATGGATTACATGGGGTTCATGCAGGCCAGGTTGGCCCTGGGACCGGATGGGTTAGAGCATAGAATATTACAGCGCAGTACAGGCCCTTCGGCCTTCGATGTTGGGTTGGAGCTGGGGCCCCTGCTCATTGGGATATATAATGAGTTGATGGTGAGGAGGGATCTGTCCCCCACGCTGTCGCAGGCCTCTATGTCGCTCAATTTAAAGAAGTACAAGGACCCAGAGTAGTGGGGATTGTACTGCCCGATCTCGCTGTTGGATGTGGACGCAAAGTCGTTGGCGAAGCTGCTGGTGTCGTGGTTAGAGGGTTGCATGCCGGGGGTGGCAGGAGAGGACCAGGGGTTCGTGAAAGGGCGGCAGCGGTCGGTGAACATGCAGAGACTGCTTAGTGCTATTATGACACCCTTGGAGGGCCGAGAAGTGGAAAAGGTGGTGGCAATGGACGCGGAAGAGGCATTTGCTTGGGTGGAACGGGCGTATCTGATTGAAGTGTTGGGTTCATACAGGGGTTTGTGGATTGGGTTTGGCTGCTGTACAAGGCACCCAGGGCTAGTGTTCGAACAAACAAGGTTAGTTCAGATTACTTTGGATATTAAAGGTATCCCAAATTTAGCATGGCCAGACTGTGGGAGGAAACCGGAGGACCCAGAAGAAACCCACCCAGACACGGGGAGAACGAGCAAACTTCACACAGTCACTCAAGGTCGGAATCAAACCCAGGTCCACTCACAAATGTATCCTTTCACTTTGTGAATAAATCTGAGTAGAGACTGATTTTTGGTCTCCTCCTTCACCAACTGGCAATAAGACGTTTAACAATCAGATACTGATGGAGTTTGTATCCATATGCAGCAAGACCTGGACAATACTCAGGCTTGGGTCGATAAGTGACAAGTAACATTTGTGGCACACAAGTACCGGGCAATGACCATCTCCAACAAGAGAATCTAACCCCTCCCACAACTCCTTGTGTCCAGCACCTCCTGCACAGGCAAGAAGCTCACTTTGCACACTTGCCGAATCTGATAACAGGCAATGTTGTACCAGCTTCTCAGTTGGCCTTGGGCAAGCGAGTAAGATGGGCAGTTTCTCTCCCATAACTGCCCCTGTGGGTGGCAAGGTAGCACCGTGGTTAGCACTGCTGCTTCAGAGCGCCACGGACCAGGTCCAATTCCTGGCTTGGGTCATTCTCTGTGCGGAGTCTCCACGTACTCCCCATGTTTGTGTGGGTTTCCTCCAGGTGCTCCGGTTTCTTCCCACAGTCCAAAGATGTGCAGGTTAGGTGGGCTGGCCAAGCTAAATTGCCCCTTAGTGTCCAAAAGGTTAGGTGGTATTACAGGGATAGGGTGTGGATTTGAGTAGGGTGCTCTTTCCAAGGGCCGGTGCAGACTTGATGGGCCAAATGGCCTCCTTCTGCACTGTAAATTCTATGATCCTATGAAACATTGATGACTATTGTGATGCCGCATCATGCTCTCGCCCGGACCTGGAAAAATTCATCAACTTTGCTTCCAGTTTCCACCCCTCCATCACTTTCACCTGGTCCATCTCAGACACTTCCCTTCCTTGATCTTTCGGTCGCCATTTCGGCAATAGACTATCAACTAATATCCACTACAAGCCCACTGACTCCCACAGCTATCTGGACTACAGCTCTTCGCACCCTACACCCTGTAAGGACTCCATCCCTTCCTCTCAACTCCTTCGCCTCCGTCGCATTTGTTCCGATGATGTCACTTTCCAAAATGGTGCTTCGAAAATGTGTTCCTTCTTCCTCAACCGTGATTTCCCACCTACAGTTGTGGACAGGGCTTTCAACAGTGTGCGGTCCATCTCCCGCGCCACTACCCCACCACTCCCTCCCAGAACAAGGAGAGTCCCCCTCGTTCTCACATTTCATCCCACCAGCCTCCGTATGCAAAGCATAATCCTCCGCCATTTTCGCCAACTCCAGCGTGATGCCACCACCAAACACATCTTCCCTTCACTCCCTCTGTCAGCATTCCACAGAGACCATTCCCTCCGAGACAATCTAGTCCACTCCTCCACCATACCCAGTACCCTCCCATCACCCATGGCACCTTCCCATGCAATCGCAGAAGGTGTAACACCTGCCCCTTTACCTCTTCCATGCTTAACATCCCAGGCCCAAAACACTCATTCCAGGTTAAGCAGCGTTTCACTTGCATCTCTTCCAATTTGGTCTACTGCATTCGCCGGTCCCAATGTGGTCTCCACTATATCGGAGAGACCAAACACAGACTGGGTGATCGCTTGGCTGAGCATCTTCGGTCTGTGCGCATTCAGGACCCTGACATTCCCGTTGCTTGCCATTTTAACAAAACACCCTGCTCCCATGCCCACATGTCTGTTCTTGGCCTGCTGCAAAGTTCCAGTGAAGCGCAACGCAAACTGGAGGAACAACATCTCATCTTCCAGTTAGGCTCGCTACAGCTTCTGGCCTGAACATCGAATTCAACAATTTCAGACGATCAGCTCTACCCCACCTCACCCCATCTGTTTTTATTTCATTTTAACTGTCTTTTACCATTTCTTTCTTTCTTAATACACATTTAATTTCCACCCCCACCAATCTTATCCATGTTTCCTTCACCTTTCTCCTCTTTGCTCCCCCCTTCCCCTCCCCCCACATCTACAGTTCATCCTCTGATGTTCGTTTCCCTGCTGTTTGACCTTTCACATCTTTTGTTCTCTTTGGGGGCTGCCATTAGCACTCTTTCCCCTTGGTTTCCGTGGCCATAAGCACCCGGTTTCCCTGGGTTTCTGTGACTATGACTCATCTTTCATTCTCACTCCACAGTATAAATATTTCCCACTTTCTTCTGTTAGCTTTGACAGAGTCATCGGATTCAAAACGTTAGCTCCTTTCTCTCCCTATAGATGCTGCCAGACTTGCTGAGATTTTCCAGCATTTGATCGTTTGTTTCAGATTCCAGTAAGAAGTCTTACAACACCAGGTTAAAGTCCAACAGGTTTGTTTCAAGCACTAGCTTTCGGAGCACTGCTCCTTCCTCAGGTGAATGAAGACGTATGTTCCAGAAACATATATATAGAGAAATTCTAAGATGCCAAACAATGCTTGGAATGCGAGCATTTGCAGGTAATTAAGTCTTTACAGATCCAGAGATAGGGGTAACCCCAGATTAAAGAGGTGTGAATTGTCTGAAGCCAGGACAGTTGGTAGGATTTTGCAAGCCCAGGCCAGATGATGGGGGATGAATGTAATGCGACATGAATCCCAGGTCCCGGTTGAGGCCGCACCCATGTGTGCGGAACTTGGCTATAAGTTTCTGCTCGGCGATTCTGCGTTGTCGCGCGTCCTGAAGGCCGCCTCGGAGAACGCTTACCCGGAGATCAGAGGCTGAATGCCCTTGACTGCTGAAGTGTTCCCCGACTGGAAGGGAACATTCCTGCCTGGTGATTGCCGCGCAATGTCCGTTCATTCGTTGTCGCAGCGTCTGCATGGTCTCGCCAACGTACCACGCTTCGGGACATCCTTTCCTGCAGCGTATGAGGTAGACAACGTTGGCCGAGTCACAATGTACCACGTACCTGGTGGGTGGTGTTCTCACGTGTAATGGTGGTATCCATATCGATGATCTGGCACGTCTTGCAGAGATTGCCATGGCAGGGTTGTGTGGTGTCGTGGTCGCTGTTTTGAAGGCTGGGTAGTTTGCTGCAAACAATGGTTTGTTTGAGGTTGCGCGGTTGTTTGTAGGCAAGTAGTGGGGTTGTGGGGATGACCTTGGCAAGATATTCATCTTCATCGATGACGTGTTGAAGGCTGCGAAGAAGATGTTGTAGTTTCTCCTCTCCGGGAAATTACTGGACGACAAAGGATACTCTGTCGGTTGCGTCCCGTGTTTGTCTTCTGAGGAGGTCGGTGCGGTTTTTTGCTGTGGCCCGTTGGAACTGTCGATCGATGAGTCGAGCGCCATATCCCGATTGTACGAGGCATCTTTCAGCGTCTGGAAATGTCTGTTACGCTCCTCCTCGTCTGAGCAGATCCTGTGTTTACGGAGGGCTTTTCCATAAGGGATGGCTTCTTTAAGGTGTTTAGGATGGAAGCTGGAGAAGTGGAGCATCGTGAGGTTATCCGTGGGTTTGCGGTAAAACGAAGTGCTGAGGTGACCGTCCTTGATGGAGATTAGTGTGTCCAAGAATGCAACTGATTTTCGAGAATAGTCCATGGTGAGTCTGATGGTGGGATGGAACTTATTGATGTCATCGTGTAGTCGTTTCAGTGATTCTTCGCCGTGGGTCCAAAGGAAGAAAATGTCAACAAAGAACAAAGAAATGTACAGCACAGGAACAGGCCCTTCGGCCCTCCAAGCCCGTGCCGACCATGCTGTCCGACTAAACTACAATCTTCTACACTTCCTGGGTCCGTATCCCTCTATTCCCATCCTATTCATGGGATGCCGTATGCCTTCTTGACTACCTTCTCCACCCTTTCAATGACCTGTGGACCTGTACTCCTAGATCTCTTTGACTTTCAATACTCTTGAGGGTTCTACCATTCACTGTATATTCCCTACCTGCATTAGACCTTCCAAAATGCATTACCTCTCATTTGTCCGGATTAAACTCCATCTGCCATCTCTCCGCCCAAGTCTCCAGACAATCTAAATCCTGCTGTATCCTCCGACAGTCCTCATCGCTATCCGCAATTCCACCAACCTTTGTGTCGTCTGCAAACTTACTAATCAGACCAGTTACATTTTCCTCCAAATCATTTATATATACTACAAAGAGCAAAGGTCCCAGCACTGATCCCTGTGGAACACCACTGGTCACAGCCCTCCAATTAGAAAAGCATCCCTCCATTGCTACTCTCTGCCTTCTATGGCCTAGCCAGTTCTGTATCCACCTTGCCAGCTCACCCCTGATCCCGTGTGACTTCACCTTTTGTACTAGTCTACCATGAGGGACCTTGTCAAAGGCCTTACTGAAGTCCATATAGACAACATCCACTGCCCTACATGCATCAATCATCTTAGTGACCTCCTCGAAAAACTCTATCAAGTTAGTGAGACACAACCTCCCCTTCACAAAACCATGCTGCCTCTCACTAATACGTCCATTTGCTTCCAAATGGGAGTAGATCCTGTCTCGAAGAATTCTCTCCAGTAATTTCCCTACCACTGAAGTAAGGCTCACCGGCCTGTAGTTCCCGGGATTATTCTTGCTACCCTTCTTAAACAGAGGAACAACATTGGCTATTC
This sequence comes from Scyliorhinus torazame, assembly GCF_047496885.1. Taxonomy (NCBI): domain Eukaryota; kingdom Metazoa; phylum Chordata; class Chondrichthyes; order Carcharhiniformes; family Scyliorhinidae; genus Scyliorhinus; species Scyliorhinus torazame. Next base: position 95,787,134 of record NC_092719.1, read on the forward strand.
TCCAGTCCTCCGGGACATCCCCTGAAGACAGCGAGGATCCAAAGATTTCTGTCAAGGCCTCAGCAATTTCCTCTCCAGCCTCCTTCAGTATTCTGGGGTAGATCCCATCAGGCCCTGGGGACTTATCTACCTTAATATTTTTTAAGACACCCAACACCTCGTCTTTTTGGATCACAATGTGACCCAGGCTATCTACACCCCCTTCTCCAGACTCAACATCTACCAATTCCTTCTCTTTGGTGAATACTGATGCAAAGTATTCATTTAGTACCTCGCCCATTTCCTCTGGCTCCACACATAGATTCCCTTGCCTATCCTTCAGTGGGCCAACACTTTCCCTGGCTACCCTCTTTTTATGTATGTGTAAAAAGCCTTGGGATTTTCCTTAACCCTATTTGCCAATGACTTTTCGTGACCCCTTCTAGCCCTCCTGACTCCTTGCTTAAGTTCCTTCCTACTTTCCTTCTATTCCACGCAGGCTTCGTCTGTTCCCAGCCTTTTAGCCCTGACAAATGCCTACTTTTTCTTTTTGACGACGCCTACAATATCACTCGTCATCCAAGGTTCCCGAAAATTGCCGTATTTATCCTTCTTCCTCACAGGAACATGCCGGTCCTGTATTCCTTTCAACTGCCACTTGAAAGCCTCCCACATGTCAGATGTTGATTTGCCCTCAAACATCATCCCCCAATCTATGTTCTTCAGTTCCCGCCTAATATTGTTATAATTAGCCTTCCCCCAATTTAGCACATTCATCCTCGGACCACTCTTTTCCTTGTCCACCAGTACTTCAAAACTTACTGAATTGTGGTCACTGTTACCGAAATGCTCCCCTACTGAAACATCTACCACCTGGCCGGGCTCATTCCCCAATACCAGGTCCAGTACCGCCCCTTCCCTAGTTGGACTGTCTACATATTGTTTTAAGAAGCCCTCCTGGATGCTCCTTACAAACTCCGCCCTGTCTAAGCCCCTGGCACTAAGTGAGTCCCAGTCAATATTGGGGAAGTTGAAGTCTCCCATCACCACAACCCTGTTGTTTTTACTCTTTTCCAAAATCTGTCTACCTATCTGCTCCTCTATCTCCCGCTGGCTGTTGGGAGGCCTGTAGTATACCCCCAACATTGTGACTGCACCCTTCTTATTCCTGATCTCTACCCATATAGCCTCACTGCCCTCTGAGGTGTCCTCTTGCAGTACAGCTGTGATATTCTCCCGAACAAGTAGCGCAACTCCGCCACCCCTTTTACATCCCCCTCTATCCCGCCTGAAACATCTAAATCCTGGAACGTTTAGCTGCCAATCCTGCCCTTCCCTCAACCAGGTCTCTGTAATGGCAACAACATCATAGTTCCAAGTACTAATCCAAGCTCTAAGTTCATCTGCCTTACCCGTAATACTCCTTGCATTAAAACATATGCACTTCAGGCCACCAGACCCGCTGTGTTCAGCAACTTCTCCCTGTCTGCTCTGCCTCAGAGCCACACTGTCCCTATTCCCTAGTTCTCCCTCAATGCTCTCACCTTCTGACCTATTGCTCCCGTGCCCACCCCCCTGCCATACTAGTTTAAACCCCCCCGTGTGACACTAGCAAACCTCGCGGCCAGGATATTTATGCCTCTCCGGTTTAGATGCAACCCGTCCTTCTTATACAGGTCACACTTGCCCCGGAAGAGCTCCCAGTGGTCCAGATAATGGAAACCCTCCCTCCTACACCAGCTGTTTAGCCACGTGTTTAGCTGCTCTATCTTCCTATTTCTAGCCTCACTGGCACGTGGCACAGGGAGTAATCCCGAGATTACAACCCTCGAGGTCCTGTCTTTTAACTTTCTGCCTAGCTCCCTGAACTCCTGCTGCAGGACCTCATGCCCCTTCCTGCCTATGTCGTTAGTACCAATATGTACAACGACCTCTGCCTGTTTGCCCTCACCCTTCAGGATGCCCTCTACCCGTTCGGAGACATCCTGGACCCTGGCACCAAGGAGGCAACATACCATCCTGGAGTCTCTTTCACATCCACAGAAGCGCCTATCTGTGCTCCTGACTATAGAGTCCTCTATTACTATTACTCTTCTGCGCTTTGACCCTCCCTTCTGAACATCAGAGCCAGCCGTGGTGCCACTGCTCTGGCTGCTGCTGTTTTTCCCTTGATAGGCTATCCCCCCCGACAGTATCCAAAGGGGTATATCTGTTCGAGAGGGGGACAACCACAGGGGATTCCTGCACTGACTGCCTGCCCTTTCTGGTGATCACCCATTTCTCTGCCTGCACCTTGGGTGTGACCACATGTCATCGATGTATCTGGTGTATAACGTCGGTTGAAGGTCCTGTGCGGTGAGGAGGTCTTGTTCAAACTTCTGCATGAAGATGTTGGCATATTGAGGTGCGAATTTGGTCCACATGGCTGTTCCGTGCGTCTGGATGAAGAACTTGTTGTCGAAGGTGAAGACGTTGTGATCCAGAATGAAGCGGATGAGTTACAGAATTGCGTCTGGAGATTGGCAATTGGCAGTGTTGAGTACTCGACATGGATACCACCATTATACACGAGAACACCACCCACCAGGTACGCGGTACATACTCGTGTGACTCGGCCAACGTTGTCTACCTCATACACTGCAGGAAAGGATGTCCCGAAGCGTGGTACATTGGCGAGACCATGCAGATGCTGCGACAACGAATGAACGGACGTCGCGCGACAATCACCAGGCAGGAATGTTCCCTTCCAGTCGGGGAACACTTCAGCAGTCAAGGGCATTCAGCCTCTGATCTCCGGGTAAGCGTTCTCCAAGGCGACCTTCAGGACGCACGACAGCGCAGAATCGCCGAGCAGAAACTTATAGCCACATTCCGCACACGAGTGCGGCCTCAACCGGGACCTGGGATTCATGTCGCATTACATTCATCCCCCACCATCTGGCCTGGGCTTGCGAAATCCTACCAACTGTCCTGGCTTGAGACAATTCACACCTCTTTAACCTGGGGTTACCCCTATCTCTGGATCTGTAAAGACTTAATTACGTGCTAATGCTCACATTCTAAGCATTGTCTTGCATCTTTGAATTTGTCGAGATATATGTTTCTGGAACATACCTCTTCATTCACCTGAGGAAGGAGCAGTGCTCCAAAAGCTAGTGTTTGAATCAAACCTGTTGGACTTTAACCTAGTGTTGTAAGACTTCTTACTGTGCTCACCCCAGTCCAACGCCGGCATCTCCACATCATGTTTCAGATTCCAGGATCCGCAGTAATTTGCTTTTATTCAGAGAATTTAACCATCTCCCCATGACATTCAATGGCATTACCATTATGGAATCTGCCATTATCGACTTCCTGAGTTACCACTGGCCAGAAACTAAACTGGACTAGCCATATGAATACCATTGTTACAAGCGCAAGTCAGAGGCTAAGGATTGTGGCGGGTAACCCACCTCTTGCCTGCCCAAACTCTTTACACCATCTACAAGGCAGAAGCCAGGAATGTGATAGAATACTCTCCACTTGCCTGGATGAGTGTAGCTCCAACAACACTCCAAAAACTCAACACTATCCTGGATAAATCTTGATCTGCATCCCATCCACCACCTTAAACATTCACTCTCTCCACCACCAATGCAGTGGCAGCAGCTGTAAGATGCACTGCAGCAAATCACCAGGCCTCCTTCAACATCACCTTCCAAACCTGCGACCTCTACCATCTAGAAAGAGAATGGCAGCAAACACATAGGAATATGTACTGTTTCTCTAGTCCAATTTTCCCTCAGTAGCAGTAAATAACTGACAATATCAAAGAAACTAACAGAAGGCCAATCCTACACCACCTGCTTATATTAGCATCAAAGGTGAATTTCTACCCCATTATGCAGATTGTGTTAGTTACCTGAAATCTTTGGGGTACAATGCCATCTGTAGTGGTGAGGATTAGCTGCTTCGAACTCAAACTTTCAGGCGTTGTTAGAACAAGTTTTCCTTGGGCTGTATTGTTTCCACTATCCAATATCACCCTTCCTGCACCTCTGCCATCCGGAGTGGCCAAGATCAGCTCCTTGGAGGATGCAGCTGTATCTAAGGTCGTCACTATCTGTATTTTCTGCCCTGTTTGTTGATCAGTTACAATCTGAAAAAAATAAAGTTGCAAATTTTTATAATCATGAACATGAAAGATTCAGTTTTAATGTCAGATATGAATCACACTGCTACAGCCTACTACCTGGAACTAAAATAACCTTCACTTCTTTTAAATTGTGCAATATTTTCCAAGTTATTTTCTTACATTGATTATTGTTACATTTTAGGGATTCATGCTAAATGCTCTACTCAGGTAGTGTCACTGAGCACGACCGATATGGGAACTTGAGGAATTGAATGCGCAGAGGACTCGTATTATTGCACCACATGATACTCCTCGTCTACTCTTGATAATTAAATAATCCAAGGCTCAAGCTATCGACTAACAGTTTATTTGCCATCAATCTGTTCAATGAAATGTACAAACATTTCTTCAGTCATATGACAAACTTCGTCTAACTCACATATCTGGCCTATATTTCAATCTCAATGAAAATCAGTCTCTTGACGATCAGTGCTAGGTAACTCGAATGATCTGTTTAAAACCTACATATATTTGTTCAAAAGACCATACTGTGGCTCAGATAACCATTTAAATAATGTTTCAAAAGATTAGGCAGGCTATTATCTCTTAGACAGATTAGCTGTTGAAACAATCCAATGGTCACTTGGCATGCAATGCTGCTGGTCAACAGTGGCAGAATTACTAATTACAGGATTTAGATGTTTCAGGTGGGATAGAGGGGGATGTAAAAGGGGTGGCGGTGTTACGCTGCTGGTTAGAGAGAATATGACAGCTGTACTACGGGAGGACACCTCAGAGGGCAGCGAGGCTATATGGGTAGAGATCAGGAACAAGAAGGATGCAGTCACAATGTTGGGGGTTTACTACAGGCCTCCCAACAGCCAGCGGGAGATAGAGGAGCAGATAGATAGACAGATTTTGGAAACAAGTAAAAACAGCAGGGTTGTTGTGATGGGAGACTTCAACTTCCCCAATATTGACTGGGACTCACTTAGTGCTAGGGACTTAGACGGGGCAGAGTTTGTAAGGAGCATCCAGGAGGGCTTCTTAAAACAATATGTAGATAGTCCAACTAGGGAAGGGACAGTACTGGACCTGGCCAGGTGGTAGAAGTTTCAGTAGGGGAGCACTTCGGGAACAGTGACCACAATTCAGTAAGTTTTAAAGTGCTGGTGGACAAGGATGAGTGGTCCGAGGGTGAATGTGCTAAATAGTGGGAAGGCTAATTATAACAATATTAGGCGGGAACGGAAAAACCTAGATTGGGGGCAGATGTTTGAGGGTAAATCAACATCTGACATGTGGGAGGCTCTCAAATGTCAGTTGAAAGGAATTCAGGACCGCCATGTTCCTGTGCGGACAAAGGATAAATACGGCAAATTTTGGGAACCTTGGATAATGAGAGATATTGTATGCCTCGTTAAAAAGAAAAAGGAGGCATTTTTCAGGGCTAGAAGGCTGGGAACAGACGAAGCCTGTGTGGAATATAAGGAAAGTAGGAAGGAACTTAAGCAAGGAGTCAGGAGGGCTAGAAGGGGTCACGAAAAGCCATTGGCAAATAGGGTTAAGGAAAATCCCAAGGCTTTCTACACGAACATAAAAAGCAAGAGGGTAGCCAGGGAAAGGGTTGGCCCACTGAAGGATCGGCAAGAGAATTTATGTGCGGAGCCAGAGGAAATGGCCGAGGTACTAAATTAATACTTTGCATCAGTATTCACTAAAGAGAGGGAATTGGTGGATGTTGAGTCTGGAGAAAGGTGTGTAGATAGCCTGGGTCATATTGAGATCCAAAAAGACGAGGTGTTGGACATCTTGAAAAATATTACGGTAGATAAGTCCCCAGGGCCTGATAGGATCTACCCCAGAATACTGAAGGAGGCTAGAGAGGAAATTGCTGAGGCACTGACAGAAATCTTTGGATCCTCACTGTCTTCAGGTGATGTCCCGGAGGACTGGAGAATAGCCAATGTTGTTCCTTTGTTTCAGAAGGGTAGCAAGTATACTCCAGGGAACTACAGACCGGTGAGCCTTATGTCAGTGGTAGGGAAATTACTGGAGAGAATTCTTCGAGACAGGATCTACTCCCATTTGGAAGCAAATGGACGTATTAGCGAGAGGCAGCATGGTTTTGTGAAGGGGAGGTCGTGTCTCACTAACTAGATAAGAGTTTTTCGAAGAGGTCACAAAGATGATTGATGCAGGTAGGGCAGTGGATGTTGTCTATATGGACTTCAGTAAGGCCTTTGACAAGGTCCCTCATGGTAGACTGGTACAAAAGGTGAAGTCACACAGGATCAGGTGTGAGCTGGCAAGATGGATACAGAACTGGCTAGGTCATAAAAGGCAGGCAGTAGCAATGGAAGGGTGCTTTTCTAATTGGAGGGCTGTGACCAGTGGTGTTCCACAGGGATCAGTGCTGGGACCTTTGCTGTTCGTAGTATATATAAATGATTTGGAGGAAAATGTAACTGGTCTGATTAGTAAGTTTGCAGACGACACAAAGGTTGGTGGAATTGCGGACAGCGGTGAGGACTGTCAGAGGATACAGCAGGATTTAGATCATTTGGAGACCTGGGCGGAGTGATGGCAGATGGAGTTTAATCCGGGCAAATGTGAGGTAATGCATTTTGTAAGGTCTAATGCAGGTGAATGGTAGAACCCTCAAGAGTATTGAAAGTCAGAGAGATCTAGGTGTACAGGTCCACAGGTGACTGAAAGGGGCAACACAGGTGGAGAAGGTAGTCAAGAAGGCAAACGACATGCTTGCCTTCATTGGCCGGGGCATTGGGTTTAAGAATTGGTAAGTCATGTTGCAGCTGTATAGAACCTTAGTTAGGCCACACTTGGAGTATAGTGTACAATTCTGGTTGCCACACTACCAGAAGGATGTGGAGGCTTTGAAGAGGGTGCGGAAGAGATTTACCAGGATGTTGCCTGGTATGGAGGGAATTAGCTATGAGGAGCGGTTGAATAAACGCGGTTTGTTCTCACTGGAACGACGGAGGTTGAGGGGCGACCTGAAAGAGGTCTACAAAATTATGAGGGGCATAGACAGAGTGGATAGTCAGAGGTTTTTTCACAGGGTAGAGGGGTCAATTACTAGGGTCACAGGCTTAAGGTGCGAGGGGCAAGGTTTAGAGGAGATGTGCGAGGCAAGTTTTTTTATACTGAGGGTGGCCAAGCCTGGAACCCGCTGCCGGGGTACCTACCTTTAGTGGAAGCAGATACAATAGTGACTTTTAAGGGGTGTCTTGATTAGGATTGGATACATGAATAGGATTGGAATAGAAGGTAGTGGATGGACAGCCAAGACAGCAAGAAACTATTTAGTCCTGGATGGTGCTGAACCTCTTGAGTGTTGTTGTTTTAGTGTAGTCAACAGCCAAGTGGAAGGTATTGCATCTCACTCATTCTTTGTTTCTTTTAAATGGTCTGTAGGCTCTGGGAACTCAGGAGGAACATTACCTGCCACAGAATTCCCAGCCTTTGATCTGTTCTTGGAGCCATGGCATTAGTGTTGTGACTGAATTGGGAATCCCTTTCTGTCGTGTTGGAACACGGTACTTGCTGGATTCTCTCCACTCTTGATTCCAACCTGTCATTTCTCATCTACCCAGATTTTCATGCTTCCTTTTCACCAGCCTCTCTTCCACCCATTCTAGGTAGTCACACATTCTCCATATCCCCAACATCCCTCTACCCTCCAATGTCCTTGAAATTGCAGGCACATTTGGCTGAATTAATCGATAGGACCTGTGGATTTGATTGTCAGCTTGGTGAGTTAAAATCCAGAAATTGAAAGTGTACCATGAAGCTGGCCCCAACGTGCCAACCTCTGCAATGAACACCAGCCTGTTAATCCACATGCAAGCTATGGGCGTGCGGCACAGTGGCTAGCACTGCTGCCTCATAGTGCTGTGGACCCAGGTTCAATCCCGGCCCCAGGTCACTGTCCGTGTGGAGTTTGCACATTCATCCTGTGTCTGCTTGGGTCTCAGCCCCATAACCCAAAGATCTGCAGGGTAGGTGGATTGGCCACGCTAAATTGCCCCTTAATTGGAAAAAAATTAATTGAGTACTTTAAAAAAAAATTAAAACCACATGCAAGCAAATCCCTTGAGAGAGGCGCATTCACAAAGAACATACTTTAATAACTCAATTAAAGATATTTCAACACACTTTTCAGTTTAGTTCCAGGGCCACAATGTTTCATGAAACTCACCAGTGAAACCAAGCTGAGTATATAATGGGTGTTGACTGGGCTGAATCACTGACAAAATGTATACCAATAAATATTCAGTATTGACAACTGTGTTCTTACAAGTTTGTGGTAGAGTTGAATTGAAATATTGCTTTCTACACAATGGGGGTTTTTCCTATCACATCAGGATGCATGTGGCTTGTGCTGCCTTAGATTGGAGCTGAGCTGACTATTACTATTGCTTTGAGAAAGAGTCATCGGACTCGAAACCTTAGCTCTTTTCTCTCCTTACAGATGTTGCCAGACTTGCCGAGATTTTCCAGCATTTTCTCTTTTGTTTCAGATTCCAGCATCCGCAGTAATTTGCTTTTATTACTACTGTGGTTCCTCTTTCCTGATGGCTTCCAGACTTATCTGGTTTCCGCTTATTTCTTGGGATAATATCTGTGGTCAGTTTTGGTCACATGATCAATGCTTTGTTTTGTCCATCCAGAATGAGTTGAAAGTCCAAAGCCATTGCTATACAATGGGGGAATAAATGGCTTACTCATACCTATTTATGATAAGCTGGTTTCAACATAGCTCTCTTCGTTAAGCTTTGAACTTGGAGAAATGCAAATCTGTACTTACATTTTGCACCCAAATCCAGTCAAATGGTTTCACATTGTGAATGGCTATTCAAGGGAGGGCATTCCACCCATGGTGATTTAAATATTAAAAACTTTCCAGAAGCATATTCATATATGAGTTAATCTTGTGTCTATCTGGAATCACAGAAGGTCACCTGACCCTTGGTGGTTACCTGGGGCAGACGTTTGACCACTTGTCAATTTTTTAAAAGACCATATTGACTCAAGTCTATATGTTGACAATTAGGAAGGTGACATTATTCCTGGGCAGGACACTGATAACATTTCAAAGGACAAAGAATACAGCTCAGTAACAGGCCCTTCCACCCTCCAAGCCTGTACCGGTCATGATGCCAACCTTGGCCAAAACCTTCAGCACTTCCTTGTACCGTATCCCTCTATATATCCATCTTATCCAAGATTGGTGGCATAGTGGACAGTGAAGAAGGTTATATAAGATTGCAACAGGATCTTGACCAATTGGGCTTGTGGACCGATGAATGGCAGATGGGAGTTTAATTTGGATAACTGTGAGGTGATGCATTTTGGTAGATCAAAGGGCAGGACCTACTTAGTTAATGGTAGGGAGTTGGAGAGAGTTACAGAACAAAGAGATCTAGGAGGACAGGTTCACAGCCCTTTGAAGGTGGAGTCGCAATGGACAGGGTGGTGAAGAAGGCATTCAGCAGGCTAGGTTTTACTGGTCAGAATATTGAATACAGGAGTTGGGACATCTTGCTGAAGTTGGACAAGGCAGTGGTAAGACCACACATGGAAAACAGGGTTATGTTCTGGTCACCCTATTATAGGAAGAATATCATTAAACTAACAAGAGTGCAAAAGAGATTTATGAGGATGCTACCAGGACTTGATGGCCTGAATTATAAGGAGAGGCTGGATAGAGTCATCATAGAATCATAGAATTTACAGTGCATAAGGAGGCCAGAAAGAGCACCCTACTCAAGCCGACACCTCCACCCTATCCCCGTAACCGAACCTAACCTTTTTGGACACTAATGGCAATTTGGCATGGCCAATCCACCTAACCTCCACATCTTTGGACTGTGGGAGGAAACCAGAGCACCCGGAGGAAACCCACACAGACACGGGGAGAACGTGCAGACTCCGCACAGGCAGTGACCCAAGTCGGTAATCGAACCTGGGACTCTGGAGCTCTGAAGCAACAGTGCTGACCACTGTGCTACCGTGCCACTGGGACCTTCTTTCCCTAGCGTGTAGGAGGTTCAGGGGTGATCTTATAGAGGTCTATAAAATAGAGGTCTCTAAAATAATGAGGAGCCTAGATAAGGAAGCCAGTCGACATCTTTACCCAAAGGTCTAGAACTAGAGGGCATAGAACATAGAACATAGAACAATACAGCGCAGTACAGGCCCTTCGGCCCACGATGTTGCACCAAAACAAAAGCCATCTAACCTACACTATGCCATTATCATCCATATGTTTATCCAATAAACTTTTAAACGCCCTCAATGTTGGCGAGTTCACTACTGTAGCAGGTAGGGCATTCCACGGCCTCACTACTCTTTGCGTAAAGAACCTACCTCTGACCTCTGTCCTATATCTATTACCCCTCAGTTTAAAGTTATGTCCCCTCGTGCCAGCCATTTCCATCCGCGGGAGAAGGCTCTCACTGTCCACCCTATCCAACCCCCTGATCATTTTGTATGCCTCTATTAAGTCTCCTCTTAACCTTCTTCTCTCCAACGAAAACAACCTCAAGTCCATCAGCCTTTCCTCATAAGATTTTCCCTCCATACCAGGCAACATCCTGGTAAATCTCCTCTGCACCCGCTCCAAAGCCTCCACGTCCTTCCTATAATGCGGTGACCAGAACTGTACGCAATACTCCAAATGCGGCCGTACCAGAGTTCTGTACAGCTGCAACATGACCTCCCGACTCCGGAACTCAATCCCTCTACCAATAAAGGCCAACACTCCATAGGCCTTCTTCACAACCCTATCAACCTGGGTGGCAACTTTCAGGGATCTATGTACATGGACACCTAGATCCCTCTGCTCATCCACACTTCCAAGAACTTTACCATTAGCCAAATATTCCGCATTCCTGTTATTCCTTCCAAAGTGAATCACCTCACACTTCTCTACATTAAACTCCATTTGCCACCTCTCAGCCCAGCTCTGCAGCTTATCTATATCCCTCTGTAACCTGCTACATCCTTCCACACTATCGACAACACCACCGACTTTAGTATCGTCTGCAAATTTACCCACCCACCCTTCTGCGCCTTCCTCTAGGTCATTGATAAAAATGACAAACAGCTACGGCCCCAGAACAGATCCTTGTGGTACTCCACTTGTGACTGTACTCCATTCTGAACATTTCCCATCAACCACCACCCTCTGTCTTCTTTCAGCTAGCCAATTTCTGATCCACATCTCTAAATCACCCTCAATCCCCAGCCTCCGTATTTTCTGCAATAGCCTACCGTGGGGAACCTTATCAAACACTTTGCTGAAATCCATATACACATCAACTGCTCTACCCTCATCTACCTGTTCAGTCACCTTCTCAAAGAACTCAATAAGGTTTGTGAGGCATGACCTACCCTTCACAAAGCCATGCTGACTATCCCTGATCATATTATTCCTATCTAGATGATTATAAATCTTGTCTCTTATAATCCCCTCCAAGATTTTACCCACTAGACGTGAGGCTCACCGGTCTATTGTTGCCGGGGTTGTCTCTGCTCCCCTTTTTGAACAAAGGGACCACATTTGCTGTCCTCCAGTCCTCTGGCACTATTCCTGTAGCCAATGATGACATAAAAATCAAAGCCAAAGGTCCAGCAATCTCTTCCCTGGCCTCCCAGAGAATCCTAGGATAAATCCCATCAGGTCCCGGGGACTTATCTATTTTCAGCCTGTCCAGAATTGCCAACACCTCTTCCCTACGTACCTCAATGCCATCTATTCTATTAGCCTGGGGCTCAGCATTCTCCTCCACAACATTATCTTTTTCCTGAGTGAATACTGACGAAAAATATTCATTTAGTATCTCGCCTATCTCTTCAGACTCCACACACAATTTCCCATCCCTGTCCTTGACTGGTCCTACTCTTTCCCTAGTCATTCGCTTATTCCTGACATACCTATAGAAAGCTTTTGGGTTTTCCTTGATCCTTCCTGCCAAATACTTCTCATGTCCCCTCCTTGCTCGTCTTAGCTCTCTCTTTAGATCCCTCCTCGCTACCTTGTAACTATCCATCGCCCCAACTGAAACTTCACACCTCATCTTCACATAGGCCTCCTTCTTCCTCTTAACAAGAGATTCCACTTCCTTGGTAAACCACGGTTCCCTCGCTCGACGCCTTCCTCCCTGCCTGACCGGTACATACTTATCAAGAACACGCAGTAGCTGATCCTTGAACACTTATCCAGTGTGCCCAACACTTGCAGCCTACTCCTCCACCTTATCCCCCCCAAGTCACGTCTAATGGCATCATAATTGCCCTTCCCCCAGCATAGGTTTAAGGTGAGAGGGGAGAGATACAAAAGAGACCCGAGGGGAAATTTCTTCACACAGAGGGTGTTGAGCATCTGGAACGGGCTGACAGAGGCAGTGGTAGAGGTGGGTACGATTTTGTCTTTTAAAAAGCAGTTAGACAGTTACATGGCCAGGGTGGGTATAGAGGGATGTGGGCCAAAAGCGGGCAAGTGGGACTAGCTTAATGATAGAAATTGGACGGCATGGACAAGCTGGTCTGAAGGGTCTGTTTCTTTGTTGTAAACATCTATGACTCGATCCATGTATTTGTCAAGATGCTTTTTGAACGCCGTTAATGTATTTGCTTCCACAATCTCCCCTGGCAACGCGTTCCAGGCACTCACCACGCTCTCTGTAAAAGAAAAACCTGCCTTGCACAGCTCCTCTAAACTTTGCCCCACGGGCATTAAATCTTGTGGGTTTAATTGTGGGCGACATGGTAGCACAGTGGATAGCACTGTGGCTTCACAGCACCAGGGTCCCAGGTTCGATTCCCGGCTTGGGTCACTGTGCGGAGTCTGCACGTTCTCCCCGTGTCTGCGTGGGTTTCCTCCGGGTGCTCTGGTTTCCTCCCACAGTCCAAAGATGTGCAGGTTAGGTGGATTGGCCATGATAAATTGCCCTGAGTGTCCAAAAAGGTTAGGAGGGGTTATTGGGTTACGGGGATAGAGTGGAAGTGAGGGCTTAAGTGGGTTGGTGCAGGCTCGATGGGACAAGTGGCCTCCTTCTGCACTGTATGTTCTATGTACTATGCCCCCTGGTGACTGACCCCTCCACTCTGAGAAAGAGTGCCTGTCCATCCACTCTATCCATGCCTCTCATAATCTTGTCGACCTCTTTATCAGGTCACCCCTCAACCTCCGTCTTTCCAATGAAAACAGTCTGAGTCTATTCAGCTTCTCCGCATAGCAATCCTCCAAAATCCTGATGGATCCGTTTTTAAAGAAACGTCTGTTTGTAATATTCTGAGAGAGTTTCCCTTCATGTAAGTGTGTGTCTGTTAGTAAAGTGAGACAGCTCTCAGGAGTGGGTATGGAGTAGAATCAGATCCTGCTTTAGTTGGTGATGTGAATTATAGACAGGTGCTCTTCAGACGACTGCTTGACAAATACCATGGATAATGTTTGTACTCTCCTGTGTGGGAGGACTACTGGGAGGGAGTGGGGGTGAGTCTTGACAGACCCGAGTTCCCTCATACCTCAATGTAATAACAGTGCGATATGTTCACCTCACACTCTTCCAGGATTCATCCCATATTCTGGGAAAAATCTTGAGTCATTTTCAAATACTTTGTTATGGGCAGCACGGTAGCACAGTGGGTAGCACTGTTGCTTCACAGCTCCAGGGTCCCAGGTTCGAATCCCGGCTTGGGTTAGTGTCTGTGTGGAGTCTGCACGTTCTCCCCATGTCTGCATTGGTTTCCTCCGGGTGCTCCGGTTTCTACCCACAAATCCCTGTTGTGCTGTTAGGTAATTTGAACATTCTGAATTCTCCCTCTGCGTACCCGAAAAGGTGCCGGAACATGGCTTAATTACAGTGTTAATGTAAGCCTACTTGTGACAATAAAGATTATTATTATTATAGCTAACAGCCTCCAGACCAGGCAACATCCTGGTAAACCTCCTCTGCACCCTCTCCATAGCCTCCACATCCTTCTGGTAGTGTGGCGACCAGAATTGTGCACAATATTCCAAGTGCAGCCTTACCAAGGTTCTATACAACTGAAGTATGACTTGCCAGTTTTTATACTCGATGCCCCGTCCAATGAAGGCAAACATTCCGTATGCTTTCTTGACTATCTTGTCCACTTGTTTTGCCACTTTCAAATACATTTGAACTTGCATGCCCAGATATCTTTGACTTTCTATATCCTAAGAGTTTTGCCATTTGCCATATTACCCTTCTATGATGTTAGATCTACCAAAATTCATTACCTCACATTTGTATGGATTAAACTCCATTTGCCATTTCCCTGACAGTCTCCAATCTATCTATGCCCTGCTGTATCCTCTGACAATCCTCAACACTATCTGCCACTCCACCAATCTTGGTGTCATTGCGAACTTACTAATCAGACCAGCTACATTTTCTTCCAAATCACTTATGTATACTACAAACAAGAGGCCCCAGCACAGATCCCTGTGGAACACCGCTAGTCACAACCTTCCATTCAGAAAAACACCCTTCTACTGCTAACCCTATGCCTTCTGTGACCGAGCCAGTTCTGTATCCATCTTACCACCTCACCTCTGATCAAAAAGAAATGACTTTCCAAAATCAATAGAAATAACCAAAGGACAAGATTTCACTTTTTTGAGATTTTTACTGTCACAAACAAACTAAAATTGACATAGATCAGACATTATTTAACAGCCAACTAATAAATCAAACTAAAGAAAAGGTACTATCTGACACAATCGAGTTATGTATTACCACCCCTTTCACTGCACACACCATTGCTGATAAATGCGTAGAACTATAAGAATAAGTCCAAATCTCCCAGCTCTCCAGCATGCTCACTGTCGCTTTAGGACAGAATTTCCAGGGTCCACTGAAAGTCGTTTCACTCAGCCTAAGTTTTCGAAATCTGACTTCTACCAGCAAGGCCCACCTCATAAATTTCTTCTTCCTTAAATCTCCAAAAGTCCTGTTGGTCCTGTCCCGTACCTTCCAAATAGAAAAATTAGCTAGCTTTTCTGCTCCACAGAGCAGTATCTGCTTTGAATTTCTTCCTGTGTCTCAAAAAACAACAGTCCTTTTATTGAGAGTTAATGTGGAAAGTTGTGAAAATTATCACTTGATTTCAAGAAGTTTCTGTTTGAGTTTCACCCTCATGTGAACCAGACCACATGGACATGTCTCCAAGCTGAGGACACTTCCATAATTCCCAATTTTGCCTTTCAAAAGGAGACATTTTAAAACATAACGATCTTAAAAAGTCCAGCTTTTGTAACACCTCCCCACTAAAATCGCATCCCTCCAATAATATTTTTGCATCAGGTTCCTTCCAGGGTTTTCTGTTGCAGTAAAATCCCATTTGACCACCCACAAATGCATAAGACAGGTCACTGGTGACTTATTTATGTCAACTTTGGCATTGGTTATGCTAATCCGAATGAGCCAGAGTGGGCTCTCAGCTCTGATGTTCTGGTTGGTTTCCCAGAATTGCAGGGCACAAGCGACTGCTCACCTGATAATTACAAAATCACAGAATACTACAGTGCAGAAGAGGCCCTGCGGCCCATCGAGTCTGCACCGACACATGAAAAGCCCCGACATGCCCACCTAATCCCACTTGCCAGCAGTTGGCCCATAGCCTTGAATGTTAACAGTTAACAATTCAGGCACAGTCAGAACCACAGGAGCATTTGTCAACTTCAAAGGTTTTCACTCCATCAGTGTGCAGCTGGTCTCCAACCATAAAAAAAGTATTTTCTGCAGCAGATTCCCCAGCAGCTATTGTATGTTGTTGACAGCCTGTGGCAGTCCAAGATCCCTGGACCTGGAAGCAGATTTAAGGGGTGGCTGCTAGAGAAAGCAGTAAATGCGGGAGAAACACAACAGTTCAGGTCACTTGGGATGGATTTTATGGCGGATTTGCAGGCAGGACAGCCTATGCTTGCTGCCTTTGTCCGCACTGCAATTCTACTAGCAGAGGGAGAGACATAAGGAGGCTTGCCCACCCGAGAGCCTATGGAGGGCCTCATCCTGCCGTTTGTGAGATTTAACTAGTGCCGGGAGAACCCCAAACCAGCCCCAATGCTATCATTGCAAGGATGGGGAATGTCTGGGCCCATCAGAGGGCAGACTTACTCCCCTTCGGTCCCAGACAAATGTTTGAAGTCTGAAGGCTACATTTTTTTATCCTATCATGGGACGTGGGTGTCACTGGCTTGGCCCGCATTAGTTGCCCATCCCAATTATCCTTGAACTGAGTTTCTGGCTCAGCCGAGTCAACCACATGGCTTATGGGTCTGGAGTCACGTGAATGCCAGACCAGGAAAGATACCAGATTTCCTCCCCAAAGGATATTAGTGAACAAGGTGTTTTTTTACAGCTATCGATTCTAGTTTCATAGTCATCATTCCTGAGACTAGTTTTCAATTCCAGATTTTCTTAATGGAATTTAAATTCTACTAGCTGCCACTTGCTTTGGCAATTCTCATATGTGTTTCATCGTCAATATACATTTTTGAACATGCTGGAGAGGTAAGTGGCAGGTTCAGGTCATGGACTGAAACCTTGAGCTCAAAGCTGATGCTTGCCTGGAGCAGGGTGTACACCTTTGTGACGATGGGAAGGCTGAAGTTATTGCATGCATTGGAGAACATTGCATGTCCAGCTCTGGACTGGCAGCTGGTGCACAGAAAATTGCTGAAAGAATCCTTGGACACCTTGGTCTTTTCCTGGAGTCATCTCAGATTAAGCATCTAATTTTGATGACAGGATCACCATCATGGAAAGTATCAGAGAACAGGACAAGAGAAAAGCATGCTAAAGAGAGTTTGCATTAGCACACAGTCCTGTTCAACTACATTGATAACTGGGACTAAGTCAAAATCATTGAATCATAGAATGGTTATAGCACAGAAGGAGACCCTTTAGCCAGTCATGTGACAGCTAACTGTGTGAAGGAGAAATTCCTCTAGTGCTACTTCCCTTCCTTCTTCCTGTAGCCCTACATGTTTTCCTTTTCAGATCCTTTTGAGAACATCAGTTCTGGCTCCACGACACTTACAGAAAGCACATTCCAGATCCTAACCACGCACGACATGGAAAAAGCTTTTCCACATGTTACCATTGTTTTTTTTGTCAAATATCTAAATTCTCTGTCCTCTCATTCTCCATCCTTTCACCAAGGGGTACTGTTTCTCCCTATTAACTCTATCCAGACCTTTCAGGAATCTAAACATTTCACATTTTCTCTCAACCTTCTCTTTTCCAAGGAAAATAGTCCTAACTTCTCCCATTTTCCTAACTAAGGTTTCTCATCCCTGGGACTATTCCATAAAATCTACAGAATTCCTACGGTGCAGAAAGAGCTATTCAGCCCATCGAGTGCACAAACCGTCTGAAAGAGCACCTTACCTAGGCCCATTCCCCGCACTATGCCGCAACCCCAGTTAATCTGAACATTTTTGGACTATGCCTGTGATTTTTTTCTGTACTCTGAAATATCTTCACACCCTCCCTAAAGTCACATCCTCTGACACCCAGAACATAGAACATAGAACAATACAGCGCAGTACAGGCCCTTCGGCCCACGATGTTGCACCGAAACAAAAGCCATCTAACCTACACTATGCCATTATCATCCATATGTTTATCCAATAAACTTTTAAATGCCCTCAATGTTGGCGAGTTCACTACTGTAGCAGGTAGGGCATTCCACGGTCTCACTACTCTTTGCGTAAAGAACCTACCTCTGACCTCTGTCCTATATCTATTACCCCTCAGTTTAAAGTTATGTCCCCTCGTGCCAGCCATTTCCATCCGCGGGAGAAGGCTCTCACTGTCCACCCTATCCAACCCCCTGATCATTTTGTATGCCTCTATTAAGTCTCCTCTTAACCTTCTTCTCTCCAACGAAAACAACCTCAAGTCCATCAGCCTTTCCTCATAAGATTTTCCCTCCATACCAGGCAACATCCTGGTAAATCTCCTCTGCACCCGCTCCAAAGCCTCCACGTCCTTCCTATAATGCGGTGACCAGAACTGTACGCAATACTCCAAATGCGGCCGTACCAGAGTTCTGTACAGCTGCAACATGACCTCCCGACTCCGGAACTCAATCCCTCTACCAATAAAGGCCAACACTCCATAGGCCTTCTTCACAACCCTATCAACCTGGGTGGCAACTTTCAGGGATCTATGTACATGGACACCTAGATCCCTCTGCTCATCCACACTTTCAAGAACTTTACCATGAGCCAAATATTCCGCATTCCTGTTATTCCTTCCAAAGTGAATCACCTCACACTTCTCTACATTAAACTCCATTTGCCACCTCTCAGTCCAGCTCTGCAGCTTATCTATATCCCTCTGTAACCTGCTACATCCTTCCAAACTATCGACAACACCACCGACTTTAGTATTGTCTGCAAATTTACTCACCCACCCTTCTGCGCCTTCCTCTAGGTCATTGATAAAAATGACAAACAGCAAAGGCCCCAGAACAGATCCTTGTGGTACTCCACTTGTGACTGTACTCCATTCTGAACATTTCCCATCAACCACCACCCTCTGTCTTCTTTCAGCTAGCCAATTTCTGATCCACATCTCTAAATCACCCTCAATCCCCAGCCTCCGTATTTTCTGCAATAGCCTACCGTGGGGAACCTTATCAAACGCTTTGCTGAAATCCATATACACATCAACTGCTCTACCCTCATCTACCTGTTCAGTCACCTTCTCAAAGAACTCAATAAGGTTTGTGAGGCATGACCTACCCTTCACAAAGCCATGCTGACTATCCCTGATCATATTATTCCTATCTAGATGATTATAAATCTTGTCTCTTATAATCCCCTCCAAGACTTTACCCACTACAGACGTGAGGCTCACCGGTCTATAGTTGCCGGGTTGTCTCTGCTCCCCTTTTTGAACAAAGGGACCACATTTGCTGTCCTCCAGTCCTCTGGCACTATTCCTGTAGCCAATGATGACATAAAAATCAAAGCCAAAGGTTCAGCAATCTCTTCCCTGGCCTCCCAGAGAATCCTAGGATAAATCCCATCAGGTCCCGGGGACTTATCTATTTTCAGCCTGTCCAGAATTGCCAACACCTCTTCCCTACGTACCTCAATGCCATCTATTCTATTAGCC
Source organism: Scyliorhinus torazame (assembly GCF_047496885.1). Taxonomy (NCBI): domain Eukaryota; kingdom Metazoa; phylum Chordata; class Chondrichthyes; order Carcharhiniformes; family Scyliorhinidae; genus Scyliorhinus; species Scyliorhinus torazame. The sequence continues at coordinate 95,806,409 of NC_092719.1, forward strand.
TGGGGCTCAGCATTCTCTTCCACAACATTATCTTTTTCCTGAGTGAATACTGACGAAAAATATTCATTTAGTATCTCGCCCATCTCTTCAGACTCCACACACAATTTCCCATCCCTGTCCTTGACTGGTCCTACTCTTTCCCTAGTCATTCGCTTATTCCTGACATACCTATAGAAAGCTTTTGGGTTTTCCTTGATCCTTCCTGCCAAATACTTCTCATGTCCCCTCCTTGCTCGTCTTAGCTCTCTCTTTAGATCCCTCCTCGCTACCTTGTAACTATCCATTGCCCCAACCGAAACTTCGCACCTCATCTTCACATAGGCCTCCTTCTTCCTCTTAACAAGAGATTCCACTTCCTTGGCAAACCACGGTTCCCTCGCTCGACGCCTTCCTCCCTGCCTGACCGGTACATACTTATCAAGAACACGCAGTAGCTGATCCTTGAACAAGCCCCACTTATCCAGTGTGCCCAACACTTGCAGCCTACTTCTCCACCTTATCCCCCCCCAAGTCACGTCTAATGGCATCATAATTGCCCTTCCCCCAGCTATAATGGGACAGAATACTCCAATTGGGGCTGAATCAGCATTTTATACACCTTTAACCTAACTTAATTACTTTTGTACTCTGTGCCCCCCCCTGATAACAGCCACAATTCCGTAAGTTTCATAAGCAACTCTCTTAACCTATCTTTCACTTTTAATGATTGATGCTCATACATACTTTTACAATCCCAGACCAGACCCCGGCATTTGCAATGATACCGGACTGATACTCAGTCACTTCTTTTAAATTTGTAAAAGGTTGAGAAAAGGATACTTTGCTCCAGGAGTAATTCCACGCAAAATAGGGATATGATGTATTAAAACAAACTTTATTATTAACACATTATTAAACTACCTTAACGTTACCATGGCTCATTTAAACATGCGTTTGTGGATTCACCTGGGGCCCAGGACTCACCGGCCACACCTTGGAGACCTCGCCAGGGCGCCGTTTAGTACTGGCCCACACAAACGTGGACCAATCGTAAAGGCACCTGCGGGTGTCTCCCAGGCTATTGCCAATCCCTAGGTGGTCAGGGACAGGGCAAAGTGCTCCTTCGCACTGGGCACTGCCAGCCTGGCACCTTGGCAGTGCCTCCCGGGCACTGCCAAGCTGGCAGTACCATGGTACACAGGTGCCAGGTTGTCCGTGCCAGGGGTCAGGCCATGAGGGACTTGCCCCTAAAAGGTGGAGTGAGGGGAGCCCCTCCCCGAGGGCCCCAGAAGAAGTACGTTGGTGGGTGAATCCTAAGGCCAGGGTAGGGGCACTAAGGGTGGCCGAAAGATTAGGGTTTCCTTTAAAAGTGACTGAGTCCAATCCGAAAGCTGAGCTCGTCACTGCAGGAAATGGCTTTGCGGCCTCAACAGGGAGTTCCTCGCCTCAGCCAAATGTGCCATTGAGCAACAGAGTCTTTCTCAGCGCTGCAAGCACTAGCACCCCACTAATTGCGTCATTCAGCGGACTTTAACTCAAGTCCAATGTATTTACCTATCTACTCCCCAGGAATCATAACAAAAATCAATTAGACCTCTCTTGGTAAACATTTACAGGTTACGAATAAGGATGATCTCACTTTTACAACATCGTATTGCACCTTTGTGCAGCTACAAAGTCTGGCTGCCTTTCATACCAGGATTTAATAAGAATATTATTGTAGCAGATACATATAATTCAATAGATATCCCAATTTCTTACATTCATCACAATGCCCAGGTCTCTCTGCTCCTGCACAGCCTTTAGAATTGCACCCCTTATTTTATATCGTTTTTCTGTGTTCATCCTACCAAAATGAATCACTTCACACTGCTCTGCATTATATTTTATGTGCCACTTGTCCACTCATTCCACCAACCTCTCTGTCGTTTTTAAGTTCTACATCACCCTCCTCACAGTTTACAATGCTTGCAAGTTTTGCATCATCCGCAAATTTTGAAATGCTGCTCTATACAATGTCTAGGTCATTACAGTCAGGAAAATCATGGGAGCCCTAACACTGACCCCTCGAGACCTCCACTGTACACCTTCCTCCAGTCCAAGAAACAACCGTTCACCACTGCTCTCTGTTTGCTGTCAATCAGTCAATTTCATATTCATGTTGCTACTGTCCCTTTTATTTCATGAGCTCCAACTTTGCTCACAAGTCTGTTGTTTCACTTTATCGAAAGTCCAATGTGACAACGTGAACTCCATCAGCTTTCTCTGCTACCTCATAAAAAAACCCAAGCGAGTTAATTAAGCACAATTTACCCTTTACAAACCCATACTGGCTTTCCTTAAAGGCAAATGACTATTAATTTCTCCTGAATTATCATTTCCCACCATTGAGTTAGAGGGCTATGGTTGGTGACTTATCCAAACGAGCTTTACTGAACAAGCGATATAACATTTGTAATTCTCCAGTCCTCTTGCACCACTAAGGAAGATTGGAAAATTATGGTCAGTGCTTCCACAATTTTCACTCTCACTTCACTCAGTATCCTTGGATACATCGCAGCCAGTTCTGGTGCCTGATCAACTTGACAGTCTATCCAATATCATATCCTTAGCAATTTTAAACCCATCAAGTTTCTGAATTATTTCCTCTTTCACCTGGGCAACATTTTTATCCTTAATGAACGCAGATGCAAAACATTAATTTAATACCTCAACCATGACTCCAAACGTAAATCCCCTTTTTGGTCCCTAATCAGCCTCACTCTTGTCTTGCCACCCTTTAAATACCTGTATGCCTATAGAAGACTTTTAAATTCCCTTTTGTGTTAGCTGCCAGTCTTCTCATACTCCATCTTTGCTTATAGAACATAGAACATGGAAAATACAGCACAGAACAGGCCCTTCGGCCCACGATGTTGTGCCGAACCTTTGTCCTAGATTAATCATAGATTATCATTGAATTTACAGTGCAGAAGGAGGCCATTCGGCCCTTTGAGTCTGCACAGGCTCTTGGAAAGAGCACCCTACCCAAACTCAACACCTCCACCCAACACCAAGGGCAATTTGGACATTAAGGGCAATTTATCATTGGCCAATTCACCTAACCCGCACATCTTTGGACTGTGGGAGGAAACCGGAGCACCCGGAGGAAACCCACGCAGACACGGGGAGGACGTGCAGACTCCGCACAGACAATGACCCAATCCGGAATCGAACCTGGGACCATGGAGCTGTGAAGCAATTGTGCTATGCACAATGCTACCGTGCTGCCCTTAAGAACAAATTAATCTACACTATATCATTTTACCGTCATCCATGTACCTATCCAATAGCTGCTTGAAGGTCCCTAATGTTTCCGACTCAACTACTTCCACAGGCAGTGCATTCCATGCCCCCACTACTCTCTGGGTAAAGAACCTACCTCTGATATCCCTCCTATATCTTCCACCTTTCACCTTAAATTTATGTCCCCTTGTAATGGTGTGTTCCACCCGGGGAAAAAGTCTCTGACTGTCTACTCTATCTATTCCCCTGATCATCTTATAAACCTCTATCAAGTCGCCCCTCATCCTTCTCCGCTCTAATGAGAAAAGGCCTAGCACCCTCAACCTTTCCTCGTAAGACCTACTCTCCATTCCAGGCAACATCCTGGTAAATCTTCTTTGCACCTTTTCCAGAGCTTCCACATCCTTCCTAAAATGAGGCGACCAGAACTGTACACAGTACTCCAAATGTGGCCTTACCAAAGTTTTGTACAGCTGCATCATCACCTCACGGCTCTTAAATTCAATCCCTCTGTTAATGAACGCGAGCACACCATAGGCCTTCTTCACAGCTCTATCCACTTGAGTGGCAACTTTCAAAGATGTATGAACATAGACCCCAAGATCTCTCTGCTCCTCCACATTGCCAAGAACTCTACCGTTAACCCTGTATTCCGCATTCATATTTGTCCTTCCAAAATGGACAACCTCACACTTTTCAGGGTTAAACTCCATCTGCCACTTCTCAGCCCAGCTCTGCATCCTATCTATGTCTCTTTGCAGCCGACAACAGCCCTCCTTACTATCCACAACTCCACCAATCTTTGTATCGTCTGCAAATTTACTGACCCACCCTTCAACTCCCTCATCCAAGTCATTAATGAAAATCACAAACAGCAGAGGACCCAGAACTGATCCCTGCGGTACGCCACTGGTAACTGGGATCCAGGCTGAATATTTGCCATCCACCACCACTCTCTGACTTCTATCGGTTAGCCAGTTTGTTATCCAACTGGCCAAATTTCCCACTATCCCATGCCTCCTTACTTTCTGCATAAGCCTACCATGGGGAACTTTATCAAATGCCTTACTAAAATCCATGTACACTACATCCACTGCTTTACCTTCATCCACATGCTTGGTCACCTCCTCAAAGAATTCAATAAGATTTGTTAGGCAAGACCTACCCCTCACAAATCCGTGCTGACTATCCCTAATCAAGCAGTGTCTTTCCAGATGCTCAGAAATCCTATCCTTCAGTACCCTTTCCATTACTTTGCCTACCACCGAAGTAAGACTAACTGGCCTGTAATTCCCAGGGTTATCCCTAGTTCCTTTTTTGAACAGGGGCACGACATTCGCCACTCTCCAATCCCCTGGTACCACCCCTGTTGACAGTGAGGATGAAAAGATAATTGCCAACGGCTCTGCAATTTCATCTCTTGCTTCCCATAGAATCCTTGGATATATCCCGTCAGGCCCGGGGGACTTGTCTATCCTCAAGTTTTTCAAAATGCCCAACACATCTTCCTTCCTAACAAGTATTTCCTCGAGCTTACCAATCTGTTTCACACTGTCCTCTCCAACAATATCGCCCCTCTCATTTGTAAATACAGAAGAAAAGTACTCATTCAAGACCTCTCCTATCTCTTCAGACTCAATACACAATCTCCCGCTACTGTCCTTGATTGGACCTACCCTCGCTCTAGTCATTCTCATATTTCTCACATATGTGTAAAAGGCCTTGGGGTTTTCCTTGATCCTACCCGCCAAAGATTGTTCATGCCCTCTCTTAGCTCTCCTAATCCCTTTCTTCAGTTCCCTCCTGGCTATCTTGTATCCCTCCAATGCCCTGTCTGAACCTTGTTTCCTCAGCCTTACATAAGTCACCTTTTTCCTCTTAACAAGACATTCAACCTCTCTTGTCAACCATGGTTCCCTCACTCGACCATCTCTTCCCTGCCTGACAGGGACATACATATCAAGGACACGTAACACCTGTTCCTTGAACAAGTTCCACATTTCATTTGTGTCCTTCCCTGCCAGCCTATGTTCCCAACTTATGCACTTCAATTCTTGTCTGACAACATCGTATTTACCCTTCCCCCAATTGTAAACCTTGCCCTGTTGCACGTACCTATCCCTCTCCATTACTAAAGTGAAAGTCACAGAATTGTGGTCACTATCTCCAAAATGCTCCCCCACTAACAAATCTATCACTTGCCCTGGTTCATTACCAAGTACTAAATCCAATATTGCCCCTCCTCTGGTCGGACAATCTACATACTGTGTTAGAAAAGCTTCCTGGACACACTGCACAAACACCACCCCATCCAAACTATTTGATCTAAAGAGTTTCCACTCAATATTTGGGAAGTTAAAGTCACCCATGACTACTACCCTGTGACTTCTGCACCTTTCCAAAATCTGTTTCCCAATCTGTTCCTCCACATCTCTGCTACTATTGGGGGGCCTATAGAAAACTCCTAACAAGGTGACTGCGCCTTTCCTATTTCTGACTTCAACCCATACTACCTCAATAGGGTGATACTCCTCGAACTGCCTTTCTGCAGCTGTTATACTATCTCTAATTAATAATGCCACCCCCCACCTCTTTTACCACCCTCCCTAATCTTATTGAAACATCTGTAACCAGGGACCTCCAACAACCATTTCTGCCCCTCTTCTATCCATGTTTCCGTGATGGCCACCACATCGTAGTCCCAAGTACCGATCCATGCCTTAAGTTCACCCACCTTATTCCTGATGCTTCTTGCGTTGAAGTATACACACTTCAACCCATCTCCGTGCCTGCAAATACTCTCCTTTGTCAGTGTTCCCTTCCCCACTGCCTCATTACACGCTTTGGCGTCCTGAATATCGGCTACCTTAGTTGCTGGACTACAAATCCGGTTCCCATTCCCCTGCCAAATTAGTTTAAACCCTCCCGAAGAGTACTAGCAAACCTCCCTCCCAGGATATTGGTGCCCCTCTGGTTCAGATGCAACCCGTCCTGCTTGTACAGGTCCCACCTTCCCCAGAATGCGCTCCAATTATCCAAATACCTGAAGCCCTCCCTCCTACACCATTCCTGCAGCCACGTGTTCAACTGCACTCTCTCCCTATTCCTAGCCTCGCTATCACGTGGCACCGGCAACAAACCAGAGATGACAACTCTGTCTGTCCTGGCTTTCAACTTCCAGCCTAACTCCCTAAACTTGTTTATTACCTCCACACCACTTTTCCTACCTATGTCGTTGGTACCAATGTGCACCACGACTTCTGGCTGCTCACCCTCCCCCTTAAGGATCCTGAAGACACGATCCGAGACATCCCTGGCCCTGGCACCCGGGAGGCAACATACCTTCCGGGAGTCTCGCTCGCGACCACAGAATCTCCTATCTATTCCCCTAACCATTGAATCTCCTACAACTATTGCTTTTCTATTCTCCCCCCTTCCCTTCTGAGCCCCAGAGCCAGACTCCGTGCCAGAGACCTGACCGCTAGGGCCTTCCCCCGGTAGGTCATCCCCCCCAACAGCATCCAAAACGGTATACTTGTTTTGAAGGGGAACGGCCACGAGGGATCCCTGCACTGTCTGCCTGTTTGTTTTTTTCCCCCTGACTGTAACCCAGCTATTCTTGTCCAGTACCTTGGGTGTGGTTACCTCCCTGTAACTCTTCTCAATCACCCCCTCTGCCTCCCGGATGATCCGAAGTTCATCCAGCTTCAGCTCCAGTTCCCTAACACGGTCTTTGAGGAGCTGAAGTTGGGTGCACTTCCCGCAGGTATAGTCAGTGGGGACACCGGTGGTATCCCTCACCACCCACATCCTACAGGAGGAGCATGTAACTGGCCTAGCCTCCATCCCCTCTTACCTTACAGAATATAGCTGCTGTGTGGACTAACTAGATCTCCGCCCTCCGACTCTGCTCCCAGTCAGCTACACGTCCTGTAAACTCCTGGCTCTCTTCGCACTCTTTGCGGAAATGTCGGAAACAAAATGAAAGGAGCACCTTACTCCCTCCTCACCTAACTCCCTCGGTCACCAAACTCTCACTATCGCACTCAAAATCTTATTTGTTTTATAATTTCTCTGATCCTCCCATGTTCAGCCTGGTTCTCAGACATATTACCCACTTGGCATCTATCAAAAGCACACTTTTTCTGCTTCATCTTAATCTCTATCTCTTTCATCATTCAAGGGGCTCTAGACTTGTTTGCCCGACCATTCTTCTTCATGAAAATAAACCTTGACTGTACTTGAACTATCTCTTATTGAAAGGGAAATTCTTCAATCACAGTTTTGCATGATAATCTTTGATTCCAAATTATCAGGGTCAGTACAATTTTTACCCCAGTCTGGGGCTTCTGGACTGCTCTTTGTTCCAACCAAAGTCTCATGATCCAATGATCGCTGTCTCCTAAATGTTTTAATACTGGCACTTGATCCACTTGGCATAGCTCATTCCCAAGAACCAGGCCCAGCAGTGTCTCCTTAATTGTTGGATTGGAAACATACAGCTGTTAAAGAAATGTTCCTGAACACACTCTAGTAACTCTTGTCCCTTGCAGCCCTTTACACTACTACTATCCGAGCCTGCACTCAAATAATTGAGGCCCCCAATTAGAATTATGAAGCAGCCGGTTGAGGAGATGGGATGGTCAATGCGCTCCCTGTGATCAGCCGCCCCATCAGTGTGATCAGCCGCACGATCGTGGCGGATCACGTGGACTGGGCGCCCATCACCCAGAGTGACGGACCGAGCGGCAGAGCACGTGGACCGGATGCCAGATCACCCAGACCAGGCAGCAGATCACCCAAAATTGTTCACATTTCAGTTTAATTTTTAAACACATTTCCCAAGGAGCCCTCTTCAAACATCAACACTGTTAATTTAATTACCCAGAAATAGAGCGATTATTGTTCACACATTATGGCATTCATCTGAATACCATGGATTATGCTGCCACATACCTGGATTCTTTGAGGGGAGGATACCGGAGATTCTGTGGAGATTATCTGGATTTTCTGAGGAGGACTGGTCATCACCGGTGATCCTGGCAGTGTGGCCTGAACCACAATACTAGTGACTTGAGCATGAACTTCTGTGGTCTATAATACAATAATTCAAAATAAACTCATTAAAGAATATTTATGAGATAAATGTGAACGAGGAGTCCCAGATCCCAGACAGATTTCCTTCCCGAAAGGACATTAATGCAGTAGGCAGGCATGTACAGCAGTCTGGTTGCCTTATGGTAACCTGGTATACGGAGTTCAATCAAGCCTCATTTATTCATGAATTAAATTGTCCAGCTGCCATGGTGGGATTTGAACTTGTGTATCCGGGTCATTAGTCCAAGCCTTTGTTACTAGCTCAGGAACATATTCACATGCTACTTTATCCCAAACAGAACCTGCAGCCAACACCCAGACTACCATCCGAACATAAATTCCACCAGGCATTGGTAACAATACACCAGTAGAACTCCAGCCCACGTCATTGGTGGCATTACAACAGCAAGGCCAGCATACACAGGCATGCACAACATACACATTCCAAAATAAACAACAGTAGTCATAACTGATTCCATCCAAAGATAAAATTCAGCATATTTTGGAAAAATTGCACCAATTCACATTCCTGCATAAATAGTCACAATATCTCAACATACACTCATCTGACTGACACAGTTTATAATGCAGCAACAAAAAGTTTAAGAAAACACAGATGGTAGAACCCCAATACAAATAGCAGCAAACACAGATAGGAGACATTCGGCCAGGCATGTCTGTGTCGGTACTCTGCAATAGCAACTCAGCTCGGCCCACTTCGCCCGCCTTTCTCTCGCAGCCCTACAAATTTTCTTCTTCATACATATAATAGAACATAGAACATACAGTGAAGAAGGAGGCCATTTGTGAGTCTGCACCGACTCACTTAAGCCCCCTCTTCCAACCTATCCCCGTAACCCAATAGTGGGTATCCCCACAACCCTTTTGGTCACTAAGGGCAATTTATCATAAGAACATAAGAACTAGGAGCAGGAGTAGGCCATCTGGCCCCTCGAGCCTGCTCCACCATTCAATGAGATCATGGCTGATCTTTTGTGGACTCAGCTCCACTTTCCGGCCCGAACACCAGAACCCTTAATCCCTTTATTCTTCAAAAAACGATCTATCTCTATCTTAAAAACATTTAATGAAGGAGCCTCTACTGCTTCACTGGGCAAGGAATTCCATAGATTCACAACCCTTTGGGTGAAGAAGTTCCTCCTAAACTCAGTCTTAAATCTACTTCCCCTTATTTTGAGGCTGTGCCCCCTAGTTCTGCTTACACCCGCCAGTGGAAACAACCTGCCCGCATCTATCCTATCTATTCCCTTCATAATCTTATATGTTTCTATAAGATCCCCCCTCATCCTTCTAAATTCCAACGAGTACAGTCCCAGTCTACTCAACCTCTCCTCGTAATCCAGCCCCTTCAGCTCTGGGATTAATCTAGTGAATCTCCTCTGCACACCCTTCAGTGCCAGTACGTCCTTTCTCAAGTAAGGAGACCAAAACTGAACACAATACTCCAGGTGTGGCCTCACTAACACCTTATACAATTGCAGCATAACCTCCCTAGTCTTAAACTCCATCCCTCTAGCAATGAAGGACAAAATTCCATTTGCCTTCTTAATCACCTGCTGCACCTGTAAACCAACTTTTTGCGACTCATGCACTAGCACACCCAGGTCTCTCTGCACAGCAGCATGTTTTAATATTTTATCATTTAAATAATAATCCCTTTTGCTGTTATTCCTACCAAAATGGATAATCTCACATTTGTCAACATTGTATTCCATCTGCCAGACCCTAGCCCATTCACTAAGCCTATCCAAATCCCTCTGCAGACTTCCAGTATCCTCTGCACTTTTTGCTTTACCACTTATCTTAGTGTCGTCTGCAAACTTGGACACATTGCCCTTGGTCCCCAACTCCAAATCATCTATGTAAATTGTGAACAGTTGTGGGCCCAACACTGATCCCTGAGGGACACCACTAGCTACTGATTGCCAACCAGAGAAACACCCATTAATCCCCACTCTTTGCTTTCTATTAATTAACCAATCCTCAATCCATGCTACTACTTTCCCCTTAATGCCATGCATCTTTATCTTATGCAGTAACCTTTTGTGTCGCACCTTGTCAAAGGCTTTCTGGAAATCCAGATATACCACATCCATTGGCTCCCCGTTATCTACCGCACTGTTAATGTCCTCAAATAATTCCACTAAATTTGTGAGGCACGACCTGCCCTTTATGAACCCATGCTGCGTCTGCCCAATGGGACAATTTCCATCCAGATGCCTCGCTATTTCTTCCTTGATGATAGATTCCAGCATCTTCCCTACTACTGAAGTTAAGCTCACTGGCCTATAATTACCCGCTTTCTGCCTACCTCCTTTTTTAAACAGTGGTGTCACGTTTGCTAATTTCCAATCCGTCGGGACCACCCCAGAGTCTAGTGAATTTTGGTAAATTATCACTAGTGCATTTGCAATTTCTCTAGCCATCTCTTTTAGCACTCTGGGATGCATTCCATCAGGGTCAGGAGACTTGTCTACCTTTAGCCCCATTAGCTTGCCCATCACTACCTCCTTGGTGATAACAATCCTCTCAAGGTCCTCGCCTGTCATTGCCTCATTTCCATCAGTCACTGGCATGTTATTTGTGTCTTCCACTGTGAAGACCGACCCAAAAAACCTGTTCAGTTCCTCAGCCATTTCCTCATCTCCCATTATTAAATCTCCCTTCTCGTCCTCTAAAGGACCAATATTTACCTTAGCCACTCTTTTCTGTTTTATATATTTGTAGAAACTTTTACTATCTGTTTCTATATTCTGAGCAAGTTTACTCTCATAATCTATTTTACTCTTCTTTATAGCTTTTTTAGTAGCTTTCTGTTGCCCCCTAAAGATTTCCCAGTCCTCTAGTCTCCCACTGATCTTTGCTACTTTGTATGTTTTTTCCTTCAATTTGATACTCTCCCTTATTTCCTTAGATATCCACGGTCGATTTCCCCTCTTTTTACCGTCCTTCCTTTTTGTTGGTATAAACCTTTGCTGAGCACTGTGAAAAATAACTTGGAAGGTTCTCCACTGGTCCTCAACTGTTTCACCATAACAAGGTGAAACAGTTGCTCCCAGGAATACTAAAAGGAATAAAACGGGAAGTGAAAACATTAATGGTAAGCGACGCAGCAGGTTGTTACATGAAGATATGGGTTCAACGACAAGGAAAATTAGCTAGTTCTTCTCTCATCCCATTGTAATCACCTTTGTTTAAGCACAAAACACTAGTGCTTGATTTTACCTTCTCACCCTCCATCTGTATTTTAAATTCCACCATATTGTGATCGCTCCTTCCGAGAGGATCCCTAACTATGAGATCCTGAATCAATCCTGTCTCATTACACAGGACCAGATCTAGGACCGCTTGTTCCCTCGTAGGTTCCATTACATACTGTTCTAGGAAACTATCGCGGATACATTCTATAAACTCCTCCTCAAGGCTGCCTTGACCGACCTGGTTAAACCAATCGACATGTAGATTAAAATCCCCCATGATATCTGCTGTACCATTTCTACATGCATCAGTTATTTCTTAGTTTAATGCCTGCCCCACCATAATGTTACTATTTAGTGGCCTATAGACTACTCCTATCAGTGACTTTTTCGCCTTACTATTCCTGATTTCCACCCAAATGGATTCAACCTTATCCTCCATAGCACCGATGTCATCCCTTACTGTTGCCCAGATGTCATCCTTAAATAACAGAGCTACACCACCTCCCTTACCATCCACTCTGTCCTTCCGAATAGTTTGATACCCTCAGATATTTAACTCCCAGTCGTGACCATCCTTTAACCATGTTTCAGTAATGGCCACTAAATCATAGTCATTCACAATGATTTGCGCCATCAACTCATTTACCTTATTCCGAATACTACAAGCATTCAGGTAAAGCACACTTATGTTGGCTTTTTTACCTCTGTTCTGAATCTTAACACCTCGATCAGTAACCTCTCCTAAGTTATATTTCCTCTTAACCTTTCTCCTAATTTTCCTTGTCGTTGAACCCATATCTTCATGTAACAACCTGCTGCGTCGCTTACCATTAATGTTTTCACTTCCCGTTTTATTCCTTTTAGTATTCCTGGTCCTATTCACTGAGCTCCTCTCAGTCACTGTACCTTGCACTGTCGTCCTTTTTGATTTTTGACTATGGCTTCTCTGCCTTACACTTTCCCCCTTACTGCCTTTTGTTTCTGTCCCTGTTTTACTACCTTCCAACTTCCTGCATCGGTTCCCATCCCCCTGCCACATTAGTTTAAACTCTCCCCAACAGCTCTAGCAAACACCCCCCCTAGGACATCGGTTTCAGTTCTGCACAGGTGCAGACCGTCCGGTTTGTACTGGTCCCACCTCCCCCAGAACCGGTTCCAATGTCCCAGGAATTTGAATCCCTCCCTCTTGCACCATCTCTCGAGCCACGCATTCATCCTATCTATCCTGACATTCCTACTCTGACTAGCTTGTGGCACTGGTAGCAATCCTGAGATTACTACCTTTGAGGTCCTACTTTTTAGTTTAACTCCTAACTCCCTAAATTCAGCTTGTAGGACCTCGTCCCGTTTTTTACCTATATCGTTGGTGCCTATGTGCACCACGACAGCTGGCTGTTCACCCTCCCCCCCCCAGAATGTCCTGCAACCGCTCCGAGACATCCTTGACCCTTGCACCAGGGAGGCAACATACCATCCTGGAGTCTCGATTGCGTCTGCAGAACCGCCTGTCTATTCCCCTTACAATTGAGTCCCCTATCACTATAGCCCTGCCATTCTTCTTCCTGCCCAGCTGCGCAGCAGAGCCAGCCATGGTGCCATGAACCTGGCTGCTGCTGCCTTCCCCTGGTGAGCCATCTCCCTCAACAGTATCCAAAGCGGTATCTCTGTTTTGCAGGGAGATGACCGCAGAGGACACCTGCACTGCCTTCCTACTCTTGCTCTGTCTTTTGGTCACCCATTTTCCATCTTCCTCAGTACCTTTCACCTGCGGTGTGACCAACTCGATAAACGTGCTGTCCACGACGTCCTCAGCATCGTGGATGCTCCAAAGTGAGTCCATCCGCAGCTCCAGAGCCATCAAGCGGTCTAACAGGAGCTACAACTGGACACACTTCTTGCACGTGAAGGAGCCAGGGACAGTGGACGTGTCCCTTAGCTCCCACATCGCACACGAGGAGCATGACACGGGTCTGAGATCTCCTGCCATGTCTTAAACCTTCGGTTAACTTCAACAATTACAATTTCCCCCCCAAAATTAAATAAACAAACAACGAAGAAAAAAATATATATCAATATACCAATGAAAAGAAAAAGAAAACAGAAACACTACTTACCAGCCACTGACCTCGAGCCTTCCTCTTGATCTTCACAGAGGTTGTTTTTTTTGGTTAGAGGAGGGGGTAGGGTGGGAAACACTGAAGAAGTGTTTCCGGTTTAAGTGTCACTTGACAACAGTTCCTCCACAATCCACCTAACCTGCACATCTTTGGATTGTGGGAGGAAACCCATGCAGACACGGGGAGAACGTGCAGACGCCGCACAGACAGTGACCCAGCAGGGAATCGAACCTGGGACCTTGGCGCTGTGAAGTCACCATGCTATCCACTTGTGCTACCATGCTGCGATGAACAAATTCCATTTTTGAAAGCACAATGGAATCTACCTCCACCATATTCTCAGGCACTGCATAACGACTTACGACATAAAAAGCTTTTTCCTCATGTTGCCTCGTCAATCACCTTCTTCTGGTTCTTGACTTTTTGGCCAATGGGAACAGGTTCTCTCCTATCTGCTATATCCATATCTCTCATGTTTTTGAAAGCCTGCAATAAATCTCCTTTCAATCTTTGCTCCATTGAAGACAGCAACTCCAGTTTCTCCAAGCTATCATGTAACTGACATCTTTCACCAATGGGAAGCACTCACATAAATCTTTACTACACCCTGACTGAAGCCTCCACGTCCTTTCAAAGTGTGATACTCTGAAATAGGACACAATACTCAAATTGCAGCTTTACCAGTGTTTTCTAAAGATTCAGCGTAATATCCTTTTTTTATATACTCTTTGCCTCTATAAAGACCATATTACCTATTTTATTGACCTGCCCTGCTACCTTCAATGATTTGTACACATATATCCCCCAGACCCTCTGATGAAGCATCCCATTTAAAATTGTATCCTTTATTCTATATTGTATAAAATTATGAGGGACTTTTTCCCTTAGTGGAGGGGTCAATAACCAGGGACATAGATTTATGGTGTTGAGCAGGAGGATTAGAGGAGATGCGAGATGTTTTCACCCAGCAGCTGGTTGGAATCTGGAACTCACTGCCTGAAAGGGTGGTAAAGGCGGGAACCCTCTCAAATTTTAAGTAGTATTTAGATGAGCACTTGAAATACCATAGCATGAGACTTCCGGTTGCGGCGATGACCAGCTAAACCGCACGTTTCGGCGGCTCCAGCTTAGACGGACCTTCGGGCTCTTTTAAGAGCCTCAGCGGGAAAACATTTTTCGACGAAACCCGGTGTGGGGTGAAGCAACAGGGAGTCCCCCCCAGCGGGAAAGAAAAAGATCGGCGGCGGCAGCCAGATCTCGGAGAATCCTCGAAGACAGCGGCAGAGGAAAGAAAGGAACAAGATGGCGTCGGAGGGAGCCCAGGCGACATGGGGACCGGACCAGGATGAATTTTTAAGACGGTGTGTGGAGCTGCTAAAAAAGGAGGTGCTGGCCCCGATGCTACAGGCAATCGAGGGGCTTAAAGAGACACAAAAGGCCCAGGAGATAGAGCTCCGTGTGGTGGAGCAGAAGGTAACTGACAATGAGGACGAGATCCTGGGCCTAGCGGTCAAAATGCAGATGCACGAGGCGCTCCATAAGAAGTGCATCGAAAGAATTGAAGTCCTGGAAAATAGATCAAGGAGAAAGAACCTCCGGATCCTGGGTCTCCCCGAGGGAGTGGAAGGAGCTGACGGCGGGGCTTTTGCGAGCACGATGCTACGCTCGCTAATGGGAGCTGAGGCCCCCTCGGGCCCCTTGGAAGTGGAAGGGGCCCACCAGGTCCCTGCGAGGAGACCAAAGGCTGGAGAATGCCCTAGGGCGATGATCGTGCGATTTCACCGCTTCAATGACAGAGAGGTTGTTCTGAGATGGGCCAAGAAGGTACGAAGTAGCAGATGGGAGAATGCGGTGATACGAGTGTATCAGGATTGGAGTGCGGAGGTGGCGAGAAGGAGGGCGAGTTTCAATCGAGCCAAGGAGGTGCTGCATAAGAAGAAAGTGAAGTTCGGGATGTTGCAGCCGGCGCGATTATGGGTCACGCATCAGGATAGACATTACTATTTTGAAACGTCGGAAGAATCATGGACCTTCATTCAAAAAGAGAAACTGGACCAGAACTGAGGGACTGATGTTGGAGAGGAAACGACAATGCTGATGTAAATGTGGAGGTGTAAATTGGGGAGGGGGGGGGGGGGACACTGAGAAATGTGGGCGTGGTGGGGGGGGGAAAAAAAGAGACACAGACGGGAGATGGGGAATGGGAACGGGGCGGTAGGGGGAGCTGCGCCATGGGGGGGGCGGGATGGTTCTAGAAAGCGCGGGCTTTCTTTTTCTTTTCCCGCGCCAGAGACATGATGGCGGGAAGATAGGCGCAAGGAGGATGGGAGTTCCTCACACCGGGGGGGGGGGGGGGGGGGGTCAAGGAGAGAGCGGGAGAAGCCGGGGTCAGTTGAAGTCAGCTGACTCTCGGAAGCAATAGGGGGGGGAGTAACCATGCTAGATGGGGATCTAGCGGGGGGGGGGGGGGGAAGAGAGAGGACACAACTGGGTTGCTGCTGCTGAGATCGAAAGGGAGCTGGTAAGAGAAAAGGTGGTCGAGGCAGGAATGTGCCGCCTGGGGGACGGGTGGGTGCGTGGAACCGGGACGTGGGACTGGCCCAGAGAGGGTGATGGCTGGCCGGCAGGGGAGGGGGGCGGGCAGCCCCCCAGTCCGGCTGATCACGTAGAACGTGAGAGGCCTAAATGGGCCGTTTAAGAGGGCCCGAGTGTTCGCGCATTTAAAAGGACTGAAGGCAGACGTGGCCATGCTTCAAGAGACGCATCTGAAGGTGGCGGACCGGGTTAGGTTAAAGAAAGGATGGGTGGGACAGGTGTTCCACTCAGGGCTGGACGCAAAGAATAGAGGGGTGGCCATATTGGTGGGGAAACAGGTGTCGTTCAAGGCTAGGAACATCGTAGCGGACAGCGGGGGCAGATATGTGATGGTGAGTGGCAGACTGCAGGGAATGGAGGTCTGGCTGGTCAACGTATATGCCCCGAACTGGGATGATGCAGGATTTATGAAGCGGATGCTGGGACGCATCCCGGACCTGGAGGTAGGAAACCTGGTAATGGGGGGGGGGGTCTTCAACACCGTGCTAGACCCAGGGTTAGATAGATCTAGATCCAGGACCGGAAGAAGGCCGGCAGCGGCCAAGGTGCTGAGGGGGTTTATGGACCAGATGGGGGGAGTGGATCCGTGGAGATTTGCTAGGCCGCTGGCCAAAGAGTTCTCCTTTTTCTCCCATGTCCGTAAGGTGTACTCCCGGATAGATTTCTTCGTTTTGGGAAGGTCACTGATTTAGAGGGTGGAAGGAACGGAGTCATCGGCCATAGCTGTTTCAGACCATGCCCCACATTGGGTGGATCTAGAACTAGGAGAGGAGAGAGAACAGCGTCCACTCTGGCGACTGGATGTGGGATTATTGGCGGATGAGGGAGTCTGCGGAAGGGTGCGGGGATGCATCGAAAGGTACCTGGAGGCCAATGATGATGGGGAGGTCCGAGTGGGGATAGTATGGGAAGCGCTGAAGGCGGTGGTCAGGGGAGAGTTGATCTCCATCAGGGCTCACAAGGGGAAAACAGAGACCAAAGAGAGGGAAAGATTACTGGGGGAGATTTTGAGTGTGGATAAAAAATATGCGGAGGCCCCGGACGAAGGATTATATAGGGAGAGGCGACGACTCCAGACGGAGTTTGACCTGCTGACCACAGGGAGGGCCGAGGCACAGTGGAGGAAGGCACAGGGGATGAGATATGAATATGGGGAAATGGCGAGTCGCCTGTTGGCCCACCAGCTTCGTAAGAGGACAGCGGCGAGGGAAATAAGGGGAGTTAGGGATGAAACGGGAACCACGGTGCGGAGAGCAGGGAAGGTAAATGGGGTGTTCAAGACCTTTTATGAGAGGTTATATAGGTCCCAACCCCCGGAGGGAAAAGAGGGGATGCAGCAGTTTCTGGACCAATTAAGGTTCCCGAGGGTGGAGGAGCAGGAGGTGGCAGGCCTGGGGGCGCCAATTGGGGTGGACGAGGTGACCAAAGGGCTGGGGAACATGCAGGCAGGGAAGGCCCCGGGACCTGACGGGTTCCCGGTGGAATTTTACAGGAAATACGTGGACTTGTTGGCCCCGCTGCTGGTAAGAACCTTTAACGAGGTCAGAGAACCTTCCCCCGACAATGTCGGAGGCGACGATATCACTAATCCTGAAGCGAGATAAAGACCCGCTGCAATGCAGGTCTTATAGGCCTATCTCGCTCCTGAATGTGGACGTCAAGTCGTTGGCAAAAGTGCTGACAATGAGGATAGAGGATTGTGTCCCGGGGGTGGTGCACGAAGATCAGACAGGGTTCGTAAAGGGGAGACAATTGAATGTCACCGTGCGACGGCTATTGGGCGTGATAATGGTGCGGGGGCATCCCCTGCTGGGGAGCAGAGGGGGAGGCAGAGATAGTGGCGGCAATGGATGCAGAGAAGGCATTTGATAGGGTAGAGTGGGAGTATTTATGGGAGGTGCTGAGGAGGTTTGGGTTCGGGGAGGGGTTTGTCAGCCGGGTTAAACTCCTCTATGGGCCCCAATGGCAAGTGTAGTCACAAATCGGCAAAGATCGGAGTATTTTTGACTACATAGGGGAACAAGACAGGGGTGCCCTCTGTCCCCATTACTGTTCGCGCTAGCAATTGAACCACTGGCCATAGCGCTGAGAGACTCCAGGAAATGGAGAGGGGTGGTTAGAGAGGGAGAGGAACACCGAGTGTCACTCTACGCAGATGACTTACTGCTGTATGTGGCGGATCCAGTGGGGGGGATGACAGAGGTTATGCAGATATCGAGGGAGTTTGGAGATTTCTTGGGATATAGGCTTAACATGGGAAAGAGTGAGCTTTTCGTAATACACCCTGGGGACCAGAGCAGAGGGATAGATGGCCTACCGCTAAGGAGAGTGGAAAGAAACTTCTGATACCTGGGGATTCAGATAGCCAGGAGCTGGGGAACCCTACACAGACTCAATCTGACTCGGCTGATGGAGCAAATGGAAGAGGATTTCAAAAGGTGGGATATGCTGCCGCTGTCACTGGCGGGCAAAGTGCAGGCGATTAAGATGATGGTCCTCCCGAGGGTCTTATTTGTGTCTCAATGTCTCCCTATATTGATCACTGAGGCCTTTTTCAAGAAAATAGATAGGAGCATCATGAGCTTCGTGTGGGCAGGGAAGGCCCCGAGGGTAAGGAGGGGGTTCCTGCAACGTAGCAGGGACAGAGGGGGACTGGCGTTGCCGAATTTGGGTGACTATTACTGGGCCGCCAATGTGGCGATGATCCGTAGGTGGATGATAGAGGGAGAGGGGCGGCGTGGAAAAGGCTGGAGATGGCGCCCTGTAAAGGAACGAGCTTAAAAGCGCTGGTGACGGCGCCACTACCGCTCTCCCCAAACAGGTTTACCACAAACCCAGTGGTGGCGGCAACACTAAGTATCTGGGGGCAATGGAGGCGACAGAGGGGTGTGTTGGGAGCCTCGGTGTGGTCCCCGATCAGGAACAACCATAGGTTTGCCCCAGGGAGGTTGGACGGAGAGTTCCAGAGCTGGCACCAGGCAGGAATTAGGAGAGTGGGAGACTTATTTATAGATGGGACGTTTGCGAGCTTGGGAGCGCTAGAGGAAAAGTACGAGCTGCCTCCGGGGAACATCTTTAGGTATATGCAGGTGAGGGCGTTTACGAGACAGCAGGTGAGGGAATT
The DNA here is from genome assembly GCF_047496885.1 of Scyliorhinus torazame. Lineage (NCBI taxonomy): Eukaryota > Metazoa > Chordata > Chondrichthyes > Carcharhiniformes > Scyliorhinidae > Scyliorhinus > Scyliorhinus torazame. The sequence continues at coordinate 95,825,827 of NC_092719.1, forward strand.
TCCGCTGCTCCCGACACAGGGGATCCAGGATAGAGTGCTTTCGGGGGTGTGGGTCGGGGAGGGCAAAGTGTCCGAAATATACCGGAAGATGAGAGAAGAGGGGGAGGAGCTGGTAGAAGAGCTGAAAGGAAAATGGGAAGAGCTCGGGGAGGAGATTGAGGAGGGTTTGTGGGCTGATGCCCTAAGTAGGGTAAATTCCTCTTCCTCGTGTGCCAGGCTTAGCCTGATCCAATTTAAGGTGCTACATAGAGCACACATAACGGAAGTGAGGTTGAGCAGGTTCTTCGGAGTGGAGGATAGGTGCGGGGGAAGCCCAGTGAACCACACACATATGTTTTGGTCGTGTCCGGCACTGGAGGGGTATTGGAGGGGAGTGGCGGGAGTGATCTCGAAGGTGGTGAAGGTCCGGGTCAAGCCAAGCTGGGGGTTAGCTATATTTGGGGTAGTGGATGAGGCGAGAGTGCAGGAGGCGAAAGAGGCCGATATTGTGGCCTTTGTGTCCCTAGTAGCCCGGCGTAGGATTTTACTCATGTGGAAAGAAGCTTAAACCCCCCCGGCGTGGAGGCCTGGATAAACGATATGGCAGGGTTCATAAAACTGGAGCGGATGAAGTTTGCGCTGAGAGGATCGGCTCAGGGGTTCACCAGGCGGTGGCAACCGTTCCTCGACTATCTAGCGGAACGTTAGGGGGAAAATAGATAGCCAGCAGCAGCCCGGGTGGGGGGGGGGGGGGGGGTAAATTGTTTTTGTTCTAGATGGGGTGAAGGGGCGGGGGGGGGGGAGCACTATTTTGTGTTATTTTGTTAGTTCACTATTTTATTTAAACAATGTTATCTATCAGTTATCATGTTACCGTTTTTGTTGATTTGTAATCGGGAAAAATTGTGTTTGAAAACTTTAATAAAATATATTTCTTAAAAAAAAGAAATACCATAGCATACAAGGCTATGGACCGAGTGCTGTAAAATGAGATTAAAATAGTTAGGTGCAAACGGGCAGCACGGTAGCACAAGTGATTAGCACTGTGGCTTCACAGCGCCAGGGTCCCAGGTTCGATTCCCCGCTGGGTCACTGTCTGTGCGGAGTTTGCACGTTCTCCCCGTGTCCGCGTGGGTTTCCTCCGGGTGCTCCGGTTTCCTCCCACAGTCCAAAGACGTGCAGGTTAGGTGGATTGGCCATGCTAAATTACCCGTAGTGTCCATAAGGGTTGGGAGGGGTTATTGGGTGGAAGTGAGGGATTAATGTGGGTCGGTGCAGACTCGATGGGCCGAATGGCCTCCTTCTGCACTGTATGTTCTATGTAATCTACGTAAATGATCGGCATATACTTGAATATACATATATTCTTCCTCCATCCTAACCCATTTTTCCCCCTCTCCTTCCCACGACCTCCTCACCTTCTCCACGTTCGCCGCCCAGTTCCCGTACCAGCCTCCCCGAACAGGCGCCAGAATGTGGCGACTAGGGGCTTTTCACAGTAACTTCTTTTGAAGCCTACTTGTGACAATAAGCGATTTTCATTTTCATTTCATTTCAGTAATAGTGTAGCAGGTTCGGCAATGCCAACCCTCCCTTCTGTCTCTGTTTTAGCAACATGGTCCTCTTAACTCTTGGCACCTTCCCTGCCCATACAAAGTCTGAGCTACTATCCAGTTTACGAAAGAAGGTCTTCGGTACAAACATCGGAAGTGTCTGGAATATGAACAGGAACCTCGGCAGAATGTTCATCTTCACTACTTGACCCTTCCAGAGTCAGGTGCAACGTGTCCCACCTTTTCAGATCCTCACTAATCAGGGCCGCACGACAGCACAGTGGTTAGCACTGTTGCTTCACAGCCCTTGGGTCTCGGGTTCGATTCCCAGCTTGGGTCACTGTCTGTGTGGAGTCTGCACGTTCTCCCCGTGTCTGCGTGGGTTTCCTCCGTGTGCTCCGGCTTCCTCCCAAAAGTCCCAAAAGACGTGTTGTTAGGTGAATTAGACATTCTGAATTCTGCCTCTGTGTATCCGAACAGGCGCCGGAGTGTGGAGACTAGGGGATTTTCACAGTAACTTCAATGCAATGTTAATGTATGCCTACTTGTGACAATAATAAAGATTACATTACATTAATCTCCTCACCAGCTTTGTTCGATTCCATTTATGTAGCATCGACCTTTCCCTCAGGTATCTAAACCTGTCTCTGGACAACTTGAACGCCAACCTCCCTAGGTTGGCTCGCCGACCCAACTTGTTCACCTGGAACACTTCACTTTTCCCTACATTTAGCTTATATCTCGAGAATGTTCCAAACTTCCCCAATAGGCCCATGATCCTCTGCATGCTCTCCAGTGGGTCAGAAACATACAATCTTAGGTCGTCCACATATAGCAACACTAGGTGCTCCCTTTGTCCCCCTGTAATCCCTTGCCACTCCGTCAAACCCCCCCCCATTGCCAGAGGCTCTATCGCTAGCACTAACAACAGTGGTGACAGCAGGCACCGCTGCCTTGTTCCCCTGTGCAGTTCAAAGTGCCACGAAGTACAGGCGCACCTATGCCACAAAGTTCAGCTCAAAGCCGAACCTTCCCAGGTCCTCAAACAGGCACCATCACTCCACCCGGTCAAATGCCTTCTCCGCGTCCATGGACACCACTACCTAAGACCATAAGACAGATGAGCAGAATTAGGCCACTCGGCCCATCGAGTCTGCTCCGCATTCAATCATGGCTGATATTTTTCTCACCCCCATTCTCCTGCCTTCTCCCCATAACCCCGGATTCCCTTATTAATCAAGAACCTATCTATCTCTGGCTAAAAGACACTCAGTGATTTGGCCTCCACAGCCTTCTGTGGCAAAGAGTTCTACAGATTCACCACCCTCTGGCTGAAGAATTTCCTCCTCATCTCTGTTTTAAAGAATTGTCCCTTTAGTCTGAGATGGTGTCCTCTGGTTCTAGTTTTTCCTACATGTGGAAACATCCTCTCCACATCCACTCTATCCAGGTCTCGCAGTGTCCTCTAAGTTTCAATAAGATCCCCTCTTATCCTTCTAAACTCCAACAAGTACAGACCCAGAGTCCGCAACTGTTCCTTATATGATAAGCTCTTCATTCCAGGGATCATTCTTGTGAACCTCCTCTGTACCCCTTCCAAGGTCAGCACATCCTTCCTTAGATACAGCGCCCAAAACTGCTCACAATACTCCAAATTGGATCTGACCAGAGCCTTAAATAGCCTCAGAAGTACAGCCCTGGTCTTGTATTCTAGCCCTCTCGCCATGAATGCTAACATTGCATTTGCCTTCCTAACTGCCAACTGAACCTGCACGTTAACCTTAACGGACTCTTGAACAAGGACTGCCAAGGAGAGAACTTCTTCTCAGACCTACAGTTATACTTTTCCATCGAAGTTACACCCAATTTCGGGTAAAAAGAGCTCTTTTCTATGCCTTCAAGCAGGAGCTGCCCACTGTGTGACCACTCATACCATGGTCGCCATAAAACCTTATTTCATCTGTGATGTGACTCCGGGTCACGTCGGGCTTGAATTGACCACGTACTAGCCCAGCGTGATGTAACAAGATCTATTATTATCTACACAATTCGCAATACTTCCCAGTTTTGAGTCATCTGCAAAGTTTTAAAACATGCTCTGCACAGCCATGTCTAGGTCATGAATATAGATCAAGAATAGCAGTGGTCCTAATGCCAAACGCTGGAACAACTATTTACCACTACTCTGTGTCTTGTCACACAGCCAAACACGTTATCGTACTGCCAGTGTCCATGTCCTCCATCTTTGCTGACAAGTTTGTTATGCGCACTTTACCAAACTCCTTTTGGACATCCATGTACACCACATCAATGGGATTAGCCTCATCAACCCTCCCTATTACCTCATCAAAATCAAAGTTAGTTGTACACAGTTTGCAATTAACAAATCCAGCCTGGCTTTCCTTAATTAATCCACATTTGTCCAAGTGACCATTAACTTTATAATGGATTAAAGTTTCTAAAAGCTTTTCCACCACCAATGTTGGGGATGAAAAGGTTCCAGGTTTGTACTGTATCATGACCCTTTGCCCCACTTTACATTCTACTGGTGTAACTTTTCTATCAAAATGTGCCTTACTTCTTTTCTTTTTCTGCCCATCTTGACAGCCGCAGAAATTCGTGCTCATTGCACATTGTTCAGTATCCATTGAATTGCCTTCTCGTGATGGGTAGCTGACAATTCTGGTTCTGAAAGGTCAAGCCCCGTTAGGGTCGCTACTCCTTTCATACATTTCCCTGTCACCAAGGCATGTGGAGTGAATCCAGTCGCTCCAGATATAGAAACTCGTGCTAACATTCGGACAAAAGGCGCATATGCATGTGTGGTTATTTATCATATCATAGAATCATAGAATCTATGGCATGAAGACGGGCCCTTCGGCCCAAACTGATCCATGCCAACCAAAAAAGTCCATCTAAGCTCACCCCATTTACCTGCATTTGGTCCATATCCCCCCAAACCGTTCCTATCCACGAGTCTGTCCAAATGCCTTTTAAGTATTGTCAATGTCCCTGCCTCAACCACTTCCTGCGGCAGCTCATGCCACATGTATATCACCCTCTGTGTAAAGAAGTTGCTCCTCATCCAATAATCCTTTACCCTCTTAACTTAAACCTATGCCCTTCAGTTCTCGATTCCCCAATCCTAGGAAAATGACTGATTGCATTCACCCTATCCATGGCTCTCATGATTTTATACACCTCTATAAGATTATCCCTCAATCGCCTACGCTCCAAAGAAAAAGATCCCAGCCTGTCCAATCTCTCCCTGTAACTAAGTCCCTTGAGTCCTGGCAACATCCTTGTAAATCTCTTCTGCGCTCTCTCCAGTTTAATAACATCTTTCCTATAGCAAGGCGACCAAAGCTGAACACAATAATCCAGGTGGGGCCTCACCAACGTCCTGTAAAACTCCAACATAACTTCCCAACTTCTAAGCTCAATGCCCTGACTGATGAAGGCCAGCATGACAAAAGCATTCTTCACTGCCCGATCTACCTGTGACTCCACCTTTAGAGAACCGTGCACCTGAACTCCAAAGTCCCTCTGTTCCACGATACTCCCCAAGGTCCTGCTATTCACCGTGAAAGTCCTACCAGGATTTGACTTTCTAAAATGCAATACCTCACACTTATCTGTATTGAACTCCATTTGCTATTTCTCGGCTCTCTCCCAGCTGATCAAGATCCTGCTGCAATTTTTGATAACCGTCCCCTGCCTACAATACCACCTATTTTAGTATCATCTGCAAACTTACCGTTCATGCCTTGTGCATTCTCATCCAAATCGTTGATAACAAACAGCAATGGGCCCAGCACTGAACCGATGTACACCGCTAATCATAGGCCTCCAGTCCGACAATCATCCTTCCACCATTACCCCCTGCTTCCTACCTTCAGGTCAATTGTAAGGACGGCATGGTGGCGCAGTGGTTAGCACTGCTGCCTCACGGCGCTGAGGACTCGGGTTCGATCCCGGCCCAGGTCACTGTCCATGTGGTGTTTGCACATTCTCCCCGTGTCTGCTTGGGTCTCACCCTCACATTCCAAAGATGTGCAGGGTAGGTGGATTGGCCAGATAAACTGCCACTTAATTGGAAAAAAGAATTGGGTACTCTAAAAAAAATTTTTTTTAAGCCAATTGTATATCCAATTTGCCAGCTCTCCCTGGATTCCATTCCAAAGAAGTCTAACAAATTTGTACGGTATGATCTCCGATGCACAAAGCCGTGCTGAATACTCCTAATCAAACCCGGTCTTTCCAAATGCCTGTATATCTTATCCCTCAAAATCCTCTCTGGTAACTTACCCACCACAGATGTTAGGCTTACCGGTCTATAATTCCCAGGTTTTTCTTTGCGGCCCTTCTTAAATAAGAGCACAGCATTTGCTACCCTCCAGACTTCTGGTACCTCACCCGTGGCTAACGATGATGCAAATATCTCAGCCAGGGCTCCCGCAATTGCTTCTCTAGCCTCACGCAGTGTTCTTTAGGAGCAGCACGGTAGCACAGTGGTTAGCACAGTTGCTTCACAGCTCCAGGGTCCCAGGTTCGATTCCCAACTTGGGTCACTGTCTGTGCGGAGTCTGCACCTTCTCTCCGTGTCTGCTTGGGTTCCCTCCGGGTGCTCCGGTTTCCTCCCACAGTCCAAAGATGTGCAGTTTAGGTGAATTAGCCATGCTAAATTGTCCTTAGTGTCCAAAAAGGTTGGGTGGGGTTACTGGGTTACAGGGATAGGGGGGAGGTGTGGGCTTGGGTGGTGTGCTCTTTCCAAGGGCCAGTACAGGCTCGATGGGCCGAATGGCCTCCTTCTGCACTGTATATTCTATGATTCTATGATACCTGGTCAGGGCCAGAAGATGTATCCACTTTCATACATTTTAATACGTCCATTACCTCCTCTACTGTAGTTTAGTTGTACTGTTTTCCAAATCATGGTTTTCAGTGTTCTATTCATTCGTTCCACAATTCCACTGGACTGGGGTGGTACGCAATGTGACATTTTTGGTTTATTCCAAATAACTTCATGAGGTTTTGCAAGACCTGGGCAGTAAAGTGCGAACCTTCTTCAGATTCTACACTTCGGGTAAGTCCCCACCGGCTGAATATATGTTGTATCAGTATATGGGCAGTTACCTTTGTCGTGTTGGTTCTTGTGCGGAAAGCTTCTACCCATTTGCTGAAAGCATCAATGATTCCTAGGATATATTTGTATCCCCCCATACATGAATGCAAAGGTCCCATGGAATCAATTTGTAAATTTGTCCAGGGTCCTTCTATGGGCTTAGTGTGTCTGAGTTCTCCTTTATAAGCATATAGATCGGGGTTGTTATGGGCACATATCAAGCAATTTTCAATATATAATGTTTTATATCTTTGTGCAATTTGGCTACCAAGATATATTTTTAATTCTTTTTACGGTATTTTCTATTCCTTGATGACCCTGAACATCATGATATTAAGAAGTCAGGTGGTTACGATCTAGGGTCGGTACCATGTATTGTTCATCTTTAAGAACCAGTACGTTCTTGACTTCTAGCTTGTTTTTCACTTACTTGATGATGGGAATGGATTTGATCCTTCTCCAATCTTTTTCAAATTAACAACTTGGCTTTTGGATTGAATAAAATCCACTTATTTCCTCGGTCATTCAGGGTTCCCAAGCAATGGTTTCCAGAAAGGTTGCAGCACAGGAGGCTGCCATTTGGCCCATCTTGTCCATGCCAGCCCGAGGACACCCAGGTGCCATCTGCTCTTATATTGCCTGCTGGGGAGGATCAATGATGAGCCTTTACTTTACTTACCCCATATTCTTTTCCTTGGGTGTTCTCGATTATATATTTTAATAATAGGGTTGACGGAAAGCCTCTACCTTCAGTGGAAACAAATCCTCTAGCTTCCCATATCGGCAAATAGTCAATCAGGATATTACACACATACATGCTGTCTGAATAAATGTCAAGTGGTGGAGGGAAATATTCCAGGTAGCTACATGTGCTCCTGAGGATTTACTTTTAATCCCAAGAAGGCGGGAATGCCAAGCAATTCATCTCGGAGATCTAGGTGTTTCTTTCTGATTTTGGTTTGGGGAGAAGGTCGTCTACGTATTGAATTTGGGATTGGTGAAATTCGGAAGTCCCTTCACTAATCTTTGTTGAAATATGGAGGGGAAATTGTGAAATCTCTGTAGCAAACATGTCCAGGTTTACTGTTAAGCCTGGAAGGTGAAGGCAATGGAAGGTATTGGCACTCCCACTTTAAGGAATGGACCAAAATCCATGCCTAGAAAAGTAACCATGATGTGGAGATGCCGGCGTTGGACTGGGGTGAGCACAGTAAGAAGTCTTACAACACCAGGTTAAAATCCAACAAGTTTGTTTCAAACACTAGCTTTCGGAGCACGGAGCACCTGAGGAAGGAGCAGTGCTCTGAAAGCTAGTGTTTGAAACAAATCTGTTGGACTTTAACCTGGTGTTGTAAGACTTCTCACTAGAAAAGTAAAATATCGGGCTTGGGGTTTTATCAAAATCTCAGGACTGGTCACGACCGTCGGGGCGGTCAGAAGGGTTGTTTTATTCAATTCCCAATAGTTCAGCAGCAGGATCCATCCGGCTTCTTTGCTGGTCAGATAGGCAAATTAAATGGGAAGGTATTTAATTGGGGGAGGGGAAATTATACTGCCATTAGACAGGAGCTGGGGAGCATAAAGTGGGAACAATTGTTCTTGGGGAAATGCACAACAGTAATGTGTGGGTTGTTTCAGGAGCACTTGCTGCGAATGGTGGATAGTTTTGTCCCACTGAGGCAAGGAAGGAATGGTAAGGTGAAGGAGCCTTGAATGACAAGAGAAGTGGAGCTTCTAGTCCAGAGGAAGAAGGAAGCTTACGTAAGGTTGAGGAAACAAGGATCTGACTCGGCTCTAGAGGGTTACAAGGTAGCCAAGAAGGAACTCAAAAATGGACTGAGGAGAGCTAGAAGGGGGCATGAAAAAGCCCTGGCGGGAAGGATTAGGGAAAACCCCAAGGCATTCTACACTTACGTGAGAAATAAGAGGATGATCAGAGTGAGAGTAGGGCCGATCAGGGATAGTGGAGGGAACTTGTGCCTAGAGTCTGAGGAGATGGGGGAGGCACTAAATGAATATTTTGTTTCAGTATTCACTAGAGAGAGGGACCTTGTTGCTCATGAGAACAGTGTGAACCAGGTTAATAGACTCGATCAGGTTGCTATTAAGGAGGAGGATGTGCTGCAAATTTTGAAAAGCAGCAGGACAAATTGGATTGGATTGGATTTGTTTATTGTCACGTGTACCGAGGTACAGTGAAAAGTATTTTTCTGCGAGCAGCTCAACAGATCATTAAGTACATGAGAAGAAAAGGGAATAAAAGAAAATGCATAATAGGGCATTGTAATACATATACAATGTAACTACATAAGCACTGGCATCGGATGAAGCATACAGGGTGTAGTGTTAATGAAGTCAGTCCATTAGAGGGTCATTTAGGAGTCTGGTGACAGTGGGGAAGAAGCTGTTTTTGAGTCTGTTCGTGCATGTTCTCAGACTTCTGTATCTCCTGCCCGATGGAAGAAGTTGGAAGAGTGAGTAAGCCGGATGGGAGGGATCTTTGATTATACTGCCCGCTTTCCCCAGGCAGGGGGAGGTGTAGATGGAGTCAATGGATGGGAGGCAGGTTCGTGTGATGGACTGGGCTGTGTTCACAACTCTCTGAAGTTTCTTGCGGTCCTGGGCCGAGCAGTTGCCATACCAGGCTGTGATGCAGCCTGATAGGATGCTTTCTATGGTGCATTGTAAAAGTTGGTAAGAGTCAATGTGGACATGCCGAATTTCCTTAGTTTCCTGAGGAAGAATAGGCGCTGTTGTGCTTTCTTGGTGGTAGCGTCGACGTGGGTGGACCAGGACAGATTTTTGGAGATGTGTACCCCTAGGAATTTGAAACTGCTAACCATCTCCACCTCGGCCCCGTTGATGCTGACAGGGGTGTGTACAGTACTTTGCTTCCGGAAGTCAATAACCAGCTCTTTAGTTTTGCTGGCATTGAGGGAGAGATTGTTGTCGCTACACCACTCCACTAGGTTCTCTATCTCCCTCCTGTATTCGGATTCATCGTTATTCGAGATCCGGCCCACTACGGTCGTATCGTCAGCAAACTTGTAGATGGAATTGGAACCAAGTTTTGCCACGTAGACGTGTGTGTACAGGGAGTAGAGTAGGGGGCTAAGTACACAGCCTTGCGGGGCGCCGGTGTTGAGGACTATTGTGGAGGAGGCGTTGTTGTTCATTCTTACTGATTGTGGTCTGTTGGTCAGAAAATCGAGGACCCAGTTGCAGAGTGGTGAGCCAAGTCCTAGGTTTTGGAGCTTTGATATGTGCTTGGCTGGGATTATGGTGTTGAAGGCGGAGCTGTAGTCAATAAATAAGAGTCTAATGTAGGAGTCCTTGTTTTCGAGATGCTCTAGGGATAAGTGTAGGGCCAGGGAAATGGTGTCTGATGTGGACCAGTTGCAGCAGTATGCGAATTGCAGTGGATCAAGGCGTTCTGGGAGTATGGAGGTGATGCGCTTCATGGTCAACCTCTCGAAGCACTTCATTACGACTGAAGTCAGGGCCACTGGTGGGTAGTCATTGAGGCACGTTGCCTGGTTCTTCTTTGGTTCCGGTATGATGGTGGTCTTCTTGAAGCAGGTGGGGACCTCGGAGTGGAGTACGGACAGGTTAAAGATGTCCGTGAATACCTCTGCCCGCTGGTTCGCGCAGGCTCTGAGTGCACGACCAGGGATCCCGTCTGGGCCCGTCGCCTTCCGAGGGTTCACTTTCAGGAAGGCCAATCTGACTTTGGAAGCTGTGATGGTGGGTATGGGTGAATTATGGGCTGCTGGGGCACTCGCCAGCGGATTGTTGCTTACCTGCTCGAACCGAGCATAGAATGCATTGAGTTCATCGGGGAGGGGTGCGCTGCTGCCAGAGATACTGTTCGGGTCCGGGTGCGGCGATGACCAGCTAAGTCGCACGTTTCGGCAGCTCCCGGTGGAACGGACTTTTGGGCTCTTAATAAGAGCCCCAACGGCAATTTTAACGGCTAAAAGCACTGTGCGGTAAACCAGAAGGGAATCCCCCCTGGATACGGATGGAAAAAGGAGAGGAAAGTGGCCGGATTGCGGTGGATCCTTTAGAACAGCGGCAAGGAAGGCAAGCAAAAACCAAGATGGCGTCGGAAGGTGGCAGTTTAATATGGGGCCCTGAACAACACGAGTTTTTGAAACGCTGCGTGGAAGAGCTTAAAAAGGAGAAGAAGAAGGAGCTGTTGGCCCCGATATTACAGGCGATTGAAGGGCTAAAAGATGAGCAAAAGACCCAGGAGCGGGAGCTTCGGGTCGTGAAGGCAAAGGCTGCCGAGAACGAGGACGATATACAGGGCATGGTGGTGAAGACGGAGATGCACGAGGCACACCATAAACGATGTGTGGAAAGGCTGGAGGTGCTGGAGAATAATGCGAGGAGGAAGAATTTAAGGATTCTTGGTCTTCCTGAAGGTGCAGAAGGGGCGGACGTCGGGGCATATGTGAGCACGATGCTGCACTCGTTAATGGGAGCGGAGGCCCCGACGGGTCCATTGGAGGTGGAGGGAGCATACCGAGTGATGGCGCGAGGGCCGAGAGCAGGAGAAATTCCCAGAGCCATAGTGGTGAGATTCCTCCGTTTTAAGGATAGAGAGATGGTCCTCAGATGGGCAAAGAAAACTCGGAGCAGTAGGTGGGAGAACGCGGTGATCCGCGTATATCAAGACTGGAGTGCGGAGGTGGCGAGAAGGAGGGCGAGCTTTAATCGGGCCAAGGCGGGGCTTCATAAAAAGATTAAATTTGGAATGCTGCAGCCGGCAAGACTGTGGGTCACATATCAAGGGAAGCACCACTACTTTGAAACGGCGGATGAGGCGTGGACATTTATTGTTGAAGAGAAATTGGAATAAGCGGGTTAATAAAAAAGAACGTTTGAGACAAAGTGGTGGGGCGAATATGGGGGGCGAAGAGGGAGGAAAAAGGGGGGAGAGATGATTTTTATGTTGTTAATACTGCGACCCGGTAACTTTTCTCTCTTCCACAGGTTGTGGGGGAGGGAGGAAGGGTGGTGGAGGAGCTGGGGGCGTTGGCCATTGGGGGCGGGGCCAAAAGGGAAGCGCGGGCTTTGTTCCCGCGCTATGATAATTATGGCGGGAAAAGGGAAGCAGGAAGGAGGGGGTGTCGCACGGTGCGAGCCGAGGTCACGGGGGGAAGCCGAGGTCGGCCAGAGTTTGCTGACTTCTGGGAGCAACATGGGGGGTGTAACTACGCTAGTGGGGATCTAGCGCGGGGGGGGGGGTGGGAGGGGGGGATTTACTGGGTGGCTGCTGCTGGGGAGAAGGGGGAGCTGGTATGGGGTGGGGTGGGCGGGGCGGGAGGGCACCGCCTGGGGGGGACACAGCTGCGTGGGAACCGGGTGAGGAGCTGGATAAAAGGGGATGGCTAATCGACAAGGGGGGGGGGGGTAAAGAGCCCCCCAACCCGGCTGATCACGTGGAATGTGAGGGCTGAACGGGCCGATAGAGGGCACGGGTACTCGCACACCTTAAGAAACTTAAGGCAGATGTGGTTATGTTACAGGAGACGCATTTGAAACTGATAGACCAGGTTAGACTACGCAAAGGATGGGTGGGGCAGGTGTTTCATTCGGGGCTAGATGCGAAAAACAGGGGGGTGGCTATACTAATGGGGAAGCGGGTAATGTTTGAGGCAAAGACCATAGTGGCGGATAGTGGGGGCAGATACGTGATGGTGAGTGGCAAATTACAGGGGGAGGTCTTAGTGAACGTATATGCCCCGAACTGGGATGATGCCAACTTTATAAGGCGTATGTTAGGACGTATCCCGGACCTAGAGGTGGGGAAGTTGGTCATGGGTGGAGATTTTAACACGGTGCTGGAACCAGGGCTGGACAGATCGAGGTCCAGGACTGGAAGGAGGCCGGCAGTAGACAAGGTGCTTAAAGACTTTATGGAGCAGATGGGAGGAGTAGACCCATGGAGATTTAGCAGACCTAGGAGTAAGGAGATTTCGTTTTTCACCTATGTCCACAAAGTTTAATCGCGAATAGACTTTTTTGTTTTGTGAAGGGCGTTGATCCCGAAGGTGAGGGGGACGGAGTATACGGCTATAGCTATTTCGGATCACGCTCCACACTGGGTGGACTTGGAGATAGGGGAGGAAAAAGAACGGCGTCCACCCTGGAGAATGGACATGGGACTAATGGCGGATGAGGGTGTGTGTCTCAGGGTGAGGGGGTGTATTGAAAAGTACTTGGAACTCAATGACAATGGGGAGGTCCAGGTGGGAGTGGTCTGGGAGGCGCTGAAGGCAGTGGTTAGAGGGGAGCTGATATCAATCAGGGCACATAAAGGAAAGCAGGAGAGTAGGGAACGGGAGCGGTTGCTGCAAGAACTTCTGAGGGTGGACAGGCAATATGCGGAGGCACCGGAGGAGGGACTGTACAGGGAAAGGCAAAGGCTACACGTAGAATTTGATTTGCTGACAACGGGTACTGCAGAGGCACAGTGGAGGAAGGCACAGGGTGCACAGTACGAATATGGGGAGAAGGCGAGCAGGTTGCTGGCCCACCAATTGAGGAAAAGGGGAGCAGCGAGGGAAATTTGGGGAGTGAGGGATGAGGAGGGAGAGATGGAGCGGGGAGCGGAGAGAGTGAATGGAGTGTTCAAGGCATTCTATGAAAGATTATATGAATCTCAGCCCCCGGATGGGAAGGAGAGAATGATGTGTTTTCTGGACCAGCTGGAATTTCCTAAGGTGGAGGAGCAGGAGAGGGTGGGACTGGGAGCACAGATCGAAATGGAGGAAGTAGTGAAAGGAATTAGGAGCATGCAGGCGGGGAAGGCCCCGGGACCGGATGGATTCCCAGTTGAATTTTACAGGAAATATGTGGACTTGCTCGCCCCGCTACTGATGAGAACCTTTAATGAGGCGAGGGAAAGGGGACAGCTGCCCCCGACTATGTCAGAGGCAACGATATCGCTTCTCCTAAAGAAGGAAAAAGACCTGCTGCAATGCGGGTCCTATAGGCCTATTTCCATCCTGAACGTAGACGCTAAGATTCTGGCCAAGGTAATGGCAATGAGGATAGAGGATTGTGTCCCGGGGGTGGTCCATGAGGACCAAACTGGGTTTGTGAAGGGGAGACAGCTGAATACGAATATACGGAGGCTGCTAGGGGTAATGATGATGCCCCCACCAGAGGGGGAAGCGGAGATAGTGGTGGCGATGGATGCCGAGAAAGCATTCGATAGAGTGGAGTGGGATTATTTGTGGGAGGTGTTGAGGAGATTTGGCTTTGGAGATGAGTATATTAGATGGATACAGCTGCTGTATAGGGCCCCGATGGCGAGCGTGGTCACGAATGGACGGGGGTCTGCGTATTTTCGGCTCCATAGAGGGACGAGGCAGGGATGTCCTCTGTCCCCATTATTGTTTGCACTGGCGATTGAGCCCCTGGCAATAGCATTGAGGGGTTCCAGGAAGTGGAGGGGAGTACTCAGGGGAGGAGAAGAACACCGGGTATCTCTGTATGCGGACGATTTGTTGTTGTATGTGGCAGACCCGGCGGAGGGGATGCCAGAGATAATGCGGATATTTGGGGAGTTTGGAGAATTTTCAGGATATAAACTGAACATGGGGAAAAGTGAGTTGTTTGTGGTGCATCCAGGGGAGCAGAGCAGAGAAATAGAGGACTTACCGCTGAGGAAGGTAACAAGGGACTTTCGCTACTTGGGGATCCAGATAGCCAAGAATTGGGGTACATTGCATAGGTTAAATTTAACACGGTTGGTGGAACAGATGGAGGAGGACTTCAAGAGGTGGGACATGGTATCCCTGTCACTGGCAGGGAGGGTGTAGGCGGTTAAAATGGTGGTCCTCCCGAGATTCCTCTTTGTGTTTCAGTGCCTCCCGGTGGTGATCACGAAGGCTTTTTTCAAAAGGATTGAGAAGAGTAACATGAGTTTTGTGTGGGCCGGGAAGACCCCGAGAGTGAGGAAGGGATTTTTGCAGCGTAGTAGGGATAGGGGGGGGCTGGCACTACCGAGCCTAAGTGAGTACTACTGGGCCGCCAAATATCTCAATGGTATGTAAGTGGATGGGAGAAGAGGAGGGAGCGGCGTGGAAGAGATTGGAGAGGGCGTCCTGCAGGGGGACTAGCCTACAAGCTATGGTGACGGCGCCGTTGCCGTTCTCACTGAAGAAATACACCACAAGCCCGGTGGTGGTGGCTACTCTGAAAATTTGGGGGCAGTGGAGACGGCATAGGGGAAAGACGGGAGCCTCAGTGTGGTCCCCGATAAGAAATAACCATAGGTTTGCTCCGGGGAGAATGGATGGGGGATTTGGAACATGGCAAAGAGCAGGAGTAACACAATTGAGAGATCGGTTTGTAGATGGGACGTTTGCAAGTCTGGGAGCGCTGACCGAAAAATATGGGTTGCCCCAAGGGAATGCATTCCGGTATATGCAACTGAGGGCTTTTGCGAGGCAACAGGTGAGGGAATTCCCGCAGCTCCCGACGCAGGAGGTGCAGGACAGAGTGATCTCAAAGACATGGGTGGGGGACGGTAAGGTATCAGACATATCTCGGGAAATGAGGGACGAGGGGGAGATTATGGTAGATGAGCTGAAAGGGAAATGGGAAGAAGAACTGGGGGAGGAGATTGAGGAGGGGCTGTGGGCTGATGCCCTAAGTAGGGTAAACTCATCGTCCTCGTGTGCCAGGCTAAGCCTGATACAATTTAAGGTGTTACACAGGGCGCATATGACTGGAGCATGGCTCAGTAAATTTTTTGGAGTAGAGGATAGGTGTGCGAGATGCTCGAGAAGCCCAGCGAACCACACCCACATGTTCTGGTCATGTCCGGCACTATAGGGGTTTTGGGTGGGGGTGACAAAGGTGCTTTCGAAGGTGGTGGGGGTCCAGGTCGAACCAAGCTGGGGGTTGGCTATATTCGGGGTTGCAGAAGAGCCGGGAGTGCAGGAGGCGAAAGAGGCTGATGTTTTGGCCTTTGCGTCCCTAGTAGCCCAGCGCAGGATACTGTTGATGTGGAAGGAAGCGAAGCCCCCGGGTGTGGAGACCTGGATAAATGACATGGCAGGGTTTATAAAGCTGGAACGGATTAAGTTCGCCCTAAGGGGATCGGCTCAAGGGTTCACCAGGCGGTGGCAACCGTTTGTCGAATACCTCACAGAAAGATAGAGGGAATGGAAAAGAAGAAGACAGCAGCAGCAACCCGGGGGGGGGGGGGGGGGGGGGGGGGGAGGAACCAGAAGGACTCTCAGGGATGTTAGTGTATAAGTATAATATGTATAGGTTGTTGTTATAGGTAATTGTATACTGGACTACTGAATTGTATTTTTGGAGAGTATTTATTTGGGACAAGGCAGTTGCCATTTAGTTTTGTTTTTTAATTTTGATGTTGTTTATATATTATTTATTTCTTGTTTAAAAAACTGGCCATTGTTATTTATGTTGTTATATTACTGTGTAAAAGATACACAATGTACTGTTATGGTTGGCCAAAAATTTTGAATAAAATATATTTTTTTTAAAAAGAGATACTGTTCGGCTTCGATTTGTAGCCCGTTATGTTGTTTAGTCCTTGCCACAACCGCCGAGAGTCTGTCTGTGACTAGCTTGGTTTGATATTCTCTCTTGGCATTCCGGATGGCTTTGCGGAGGTCGTATCTGGATTTCTTGAATAGGTCAGTGTCGTCTGCCTTGAACGCCTCAGATCTGTCCTTCAGTCGGGAGTCAATCTCGCGATTGAGCCATGGTTTCCAGTTGGGGAACGCACGTACTGACGAATGTGCTATAAAATAGTTACTTTAGAGATACTAGTTAATGTAATGTAGAAATAAGCCACTTTGATTCTGGCAGTTAGGGACAAAGGGGTTTGAGACCGCATGGAAAAAGCAGGAAGAGGTGTGTCTATGAGAGTGATGCTGCATTGATAGGGGCCAGAGAAAGGGATTGGAAGTGAGTCAATCAGAATAGATTAAACAGGTCAGGAGGGACATAGGCTGACCTATGTCCATCGAGTATGTGAAACTTGATACCATTTGAATTGATTTTGCAGAGATCCCTTTGTCTTTTAGTCAGTCGTTTTTCTGGGGTGTAAGAGGCTGGATGTCTTTTACGTTTCTGTAAGATGATTAAGCTTGCAAGCTAAATAAATAACTTCTTTTTACGTGCGAATCCGTCTCAACTTTTATTGAGGCCAGACTGACAGAGAAAGAAATTTGGGGATCTACAGTACTACTTTCTTTGGCACGCAGTCGTCCACACATTTGCTGATGAAGTCTGTGACGGTGGTGGCATACTCATTTAAGTTGGTCGCTGAGTTCTTAAATATGGACCAGTCCACTGTCTCTAAGCAGTCACGTAAGAGCTCTTCTGTCTCCTCGGACCAGCACTGCACAACCTTCTTAGCTGGATTCTCCCACTTGAGTTTCTGCTTGTGTGCCGGGAGAAGGAGCACCGTCTTATGGTCTGATTTCCCAAAGTGCGGTCGGGGGATGGAACGGTAGGCGCCCTTGATTTTTGAGTAGCTGTGGTCAAGAGTGTTGTCGCCCCTGGTGGGACAGGAGATGTGCTGGTGGAATTTTGGCAGCACACTCTTGAGGTTGGCCTTGTTGAAGTCTCCGGCCACGATGAACAAGGCCTCCGGGTGTTCTGTTTCGTAGTTGTTTATTACTGTGTATAGTTCGTCCAGCGCCTTCCTCACTACTGCCTGGGGTGGGATGTAGACCGCTGTGAGAATGGCTGAAGTGAGCTCACGTGGAAGATAATATGGGTGGCACATCACGGTCAGGTATTCCAGGTCTGGGGAGCAGTAGGTCGCCAGAGTCGCCACATCCAAGCACCAGGAGGAGTTGATGAGGAGGCAAACCCCTCCACCCTTCGCTTTGCCTGATGATGCCGTGCGGTCCGCCCGGTGAATTGAGAAGCCTTCAGGTTGTATGGCACAGTCAGGTGAGGCAGGGGCGAGCCATGTCTCTGTGAAACAGAGCACACAGCAGTCTCTTACTTCCCTCTGAGAGGTAAGTCTGGCGTTAAGTTCATCCAGCTTGTTTTCGATCGCTTGTACGTTTGCCAGGAGTATGCTGGGGAGAGGGGTCTTGAAACCGCGTTGCTTCAGTCTAACCTGCAGACCGCCGCGTTTCCCTCGCTTCCTCGGTCGGCGGCTGCTGGTGGATGATCCTGGGATCCGATGGCAGATGTCAGCTCTTGTGGAAGGTAGGTGGTCGCGTCTGGCGGGGTCCAGGGCGCTGTTTACGTATCTGGGGTCGCACCTGGCAGGGTCCTGGGCACTGGTTGAGGTAGAGGGATTGCTAGGGGGGCATGTTTGCGGTCTGGATGGGTCCCGGCGTTCTGCGGGCGCGGGAATACCTTGCCGCGCGTTCGGATCCTCACGCCGTTTCGGGGGTCCTGGGTCGTGGGCAGGGGCATCCTGAGGAAGGTTGGGCTGGGTCCCGTGGTCTGTTCGTTCCCTGGGCACTCCTGGGGTTGGATCTTGAAGTAGGCCCGGTCGAGCCTCCACGTGGATTTTTCTTTCTTCCATCACCAGGTAGGTTGGGTTGTTGGGCGGGCCTCTCCGGGTTGGGTCGCTGGGCGGGTCTCTGGTGGTCGCGTTGGGCCGGGTCTTGCCGTCGGTGGTCGGGTCGGGAGCTCCGGGGACTGGGCAAGGCGATCCGGGGCTGGCGTCGGTAGTTAGGCCGGGTCGGGAGCTCCGAGGTCTGGGTCGGCTCTAAATCAAGGTCGCCCTGTATAAGTCCCCTGGGCCTGACGGGATATACCCAAGGTTACTGCGGGAAGCGAGGGAGGAGATTGGTGCGCCGTTGGCAATGATCTTTGCGTCCTCACTCTCCACTGGAGTAGGACAGGATGATTGGAGGGGGGGGGGGGGGGAATGTTGTTCCCGTTCAAGAAAGGGAATAGGGAATTCCCTGGGAATTACAGACCAGTCAGTCTTACTGTGGTGAGCAAAATATTGGAAAGGATTCTGAGAGATAGGATTTCTGATTATTTAGAAAAACATAGTTTGATTAAGGATAGTCAGCATGGCTTTGTGAGGGGCAGGTCATGCCTCACAAGCCTCATTGAATTCTTTGAGGATGTGACGAGACACATTGATGAAGGTCGGGCAGTAGATGTAGTGTATATGGATTTCAGTAAGGCATTTGATAAGGTTCCCCATGGTAGGCTCATTCAGAAAGTTAGGGGACATGGGATACAGGGTATTAGCTGGCCGAAAGAAGACAGCGAGTGGTAGTGGGTGGAAAGTATTCCGCCTGGAGGTCGGTGACCAGTGGAGTCCCACAAGGATCTGTTCTGGGACCTCTACTCTTTGTGGTTTTTATAAATGACTTGGATGAGGAAGTGGAAGGGTGGGTTAGTCAGTTTGCTGATGACACGAAGGTTGGGGGATTTGTAGATAGTGTTGAGGGTTGTTGCAGGTTACAACAGGACATTGACAGGGTGCAGAGCTGGGCTGAGAAGTGGCAGATGGAGTTCAACCTTGATAAATGTGAAGTGATTCATTTTGGAAGATCGAATTTGAATGCTGAATACAGGGTTAAAGGCAGGATTCTTGGAAGTGTGGAGGAACAGAGGGATCTTGGGATCCACGTACATAGATCCCTCAAAGTTGCCACCCAGGTTGATAAGGTTGTTAAGAAGGCGTATGGTGTGTTGGCTTTCATTAACAGGGGGATTGAGTTTAAGAGCCGTGAGGATTTGCTGCAGCTTTATAAAACCCTGGTTAGACCACACTTGGAATATTGTGTCCAGTTCTGGTCGCCTCATTATAGGAAGGATGTGGATGCTTTGGAGAGGGAACAGAGGAGATTTACCAGGATGCTGCCTGGACTGGAGGGCATGTCTTATGAAGGTTGAGGGAGCTAGGGCTTTTCTCACCTAAGCAAAGAAGGCAGAGAGGTAACGTGACAGAGGTGTACAAGGTGATGAGAGGCATGGATAGAGTGGATAGCCAGAGACTTTTCCCCAGGGTGGAAATGGCTGTCACCAGGAGATATAATTTTAAGGTGATTGGAGGAAGGTAGAGGGGAGATGTCAGAGGTAGGTTCATTACACAGAGAGTGGTGGGTGTGTGGAATGCACTGCCAGCAGAGGTGGTGGAGTCAGAGTCATTAGGGACATTTAAGCGACTCTTAGACAGACACATGGACAGCAGTAAATTGAAGGAGTGCAGGTTAGGTTGATCTTACATTAGGATAAATAGTCGTCATAACATCATGGGCTGAAGGGCCTGTACTGTGCTTTACTGTTCTATGTTCTATTTGTTGAGGCTACGGGTCGTAGGACTCCTTATTCTAATATGCTGGCAATCAATATCTTTCAACACATTTCCTTCTGCTTGTTTCGGAAACCCATATTGTTTCTGAGGCTTGGGGTCTAGCCTCTCTATAGCGACCTCTCCTGACATTCTGCCACAATCATATCTATGTTGGGCAAAAGCTGACTCTCTATTCCGGAGTACATGTTGCACCTCCGGATCCCCTAATATTTTGTCGGGCTAAACCCACAGTTCGCCACGGTACAAATTCTGTCCGTATATTTTCCCACTGGTAACTCGGGTACTGTTTCGACTTCTCCATCAATTTGCCAAATACAACAATTTACTCGGTCAAAGGATAAATTGCACTCTCTCTAGGTCAGCACCTAGAGTGAGTTCAGCTTCTGGGGATAAATCGTTCATAATTAATCACAATGGCAGAACAGTACAAAATAGTTCCCCCAATCTAAACTCTAACGGGTCAGTTATTCTATCTTTTGCAAATACCCAGTGAAACTGCTCAACACAATATTTCTTTGAGTGCGCCCTTCAATTCGGGGTAGTCTGCTGGTTTTAAGGGTGGTGCGGGGGCTCCAGTATCGCAAAGGAATTCGGCTGGATGGCCTCCAACCCAACCATTCACTTGAGGGGGGAACTATATCATCCCATTTGGCAGTGCAGACCCACTCCACAAAGGCCTCACACCATCACTGATTACCTCCGGGGAGCGGGGAGATTGAGTCGGGAGACTGCACACCACCAAACTCCGGCCAATCTTCATGAGTGCTTACTAATGCCATTTCTGCTCCACCAGGCCTCTCCAAGGTCTGGGGAGATGTAGCCACCTGAGTTGGCCACTTCCCGACTTAAAATGGAGAACCGCAAAGGCTGAAGGGAAATTCAGCCAAAGACTAGCAAATACAGAAATCATGTATATTGGAACCTGCAAAACAACCAGACAGCACTGACACCAGCAGCCGTTTGCATAGTAATGTAGCAGCCATCTACATAGTAATGTGCGATTCCCAGGCACAATGGCAACAGTTAACAAAGAACAAAGAAATGTACAGCACAGGAACAGGCCCTTCGGCCCTGCAAGCCCGTGCCGACCATGCTGCCCGACTAAACTACAATCTTCTACACTTCCTGGGTCCGTATCCCTCGATTCCCATCCTATTCATGTATTTGTCAAGATGCCCCTTAAATGTCACTTTCGTCCCTGCTTCCACCACCTCCTCCGGTAGCGAGTTCCAGGCACCCACTACCCTCTGCGTAAAAAACTTGCCTCGTACATCTACTCTAAACCTTGCCCCTCTCACCTTAAACCTATGCCCCCTAGTAATTGACCCCTCTACCCTGGGGAAAAGCCTCTGACTATCCACTCTGTCTATGCCCCTCATAATTTTGTAGACCTCTATCAGGTCGTCCCTCAACCTCCTTCGTTCCAGTGAGAACAAACGGAATTTATTCAACCGCTCCTCATAGCTAATGCCCTCCATACCAGGCAACATTCTGGTAAATCTCTTCTGCACCCTCTCTAAAGCCTCCACATCCTTCTGGTAGTGTGGCCTGTACTGCGCTGTATTGTTCTATGTTCTATGTTCTATGAGTGCAGTATGAATATGGAGAGAAGGCGAGCCGGCTGCTGGCCCAACAACTTAGGAAGAGGGGGGCGGCGAGAGAGATCGGAGGGGTTAGAGACGAGGAGGGAAAGATGGAACGGGGAGCGGAGAGGGTGAACGGGGTGTTTAAGGTATTTTACGAGAGGCTATATAAGGCTCAACCCCCGGAAGGGAAAGAGGGAATGATGCGTTTCCTAGACCAGCTGGAGTTCCCGAAGGTTGAGGAACAGGAGATGACAGGACATGGAGCTGAGATTGAGGTGGAGGAGGTGGTAAAAGGAATTGGGAACATGCAGGCAGGGAAGGCTCTGGGACCGGATGGGTTCCTGGTGGAGTTCTATAGGAAATACGTGGACCTGCTGGCCCCACTTCTGACGAGAACCTTTAATGAGGCTAGGGAAAGGGGGACACTACCCCCAATAATGTTGGAGGCGACGATATCGCTGATCCTGAAAAGAGACAAAGACCCGCTGCAGTGCGGGTCATACAGGCCTATTTCCCTCTTGAACGTAGATGCCAAGCTTTTGGCCAAGGTGATGGCGACGAGGATAGAGGACTGTGTCCCTGGGGTGGTGCATGATGATCAAACGTGGTTTGTGCTAATATACGGAGGCTGCTGGGGGTGATGATGATGCCGCCACCGGAGGGGGAGGTGGAGATAGTGGTGGCGATGGATGCAGAGAAAGCATTTGATAGAGTGGAGTGGGACTACCTGTGGGAAGTACTGACGAGATTTGGAGAGGGGTTCATTAGATGGGTTCAGCTCCTGTACAGGGCCCCGGTGGCAAGTGTGATTACAAATAGGCAACGATCTGACCACTTCCGACTATATAGGGGTACAAGACAGGGACGTCCCCTGTCCCCGTTACTGTTTGCGTTGGCAATTGAGCCACTGGCCATAGCGCTGAGGGGCTCTAGGAAGTGGAGGGGGGTACTTAGAGGAGGAGAAGAGCATCGGGTGTCATTATACGCGGATGATTTGTTGTTGTATGTCGCGGACCCAGTGGAGGGGATGCCTGAGATAATGCAGACACTCGGAGTTTGGAGAATTTTCAGGATATAAATTGAATATGGGGAAGAGTGAACTGTTTGTGATGCACCCCGGGGAACAGGGCAGGGGAATAGACGATTTACCGTTGAGGAGGGTAACAAGGGATTTCCGGTATTTAGGGATCCAGGTGGCCAGGAACTGGGGAACCTTGCATAAGCTTAACTTGGCACGACTGGTAGAGCAGATGGAAGAGGACTTTAGGAGGTGGCACATGGCACCCCTGTCATTGGCGGGCAGGGTGCAGGCGGTTAAAATGGTGGTCCTGCCGAGGTTTCTTTTTGTGTTCCAGTGCCTCCCTGTACTGATTACAAAGGCCTTTTTTAAGAAGGTGGACAAGAGTATTATGAGCTTTGTGTGGGCTGGAAAGACCCCAAGAGTAAAGAGGGGGTTCCTGCAGCGCAGTAGAGACAGAGGGGGACTGGCACTGCCGAGTCTAAGCGATTATTATTGGGCCGCCAACGTGTCAATGATATGTAAGTGGATGAGGGAAGGGGAAGGAGCGGCGTGGAAAAGACTGGAGATGGCGTCCTGTAGGGGAACTAGTTGAAAAGCACTGGCGACGGCGTGGTTACCGTTCTCCCCGAAAAAATACACCACAAACCCAGTGGTGGTGGCAACTCTGAAAATTTGGGGGCAGTGGAGATGACATAAGGGAGTGACGGGTGCCTCAGTGTGGTCCCCGATAAGGAACAACCATAGGTTCGTCCCGGGAAGGATGGATGGGGGATTTAAATCTTGGCAGCAAGCAGGAATTGCGAAATTGAAGGACTTGTTCTTAGACGGGACGTTCGCGAGTCTGGGAGCACTGACAGAAAAATATGGGTTGCCACCTGGGAATGCATTTCGCTATATGCAAGTGAGGGCATTTGTGAGGCAACAGGTGAGGGAATTTCCGCAGCTCCCGGCGCAAGAGATCCAGGACAGAGTGATTTCGGGGGCATGGGTGGGTGATGGTAGGGTGTCAGATATATATAGGGAAATGAGAGACGAGGGGGAGACGATGGTAGAGGAGCTGAAGGGAAAATGGGAGGAGGAGCTGGGGGAAGAGATGGAGGAGGGGCTGTGGGCAGGTGCCCTAAGTAGGGTAAACTCTTCGTCCTCGTGTGCCAGGCCCAGCCTGATACAATTCAAGGTTCTACACAGGGTGCATATAGAACATAGAACGATACAGCGCAGTACAGGCCCTTCGGCCCACGATGTTGCACCGAAATAAAAGCCATCTAACCTACACTATGCCATTATCATCCATATGTTTATCCAATAAACTTTTAAATGCCCTCAATGTTGGCGAGTTCACTACTGTTGCAGGTAGGGCATTCCACGGCCTCACTACTCTTTACGTAAAGAACCTACCTCTGACCTCTGTCCTATATCGATTACCCCTCAGTTTAAAGCTATGTCCCCTCGTGCTAGCCATTTCCATCCGCGGGAGAAGGCTCTCACTGTCCACCCTATCTAACCCCCTGACCATTTTGTATGCCTCTATTAAGTCTCCTCTTAACCTTCTTCTCTCTAACGAAAACAACCTCAAATCCATCAGCCTTTCCTCATAAGATTTTCCCTCCATACCAGGCAACATCCTGGTAAGTCTCCTCTGCACCCGCTCCAAATCTTCCACGTCCTTCCTATAATGCGGTGACCAGAACTATATGCAATACTCCAAGTGCGGCCGTACCAGAGTTTTGTACAGCTGCAACATGACCTCATGACTCCGGAACTCAATCCCTCTACCAATAAAGGCCAACACTTCATAGGCCTTCTTCACAACCCTATCAACCTGGGTGGCAACTTTCAGGGATCTATGTACATGGACACCGAGATCCCTCTGCTCATCCACACTTCCAAGAACTTTACCATTAGCCAAATATTCCGCATTCCTGTTATTCCTTCCAAAGTGAATCACCTCACACTTCTCTACATTAAACTCCATTTGCCACCTCTCAGCCCAGCTCTGCAGCTTATCTATATCCCTCTGTAACCTGCTACATCCTTTCACACTGGCGACAACACCACCGACTTTAGTATTGTCTGCAAATTTACTCACCCACCCTTCTGCGCCTTCCTCTAGGTCATTGATAAAAATGACAAACAGCAACGGCCCCAGAACAGATCCTTGTGGTACGCCACTTGTAACTGAACTCCATTCTGAACATTTCCCATCAACCACCACCCTCTGTCTTCTTTCAGCTAGCCAATTTCTGATCCACATCTCTAAATCACCCTCAATCCCCAGCCTCCGTATTTTCTGCAATAGCCTACCGTGGGGAACCTTATCAAACGCTTTACTGAAATCCATATACACCACATCAACTGCTCTACCCTCGTCTACCTGTTCAGTCACCTTCTCAAAGAACTCGATAGGTTTGTGAGGCATGACCTACCTTCACAAAGCCATGCTGACTATCCCTGATCATATTATTCCTATCTAGATGATTATAAATCTTGTCTCTTATAATCCCCTCCAAGGCTTTACCCACTACAGACGTGAGGCTCACCGGTCTATAGTTGCCGGGGTTGTCTCTACTCCCCTTTTTGAACAAAGGGACCATATTTGTTATCCTCCAGTCCTCTGGCACTATTCCTGTAGCCAATGATGACATAAAAATCAAAGCCAAAGGCCGAGCAATCTCTTCCCTGGCTTCCCAGAGAATCCTAGGATAAATCCCATCAGGCCCCGGGAACTTATCTATTTTCAGCCTGTCCAGAATTGCCAACACCTCTTCCCTACGTACCTCAATGCCATCTATTCTAATCGCCTGGGGCTCAGCATTCTCCTCCACAACATTATCTTTTTCCTAAGTGAATACTGACGAAAAATATTCATTTAGTATCTCGCCTATCTCTTCAGACTCCACACACAACTTCCCATCCCTGTCCTTGACTGGCCCTACTCTTACCCTAGTCATTCGCTTATTCCTGACATACCTATAGAAAGCTTTTGGGTTTTCCTAGATCCTACCTGCCAAATACTTCTCATGTCCCCTCCTTGCTCGTCTTAGCTCTCTCTTTAGATCCTTCCCCGCTACCTTGTAACTATCAATCGCCCCAACTGAAACTTCACACCTCATCTTCACATAGGCCTCCTTCTTCCTCTTAACAAGAGATTCCACTTCTTTGGTAAACCACGGTTCCCTCGCTCGATGCCTTCCTCCCTGCCTGACCGGTACGTACTTATCAAGAACACGCAGTAGCTGTTCCTTGAACAAGCTCCACTTATCCAGTGTGCCCAACACTTGCAGCCTACTTCTCCAACCTATCCCCCCCAAGTCATGTCTAATGGCATCATAATTGCCCTTCCCCCAGCTATAACTCTTGCCCTGCGGTGTATACTTATCCCTTTCCATCACTAACGTAAGCGTCACCGAATTGTGGTCACTGTCCGCAAAGTGCTCTCCTACCTCCAAATCCAACACCTGGCCTGGTTCATTACCCAAAACCAAATCCAAAGTGGCCTCGCCTCTTGTTGGCCTGTCAACATATTGTGTCAGGAAACCCTCCTGCACACATTGTACAAAAAACGACCCATCTAATGTACTCGAACTATATCTTTTCCAGTCAATATTTGGAAAGTTAAAGTCTCCCATAATAACTACCCTGTTACTTTCGCTCTTATCCAGAATCATCTTCGCCATCCTTTCCTCTACATCCCTAGAACTATTTGGAGGCCTATAGAAAACTCCCAACAGGGTGACCTCTCCTTTCCTGTTTCTAACCTCAGCCCATACTACCTCGGAAGAAGAGTCCCCATCTAGCATCCTCTCCGCCACCGTAATCCTGCTCTTGACTAGCAGCGCCACACCTCCCCTGCTTTTGCCTCCTTCTCGGAGCTTACTAAAACACCTAAACCCCGGAACCGGCAACATCCATTCCTGTCCCTGCTCTATCCATGTCTCCGAAATGGCCACAACATCGAAGTCCCAGGTACCAACCCATGCTGCCAGTTCCCCTACCTTATTTTGTATACTCCTGGCATTGAAGTAGACACACCAAACCACCTACCTGAACACTGGCCCCCTCCTGCCAAGTCAAATCTGTGCTCCTGACCTCTATACTCTCATTCTCCCGTACCCTAAAACTACAATCCAGGTTCCCATGCCCCTGCTGCATTAGTTTAAACCGCCCCCAAAGAGCACTAACAAATCTCCCCCCCAGGATATTTGTGCCCCTCAGGTTCAGATGTAGACCATCTTGTCTGAAGAGGTCCCACCTTCCCCAGAAAGAGCCCCACTTATCCAGAAATCTGAATCCCTCCCGCCTGCACCATCCCTGTAGCCACGTGTTTAATTGCTCTCTCTCCCTATTCCTCATCTCATTATCACGTGGCACGGGCAACAACCCAGAGATAACAACTCTGTTTGTTCTCGTTCTGAGCTTCCATCCTAGCTCCCTGAAAGCCTGCCTGACATCCTTGTCCCCTTTCCTACCTATGTCGTTAGTGCCAATGTGGACCACGACATGGGGCTGCTCCCCCTCCCCCTTAAGGGCCCGGAAAACACGATCCGAGACATCACGTACCCTTGCACCTGGGAGGCAACATACCAAACGTGAGTCTCTCTCGCTCCCACAAAATCTCCTATCCGTGCCCCTGACTATCGAGTCCCCAATTACTAATGCTCTGCTCCTCTCCCCCCTTCCCTTCTGAGCAACAGGGACAGACTCCGTGACAGAGGCCCGTACCCCATGGCTTACCCCTGGTCAGTCCCCCCCCCCACAAGTATCCAAAGCGGTATACTTGTTACTCAGGGGAACGACCGCAGGGGAAGGAAGGCACTCCCTGTGCCTTCCTCCATTGTGCCTCCGCCTTACCCGTGGTCAACAAGTCAAAGTCCGTGTGCAATCTCCGTCTTTCCCTGTATAGCCCTTCATCTGGAGCCTCCGCATGTTGCCTATCAACCCTCAAAATCTCCCTCAACAATCTCTCCCTTTCTTTACCCTCTTGTTTCCCCTTATGGAGATCAGCTCCCCTCTAACCACCGCCTTCAGCGCCTCCCAGACCACTCCCACCTTGACCTCTCCATCATCATTAATCTCTAGGTACCTTTCATTACATCCCCTCACCCTTACACATACCCCCTCGTCCGCCAACAGTCCCATATCTAATCTCCAGAGTGGGCGCTGTTCCTTTTCCTCTCCTACTTCCAGATCTACTCAATGTGGGGCCTGATCTGAAATGGCTATAGCCGAATACTCCGTTCCTGCCACCTTCGGGATCAGCGCCCTTCCCAGGACAAAGAAGTCTATCCGGGATTACACGTTGTGGACATGGGAGAAGAAGGAAAACTCTTTACTCCTTGGCCTCGTAAATCTCCAGGGATCCACTCCTCCCATCTGCTCCATAAAGCCTTCAGCACCTTGGCCGGTGCCGGCCTCCTCCTGGTCCTAGATCTGGACCGGTCAGCCCTGGGTCCAGCACCGTGTTGAAGTTCCCCCCCCCCGCCATTACCAACTTTCCCATCTCCAGGTCCGGGATGCGCCCCAACATACGCTTCATAAAGTTCACGTCATCCCAGTTCGGGGCATATACATTCACCAGCACCACCGCCTCACCTTGCAATCTGCCACTCACCATCACGTATCTCCCCCCACTGTCCGCCACTATGGTCTTCGCCTCAAACAATACCCGTTTCCCCACCAGTATTGCCACCCCTCTATTTTTTGCATCCAAGCCCAAGTGGAATCCCTGTCCCACCCATCCTTTTCTTAATCTGACCTGATCCGCCAGTTTCAGGTGCGTCTCCTGAAGCATGACCACGTCTGCCTTTAGCTTCTTTAGGTGCGCAAGTACCCTTGCCCTCTTAATCGGCCCATTCAACCCTCTCACTTTCCACGTGATCAACCGGGTTGGGGGGCTCTTTACCCCCCCCCACCCCACCCCCTCGTCGACTAGCCACCCCCTTTTTTAGACCAGCTCCTCACCCGGTTCCCACGCACCCATGCACTCAGCAAACTCTGGCTGACCTCGGCTACCCCCGTTTATCCTTAGCCTCCCATTATGTGAGGCCCCCTCCTTCCTGCGCCCCCTTTTCCCGCCACAATTTCCATAGCGCAGGAACAAGGCCAGCGCTTCCCTCTCGGCCCCGCCCCTGATGGCGCAGCTCACTCTCTCCTTCCCCCACTCCTTCCCCACCGGCGCCCACATTTCTTCGTGTGTCCCCCTTCGAGGGGAAAGAAAATTTTCCCCCATCTGATTCACAGTCCCTTACCACCACCTCACTACTTCATTTCAAACACTCTTTCTCCAATCTAGTCCAACTTCTCCTCTTCAATAAATGTCCACGCCTCTTCTGCCGTCTCGAAGTAGTGGTGTTTACCCTGGTATGTAACCCACAGTCTGCAACATTCCGAACTTCACTTTCCTCTTGTGGAGCACCGCCTTGGCCCGATTGAAACTCGCCCTCCTTCTCGGCACCTCCGCACTCCAATCCTGATACACGCGGATCACCGTGTTCTCCCACCTGCTGCTCCGTGTCTTTTTCGCCCATCTCAGGACCATCTCCCTGTCCTTGTAGCGGTGGAACCTCACCACTATTGCTCGAGGTATTTCTCCTGCCTCTGGTCTTCTCACGAGGACTTGATACGCTCCCTCCACTTCCAGGGGGCCCGTCGGGGCCTCAGCTCCCATTAAGGTATGAAGCATCGTGCTCACATACGCCCCAACGTCGGCTCCCTCTGCCCCTTCGGGAAGACCCAAGATTCTTAAGTTCTTCCTCCTCGAGCTATTATCCAGGGCTTCCAGTCTCTCCATACACCTCTTATGCAGTGCCTCGTGCGTCTCCGTCTTCACCACCAAGCCCTGTATCTCGTCCTCATTTTCGGCAGCTTTTGCCTTCACTCCACGGAGCTTCATCTCTTGGGTCTTCTGCGCCTCCTTTAACCCCTCAATTGCCTGCAGCATCGGCGCCAGCACCTCCTTCTTGAGCTCCTCCACACATCGCCGGAGGAACTCCTGCTGTTCCAGGCCCCATACCAACTGGCCTCCCTCCACCGCCATCTTGCTTCTCATTTCCCTTCTTTGCCGCTGCTCCAGAGGATCCTCCGCAATCTGGCCACTATTATCTCTTCTGTCCATTCACATCCGGGGGGACTCCCTTCTATGTCGCCTCACAGTGGGTTTAGCCTTCGAAAATTGCCGTTGGGGCTCCCGATAAGAGCCCAAAAGTCTGTTAAAACTGGAGGTGCCGAAACGTGCGACTTAGCTGGTCATCGCCGCACCCGGAAGTCCTCCTTTTTCTTTTTGACGAGGCCTACAATATCTCTCGTTATCTAAGGTTCCCGAAAATTGCCGTATTTATCCTTCTTCCTCACAGGAACATGCCGGTCCTGAATTCCTTTCAACTGACACTTGAAAGCCTCCCACATGTCAGATGTTGATTTGCCCTCAAACATCCGCCCCCAATCTATGTTCTTCAGTTCCCGCCTAATATTGTTATAATTAGCCTTCCCCCAATTTAGCACATTCATCCTAGGACCACTCTTATCCTTGTCCACCAGCACTATAATACTTACTGAATTGTGGTCACTGTTCCCGAAATGCTCCACTACTGAAACATCTACCACCTGGCCGGGCTCATTCCCCAATACCAGGTCCAGTGCCGCCCCTTCCCTATTTGGGCAAACATATTGTTTTAAGAAGCCCTCCTGGATGCTCCTTACAAACTCCGCCCCGTCTAAGCCCCTGGCACTAAGTGAGTCCCAGTCAATATTGGGGAAGTTGAAGTCTCCCATCACCACAGCCCTGTTATTTTTAATCTTTTCCAAAATCTGTCTACCTATCTGCTCCTCTATCTCCCGCTGGCTGTTGGGAGGCCTGTAGTAAACCCCCAACATTGTGACTGCACCCTTCTTATTCCTGATCTCTACCCATATAGCCTCACTGCCCTCTGAGGTGTCCTCCCGCAGTACAGCTGTAATATTCTCCCGAACCAGTAGCGCAACTCCGCCACCCCTTTTACAACCCCCTCTATCCCGCCTGAAACATCTAAATCCTGGAACGTTTAGCTGCCAATCCTGCCCTTCCCTCAACCAGGTCTCTGTAATGGCAACAACATCATAGTTCCAAGTACTAATCCAAGCTCTAAGTTCATCTGCCTTACCCGTAATACTTCTTGCATTAAAACATATGCACTTCAGGCCACCAGACCCGCTGTGTTCAGCAACTTCTCCCTGTCTGCTCTGCCTCAGAGCCCCACTGTCCCTATTCCCTAGTTCTCCCTCAATGCTCTCACCTTCTGACCTATTGCTCCCGTGCCCACCCCCCTGCCATACTAGTTTAAACCCTCCCGTGTGACACTAGCAAACCTCGCGGCCAGGATATTTATGCCTCTCCAGTTTAGATGCACTGTCAATATCTTATATAGGTCACACCTGCCCCGGAAGAGCTCCCAGTGGTCCAGATAACGGAAACCCTCCCTCCTACACCAGCTGTTTACCCACGTGTTTAGCTGCTCTATCTTCCTATTTCTAGCCTCACTGGCACGCGGCACAGGGAGTAATCCCGAGATTACAACCCTAGAGGTCCTGTCTTTTAACTTTCTGCCTAGCTGATTAACCACTTTCTTACCTTGCAGGTCAGCTGTTCGGGAGAGAGAGGGAGCCGGGACCTTGGAAACAGCGCGGGAGTTTGAAAAAGCGCGGGAGCTGCGAGGCAGAGGGGACAGATTAAAAGGTCGCTGCCTGGGTGAGGTAAGTACTGATTAACCACTTTCTTACCTTGCAGGTCAGCTGTTCGGGAGAGAGAGGGAGCCGGGACCTTGGAAACAGCGCGGGAGTTTGAAAAAGCGCGGGAGCTGCGAGGCAGAGGAGACAGATTAAAAGGTCGCTGCCTGGGTGAGGTAAGTACTGATTAACCACTTTCTTACCTTGCAGGTCAGCTGTTCGGGAGAGAGAGGGAGCCGGGACCTTGGAAACAGCGCGGGAGTTTGAAAAAGCGCGGGAGCTGCGAGGCAGAGGGGACAGATTTAAAGGTCGCAGCCTGGGTGAGGTAAGTACTGATTAACCACTTTCTTACCTTGCAGGTCAGCTGTTAGTTTCGGGAGATCAGTTTCGGGTGCAGGCCTATTGGCTGACTGTAAATCAGGAAGGATACAAAAGGTGTGGCTGAAGTGCCTATAGAAACAGAGTGCTGGAGGCAAACAGAGTGTATCTGAGTTTGGGTAAGGCTGAGTTCGGGTAAGAGGTGAGTGACAAAAATAAAAATAAAATAAAAATCCAATTAATTAAGTAAATTAATTAACTAGTTAAGGGAATTTGGTGCTCATCTTAAGGAGGTGCAGAGAAGCAGACCTGTGAGGGAGCCTCGGGAGCAATTACATCACAGCCAGCAGGTGAGTGATTGGCTTGTAACAGGTAAGTGATTTCTCTCTCTTTGACTTTCTCTTAGCTGTGTAGTGTAGTTCAAATTTAACTTCAGGTTTAAGTCATGGCAGGAGAGCTCAGACCCGTGTCATGCTCCTCTTGTGAGATGTGGCAAGTCAGGGACCCTTCTGGTGTCCCTGACTCCTTCATCTGCAAGAAGTGTGTCCAACTGCAGCTCCTGTTAGACCGCTTGACGGCTCTGGAGCTGCGGATGGGCTCACTTTGGAGCATCCGCGATGCTGAGGAAGTTGTGGATAGCACATTCAGTGAGTTGGTCACACCGCAGATTAACATTACTGAGGCAGATAAGGAATGGGTGACCAACAGACAGAGGAAGAGTAGGAAGGCAGTGCAGGGATCCCCTGCGGTCATCTCTCTCCAAAACAGATTTACCGTTTTGGAAACTGTTGGGGGAGATGGCTCACCAGGGGACGGTGGCAGCAGCCAGGTTCATGGCACCGTGGCTGGCTCTGCTGCACAGAAGGGCGGGAAAAAGAGTGGCACAGCTATAGTGATAGGGGATTCAATTGTAAGGGGAATAGACAGGCGTTTCTGTGGACGCAAACGAGAATCCAGGTTGGTATGTTGCCTCCCTGGTGCAAGGGTCAAGGATGTCTCTGAGCGGCTGCAGGGCATTCTGGAGGGGGAGGGTGAACAGCCAGCTGTCGTGGTGCATATAGGCACCAACGGTATAGGTAAAAAACGGGATGAGGTCCTACAAGCTGAATTTAGGGAGTTAGGAGTTAAACTAAAAAGTAGGACCTCAAAGGTAGTAATCTCAGGATTGCTACCAGTGCCACGTGATAGTCAGAGTAGGAATGACAGGATAGCTAGGATGAATACGTGGCTTGAGAGATGGTGCAAGAGGGAGGGTTTCAAATTCCTGGGACATTGGGACCGGTTCTGGGGGAGGTGGGACCTGTACAAATCGGACGGTCTGCATCTGGGTGGGACCGGAACCAATGTTCTCGGGGGTGTGTTTGCTAGTGCAGTTGGGGAGGGTTTAAACTAATGTGGCAGGGGGATGGGAACCGATGTAGGAAGTCAGTGGGGACAGAAACAAAAGGCAGGAAGGGAGAGTGCGTAAAGCATGACCAGAGAAAGCAGGGCAGAGAGCAAGGAAGGTCGACATTAAACTGCATTTATTTCAATGCAAGGGGCCTGACGGGCAAAGCGGATGAACTCAGGGCATGGACGGGCACATGGGACTGGGATATTATAGCTATGACTGAAACATGGCTAAGGGAGGGGCAGGACTGGCAGCTCAATGTTCCGGGGTACAGATGCTATAGAAAGGATAGAACAGGAGGTAAGAGAGGAGGGGGGGTGGCGTTTTTGATTAGGGAGAATATCACGGCAGTACTTAGAGGGGATATATCCGAGGGTTCGCCCACTGAGTCTATATGGGTGGAACTGAAAAATAAGAAGGGAGAGATCACCTTGGTAGGACTGTACTACAGGTCCCCAAATAGTCAGTGGGAAATTGAGGAGCAAATGTGTAAGGAGATTACAGATAGCTGTAAGAATAATAGGGTGGTAGTAGTAGGGGACTTTAACTTTCCCAACATTGACTGGGACAGCCATAGCATTAGGGGCTTGGATGGAGGGAAATTTGTTGAGTGTATTCAGGAGGAATTTCTCATTCAGTATGTGGATGGACCGACTAGAGAGGGGGCAAAACTTGACCTCGTCTTGGGAAATAAGGAAGGGCAAGTGACAGAAGTGCTAGTGAGAGATCACTTTGGGACAAGTGACCATAACTCTATTAGTTTTAAGATAGCTATGGAGAATGATAGGTCTGGCCCAAGAGTTAAAATTCTTAATTGGGGCAAGGCCAATTTTGATGGTATCAGACAGGAACTTGCAGAGGTAGATTGGGGGAGACTGTTGGCAGGCAAAGGGACGGCTGGTAAATGGGAGGCTTTTAAAAATGTGTTAACCAGGGTGCAGGGTAAGCACATTCCCTTTAGAGTGAAGGGTAAGGCTGGTAGAAGTAGGGAACCCTGGATGACTCGAGATATTGAGACTCTGGTCAAAAAGAAGAAGGAGGCATATGACGTACATAAGCAACTGGGATCAAGTGGATCCCTTGAAGAGTATAGAGATTGTCGAAATAGAGTTAAGAGGGAAATCAGGAGGGCAAAAAGGGGACATGAAATTGCTTTGGCAAATAATGCAAGGGAGAATCCAAAGAGATTCTACAAATACATAAAGGGGAAAAGAGTAACTAGGGACAGAGTAGGGCCTCTTAAGGATCAACAAGGGCATCTATGTGCAGAGCCACAAGAATTGGGTGAGATCCTGAATGAATATTTCTCATCGGTATTCACGGTGAAGAAAGGCATGGATGTTAGGAAACTAAGGGAAATAAATAGTGATGTCTTGAGAAGTGTGCATATTACAGAGGAGGAGGTGCTGGAAGTCTTAAAGCGCATCAAGGTAGATAAATCCCCGGGACCTGATGAAATGTATCCCAGGGTGTTGTGGGAGGCTAGGGAGGAAATTGCGGGTCCCCTAACAGAGATATTTGAATCATCGGCAGCCACAGGTGAGGTGCCTG
The DNA here is from genome assembly GCF_047496885.1 of Scyliorhinus torazame. Classification (NCBI taxonomy): domain Eukaryota; kingdom Metazoa; phylum Chordata; class Chondrichthyes; order Carcharhiniformes; family Scyliorhinidae; genus Scyliorhinus; species Scyliorhinus torazame. The sequence continues at coordinate 95,860,350 of NC_092719.1, forward strand.
AAGATTGGAGAGTGGCGAATGTTGTGCCCTTGTTTAAGAAGGGCAGCAGGGAAAAGCCTGGGAACTACAGACCGGTGAGCCTAACGTCTGTAGTAGGTAAGTTGCTAGAAGGTATTCTGAGAGACAGGATCTACAAGCGTTTAGAGAGGCAAGGACTGATTCGGGGCAGTCAGCATGGCTTTGTGCGTGGAAAATCATGTCTCACAAATTTGATTGAGTTTTTTGAGGGGGTGACCAAGAAGGTAGATGAGGGCAGTGCCGTAGACGTTGTCTACATGGACTTCAGCAAAGCCTTTGACAAGGTACCGCATGGTAGGTTGTTGCAGAAGGTTAAAGCTCACGGGATCCAGGGTGAGGTTGCCAATTGGATTCAAAATTGGCTGGACGACAGAAGGCAGAGGGTGGTTGTAGAGGGTTGCTTTTCAAACTGGAGGCCTGTGACCAGTGCTGTGCCTCAAGGATCGGTGCTGGGCCCACTGTTATTTGTGATTTATATTAATGATTTGGATGAGAATTTAGGAGGCATGGTTAGTAAGTTTGCAGATGACACCAAGATTGGTGGCACAGTGGATAGTGAAGAAGGTTATCTAGGATTACAACGGGATCTTGATCGATTAGGCCAGTGGGCCGACGAATGGCAGATGGAGTTTAATTTAGATAAATGTGAGGTGATGCATTTTGGCAGATCGAATCAGGCCAGGACCTACTCAATTAATGGTATGGCGTTGGGGAGAGTTATAGAACAAAGAGATCTAGGAGTACAGGTTCATAGCTCCTTGAAGGTGGAGTCGCAGGTGGACAGGGTGGTGAAGAAGGCATTCGGCATGCTTGGTTTCATTGGTCAGAACATTGAATACAGGAGTTGGGACGTCTTGTTGAAGTTGTACAAGACATTGGTACGGCCACACTTGGAATACTGTGTGCAGTTCTGGTCACCCTATTATAGGAAGGATATTATTAAACTGGAAAGAGTGCAGAAAAGATTTACTAGGATGTTGCCGGGACTTGATGGTTTGAGTTATAAGGAGAGGCTGGATAGACTGGGACTTTTTTCCTTGGAGCGTAGGAGGCTTAGGGGTGATCTTATAGAGGTCTATAAAATAATGAGGGGCATAGATAAGGTCGATAGTCAACATCTTTTCCCAAAGGTAGGGGAGTCTAAAACTAGAGGGCATAGGTTTAAGGTGAGAGATTCAGAAGGGCCCAGAGGGGCAATTTCTTCACTCAGAGGGTAGTGAGTGTCTGGAATGGGCTGCCAGAGGTAGTAGTAGAGGCGGGTACAATTGTGTCTTTTAAAAAACATTTAGATAGTTACATGGGTAAGATGGGTATAGAGGGTTATGGGCCAAGTGCGGGCAACTGGGACTAGCTTAATGGTAAAAACTGGGCGGCATGGACTGGTTGGGCCGAAGGGCCTGTTTCCATGCTGTAAACTTCTATGATTCTATGATTCTAGCTCCCTGAACTCCTGCTGCAGGACCTCATGCCCCTTCCTGCCTATGTCGTTAGTACCAATATGTACAACGATCTCTGCCTGTTTGCCCTCCCCCTTCAGGATGCCCTCTACCCGTTCGGAGACATCCTGGACCCTGGCACCAGGGAGGCAACATACCATCCTGGAGTCTCTTTCACGTCCACAGAAGCGCCTATCTGTGCCCCTGACTATAGAGTCGTCTATTACTATTGCTCTTCTGCGCTTTGACCCTCCCTTCTGAACATCAGAGCCAGCCGTGGTGCCACTGCTCTGGCTGCTACTGTTTTCCCTTGATAGGCTATCCCCCCCCGACAGTATCCAAAGGGGTATACCTGTTCGAGAGGGGGACAACCACAGGGGATTCCTGCACTGACTGCCTGCCCTTTCTGGTGGTCACCCATTTCTCTGCCTGCACCTTGGGTGTGACCACATTTATATAACTGCGATCTATGACGCTTTCCGCCACCTGCATGCTCCTAAGTGCATCCAATTGCTGCTCCAACCGAACCATGCAGTCTGTGAGGAGCTCCAGTTGGGTGCACTTTCTGCAGATGAAGCCATCCGGGACGCTGGAAGCCTCCTGGACCTGCCACATCTCACAGTCAGAGCACTGCACCCCTCTAACTGACATTGCACCAATTAATTAAAATTAAAATTTTAAAAAAAAAATTTTAGATAGATGTTTTTTTTAAAGTTACTGTTAACTATCTGTTTCCTAGCACTAGATTGCTAATATAAATGCGAAAGCTAAATATAGTACTCTCCGATCTCTGGCTTAGATACCTCTAAATTATAATTAAGTAATTATGTTTAATTAGTTACCAATGCTTAATTTTTTTAATTTAGTGTAGATTTTCTGTGATGTCACTTCAGTTTCCCCCCCGACACACACAATTTGAAAAAGGTATAAAAGTAAAAATGAGTAAAAATCACTTACTTACCTTCTTACCTTCCGAGTGTCTTAGATGTTCTCAGGTTCTCTCCCTGACAAGAGACTGCTCCTCCTCCTCCGAACGGCTCCCAAAACTAGGCCGCGATCTTTTAAAATCTCTGCTCTGACTCGCAGCAGTTAAGGTAAACAAAGCCAAGCCAGACTCCTCGGCGCCAGCAGGAGCCAAGACAAAGGAAGGCCAACGGACACTTAGGGACATCCCAGCGATCAGGGCACCGCTCCAGCATTAGAGAAATCGATCCAAGTGATCGGAAAGTAGTCCAATCACTTGGAACGAGGTACGGGGTCCGCCCCGAAGGGCGGGAAGCCCCTGGGGACTATAAAGTAACGCCCCCAAGTTCAAATCGTCCTTCTTTGGCAGGGTCACTCAGCAACTTGAACCAACCCTTGACAGTGACCTGTCTTGTTGCCTCCAAGCAAGTAAGTCTCAAGTCAACGCTCGCTACGAGATAGGCGCTCCTAGCTACCAGTCCATACTAACTTTTGAATCCCGCAGACTCAGGACCTGAACGAAAGGCCATTTGTTCCCCTGACCTGGTGGGCCAGTCCGAAGCTAAGTATAGGCCTGTTAATTATAGAAATAGCCTAGAAAGTAGAGTTTATGCATGAGTAGCGTTTTACTGTGTATAATAAATGTGTTTTGATTTGAATCTTACTAATTGGTGTGTTGAGTTATTGATCATTACTTGAACTTGAACCTCGTGGCGGTATCATAAAGATACCTGGCGACTCGAGAGCAAAGGTTATAAAACAGAGCCAACTGAACTATCCAAAAGTTAGCAACAGAGATCTCAGAGAACCATGTGCATAACACTGGTTGTTAGATGCTGGTCTTGGTCCAGTCGGTGGCACAGGATTTCTCCTGGCTGGGGGTCGCCCGCAGCCTGTATCTGGTCTCGATCGTCCTTGATAGGGAGGAGCAGATACCTTGTTTCGTGACCCTCTCTGTCCTCCTTCATTTTTCCAGTCCCCTGCCCAGAGTTGGAGCAACAAGGTTGCGTCCGACCCAGGGTGACACGTTGGAGTTTTTCTTGCAATTTCTGCTAGTTGAGCTATCGTATATGGGGTTGAATATCTAATTGGGGCAGATGCATTATCCCCTTCTGAGGCTTGGCCCATCACTCGCGTAATGGTTATTGGATTCATGGCCAGGGGAGGCAGTGAGTTTTGGTTGTTCATTATAGGACCGGGGGTATAACCCCACTGGTTATACCCACCCTCTTCGCGCAACTGTTGCCAGTGCCAGTTGGTGTAAAATCTTAAGGGCTGCCTGCAAGTTATCACATTTAAATTCTAGTAACTTAATCTGCTTATTCTACCCGCCTAACTCCTGCTGCGTCCGATCTCTCTCTGGGCTTGATCACAATGCTGTTGGAACTGATTCAAATTTATCATATTCATCTCACTTGCACAATCAGCATGATTGCAGGATTCCATCGCTTCATCATTTAACCTTTAATTTACGCTTTCAATAGTTCAATTTCCTCATCTTTACTTTTCAGTTCTCTATCAACGGTCAAATTCAGCTCATCTATGCTATCTTTTGATTTATGCTTTAACAACTCTATTTCTTTATTCTTACTATTTAACTCTTCATCTCCAGTCTCATCTCTTGTGCTTAAGCTCTACAGGCTGTGATCGCTATCGCTTTTGCCAGTTTGGAAGCCTTGGTTCCCTTTGACTCTCGGGTCGGTTCTTAATACTGCTGACCTGAGATTCCTGATTCCCCCTCACTCAAGCAGGGCAATTTGGCCGCCAAATATGCTACTAATTCTTTCTTCCAGTCCTCCCTCCCTGGATTTAACTTTTGCACAATCTTTACTTTTGTGTGACGTGTCAGTGGTTGAGCACCTGTATACGTCATAATGCAACCACTTTATTTTTTACAAGGGCTGTAATGCGACCACTGTACAAACATTTTCAGGTCCCACCTAGACTCAACAGAAATGCTGCCTCTCCTGTACGAGGGTGTAGCCACCTAAAATGGCTGATTCCCTATTAATTTGGCCAAAACCAGATTTAAAATGGTTCACCGAAAAGGCTGATGGGAAAAGCAGCCAACAGGACACAAACGGACAGCTGCAGACAGAATAGCATATTCGGCTCTGGGGAAGTCGGCCCAGAGCGATACTCAAGACCATTAGCAGCACATCAACTCAGACATCTACAGTTTAATCGGCTATCCCTGGGAACAATTGCAACATATTAGCAATTGAATGCCGGGCCAGACCTGTTGGCGCCTGCAGTGGCCGAAATAAAGACAGGTGAACGACCACCCCCCGATCAAGGAATCGGCCCGTTATTGGACGTATCGAACCCAGTGATTGGGAACAAGTCCAATCACTTGGGACTCAGGGTCAAGGGCCGCCCCGAGAGGCGGGAAGCCCCTGGGCCCTATAAAGTACGGGGCCAAGTTCAGATCTCTCTCTCTCTCTCTCTCATCTTCGCCTGCTCGCGACCTTCGCAAGAACATCGACCAGAAAGCGCAAGTTTGACTCCAGCGATCGCTACCCGATAGAGCCTCCTAGCCATCGACCTGTATCAGCCTTTTGAATCCCTTGGGCCAGATCCGATTGGATAAGCCTTTTGTTTCCCTGACCTGGTGGGCCCTTCCTAAAGCTAAGTATTGGCCAGTAGTGATAGGTTTCTATATAGAGAATAGCATTATTGTGTAAACATTACTTGTTGCATATAATAAATGACCGTTGATTTCAATCTTACTAAGCGGTGTGCTGACTTATTAATCATAACTCGAGCTTGAACCACGTGGCGTATCAGAAAGATACCTGGCGACTCATGAGCAAAGGTGACGTAATTAGAACTAAATAAACTAAGGCTAATAAGAGCAACAAGGGTCACAACTAACATGTCACATAAACTACTTATACAAGTAGTTTTGAATCAAGTTTACTTCATTTGGATCAAATGTATCACACAGACCCAGCACCGATCCCTGAGGCACACCACTGGTCACAGGCCTCCAGTTTGAAAAACAACCCTCCACAACCACCCTTTGGCTTCGGTTGCCAAGCTAATTTTGTATCCAATTGGCTACCTCACCCTGGATTCCGTGAGATTTAACCTTTTGGAACAACCTACCATGCGTTACCTGGACAAAGGCCTTGCTAAAGTCCATGTGGACAACGTCGACTGCACTGCCCTCATCTACCTTCTTGGTTACCCCTTCAAAAAACACAATCAAATTTGTGAGACATGGCTTTCCCCTTACAAAGCCATGCTGACTTTTCCGAATTAGCCCTTGCCTGAATAAATGACTGTAGATCCTGTCCCTCAGAATATTTTCCTTAGTGTGGCTAGAAGTCATTCTAGTGACAAAAGAAACCAATTAAGTTTAAAACCCAGTCGAGCTGGGCACAGGTGAAAATAAAGTCTTAAGGAAGGCAGGCCTGAGGGCCCAGATTAATAAGAATTAAAGTGACTTTCCAGAGGAAATCCTACTGTCTGGGAGTACTGACTGAATGTTATTGCCAGAAGACCACTCCTAACACTACACTGGCGGCTTTGATTACTAAGCTTCCTAGGAGGACAGTCTGCTGCATAGACTTTAATATCGGAAGCAAGCATTCTCATCTTTCATTTTGCCTTTAAACCTTTATCATTTTCACCCCTTTCTCCTTTTCTCTGTGTGTCTGTCCTGTGTGCTTGGGTAGTGGGTAAAACGGTAAAAGGGTGTAGTAGATTATCTAGCCGTCATTCCGTTTTTCTTACTACATATTTCAACAAGTGAAGTCCAACAACCGTACCTTGAAATTCAACAGCATTACCATTGTTGCATTCCCCACCATCAATAACCTGGGTTACCATTGACCGGAGACTGAATTGGACCAACCACGTGAATATTTTGACAAAAGCAGGTCAGAAGTTGAGTATTCTGATTAGTAACTCACCTCGTGACTCGCCAAACGTCCCGCCATCCACAAGAAACAAATCAGGAGTGTGATGGAATACTCTCTACTTGTCAGATGCTTCAAATAAAAACAGGGCTAATAAATAATTCACATTCCCACAACCGAATAGTTGAAATATTACCCTCAGTGCATTTGGGTTCATGCTATCTGCTGGATATCTGATGAAGGGCAAGGCAAGGCTGGGCTGTGATTTTCCCCTGCTCAACAGAATATCAACACTCATCATGTAGACTCACACATGAAGAATGGTCAGTTGGGTGAACTGTTGGAGAGTGACTGGTTCAGTATAGCTGTATTCAATAAGTCAGGGTTGGAGGGAGAGATTGGAGCAAGATTGTTTTAAATTTCCACTGTAATGCTGAAAGCTTTTTTTAAAACAGTTATTCAGGTTAATCAAAAGCTACAATAAGACAATTTACTGCAAAATATTGTTCAATCAGAGGACTGCCGCAGTAAAATGGAGTATCCTGCTGCAGTAACAGCTCCTGTTGTTTCAGCTGTCAGCCACCTCTGGAATTAGTTGACAGGATAATATAGAGCAATAAAAACATTTTCTGTAAGATCATGGACACACATTGGCATACTATAAATATTGCAGCCTGTGACCTTTGCCCACATCTCTCTCACCATTTGCTTTAAGGCCTGCATGTTCTGACAGTCACCGTTATGTCTGTGTTACTAGAAGCTTCCTATTGATACTATACAGAGGTTACTCACAGTGTCAAATCCTTCTTGGAACTTTTGCATTATCCTGCAACTGCTTCCTGATGGTGGTAAGGATCAGTGATCTAAGTATTTAAAAACCTTCTTCTGACTCTTCAGATGTATAAATTCACAAAACAGACAAGAATGTCAAATATGCCCTCAGTGACCCTGCTCCTGTGAAGGTCAAGTACACTCTCACATATGGTTACCAAGGTAGCAAAATTGACAACTCCTGCTGTTTTGCCAGCTGCTGAAGCAATTTACCTATTTACTGGATTTGGAGACCATTGCTGTAACAACACCTTTTGAAAGTGCATAGTGTAGAAAAGGAGTTTGATTGCTCTGATGATGTCAATTTGTTATTTCTCTTATTACAAACTTATTATTTAAAGGTCCTTGCACACCACAGCAGAAGTTCCCTCGAGAAAAAAAATGCTCTTTCAAAAAGACTTGGCCTCTGTGAATGAAATATATCCTGATCTGAGGTAGAGCAACAGTCATTAGAATCGCATAACAATCTCTGGGATAGCTATTAATTGGAACATAACAGCAGTAGAAAAATAACCTAATTAATATCAAGATAAAAACAGATTTCATATATACTGAGATAATAGGGGCAACTCGCCAACATTGAGGGCATTTAAAAGTTTATTGGATAAGCATATGGATGATAATGGCATAGTGTAGGTTAAATGGCTTTTGTTTCGGTGCAACATCGTGGGCCGAAGGGCCTGTACTGCGCTGTATCGTTCTATGTTCTATGTTCTAATTCTACAGACCACCTAATAGCAAAACAGTGGGATGTAATGGGGCTCGAGTGAGATGAGGTGCTAGTACCATCTTAGGTATTTGTTGCAGGTCGTTTTTCTCAAGTTATAATTTAGATTAGCAGTCAGACTATGACTGTTGATCAAATGAAAGTGAATCAAGTTAATCAATGTACTGGTAAGATAACTTTACAGTTATCAGCTATCTTAAAATTGACAGATTATTCTACCACAGTGATGTCCAACTGTGACAAGTGTCATGTGCGAGTACCTTTAAGACATGGATGTTTAAGCAATGTACCTTTAAGAAAACAGTGATGTCAGAGAGTGGGTGGAGTTGGGCATTAAATCTGCCATTTTGCAGTTTAGTTTTGCAGTTTGAAAAGCAGCTTGTGTGTGTCTGTGTTTTGCATGGAGCTGGATCTCTGCCATGAAAGACTATCTCTGGATCATTTGGGTGATTTAAAGTAAAGCCTTCAACCTGATGTGATTTTGTTCAAAGGTGTTAAGTCTCTTGGAAGTTTGAAGGAACATTTTAAGGAATTATTTACCGTTGCAATATTTTCTGAGTTATCTTTGAAGTAAGTGGTGTTAAGAGATCCAATGTTTATTTAAGATGTTAAGTTGACTTTATGGAATAAACAGTGTTTTGTGTTTAAAAACCCACATGTCCATAATTGTAATCCCACACGGAGGGAAAAAGCCGTGTGCTCGGAAAAGCAAGAAATCCATTAAAGGGAGAGGTAGGTTGAATTCTATGATACATATTGGGGTTCTGAAAACGCCTCCCCCATAACAATTGGGGGCTCGTCCGGGATAAAAGTCTATTGGATTGGCTTTTGTGAACTGAAAGACAGTGAAGGATTGTTGCTTTTCCGGTGTGGTATTTTAGTTTAAGTGGGGAGAGTGTTGTGAACAATGGCTCTTTCAGAGGCTCAGACGTTTCTGGGGGGTGGAGAATGTCACACAAAGAACAAAGAAATGTACAGCACAGGAACAGGCCCTTCAGCCCTCCAAGCCCGTGCCGACCATGCTGCCCGACTAAACTACAATCTTCTACACTTCCTGGGTCCGTATCCCTCTATTCCCATCCTATTCATGTATTTGTCAAGATGCCCCTTAAATGTCACTATCGTCCCTGCTTCCACCACCTCCTCTGGTAGCGAGTTCCAGTCACCCACTACCCTCTGCGTAAAAAACTTGCCTCGTACATCTACTCTAAACCTTGCCCCTCTCATCTTAAACCTATGCCCCCTAGTAATTGACCCCTCTACCCTGGGGAAAAGCTTCTGACTATCCACTCTGTCTATGCCCCTCATAATTTTGTAGACCTCTATCAGGTCTACCCTCAACCTCCTTCGTTCCAGTGAGAACAAACCGAGTTTATTCAACCGCTCCTCATAGCTAATGCCCTCCATACCAGGCAACATTCTGGTAAATCTCTTCTGCAGCCTCTCTAAAGCCTCCACATCCTGCTGGTAGTGTGGCGACCAGAATTGAACACTATATTCCAAGTGACTAAGGTTCGATACAGCTGCAACATGACTTGCCAATTCTTATACTCAATGCCCCGGCCAATGAAGGCAAGCATGCTGTATGCCTTCTTGACTACCTTCTCCACCTGTGTTGCCCCTTTCAATGACCTGTGGACCTGTACTCCTAGATCTCTTTGACTTTCAATACTCTTGAGGGTTCTACCATTCAGTGTATATTCCCTACCTGCATTAGACATTCCAAAATGCATTACCTCACATTTGTCCGGATTAAACTCCATTTGCCATCTCTCCGCCCAAGTCTCCAAACAATCTAAATCCTGCTGTATCCTCTGACAGTCCTCATCACTATCCGCAATTCCACCAACCTTTGTGTCGTCTGCAAACTTACTAATCAGACCAGTTACATTTTCCTCCAAATCATTTATATATACTACAAAGAGCAAAGGCCCCAGCACTGATCCCTGTGGAACACCACTGGTCACAGCCCTCCAATAAGAAAAGCATCCTTCCATTGCTACTCTCTGCCTTCTATAGAATCATAGAAGTTTACAGCATGGAAACAGGCCCTTCGGCCCAACCAGTCCATGCCGCCCAGTTTTTACCATTAAGCTAGTCCCAGTTGCCCGCACTTGGCCCATAACCCTCTATACCCATCTTACCCATGTAACCATCTAAATGCTTTTTGAAAGACACAATTGTACCCGCTTCTACTACTACCTCTGGCAGCCCATTCCAGACACTCACTACCCTCTGAGTGAAGAAATTGCCCCTCTGGGCCCTTCTGAATGTCTCCCCTCTCACCTTAAACCTATGCCCTCTAGTTTTAGACTCCCCTACCTTTGGGAAAAGATGTTGACTATCTACCTTATCTATGCCCCTCATTATTTTATAGACCTCTATAAGATCACCCCTAAGCCTCCTACGCTCCAGGGAAAAAAGTCCCAGTCTATCCAGCCTGTCCTTATAACTCAAACCATCAAGTCCCGGCAACATCCTAGTAAATCTTTTCTGCACTCTTTCTAGTTTAATAATATCCTTTCTATAATAGGGTGACCAGAACTGCACACAGTATTCCAAGTGTGGCCGTACCAATGTCTTGTACAACTTCAACAAGACGTCCCAACTCCTATATTCAATGTTCTGACCAATGAAACCAAGCATGCCGAATGCCTTCTTCACCACCCTGTCCACCTGCGACTCCACCTTCAAGGAGCTATGAACCTGTACTCCTAGATCTCTTTGTTCTATAACTCTCCCCAACGCCATACCATTAACTGAGTAGGTCCTGGCCTGATTCGATCTGCCAAAATGCATCACCTCACATTTATCTAAATTAAACTCCATCTGCCATTCGTCGGCCCACTGGCCTAATTGATCAAGATCCCGTTGCAATCCTAGATAACCTTCTTCACTATCCACTGTGCCACCAATCTTGGTGTCATCTGCAAACTTACTAACCATGCCTCCTAAATTCTCATCCAAATCATTAATATAAATCACAAATAACAGTGGACCCAGCACCGATCCCTGAGGCACACCACTGGTCACAGGCCTCCAGTTTGAAAAACAACCCTCTACAACCACCCTCTGCCTTCTGTTGTCCAGCCAATTTTGAATCCAATTGGCAACCTCACCCTGGATCCCGTGAGCTTTAACCTTCTGCAACAACCTACCATGCGGTACCTTGTCAAAGGCTTTGCTAAAGTCCATGTAGACAACGTCTACTGCACTGCCCTCATCTACCTTCTTGGTCACTCCCTCAAAAAACTCAATCAAATTTGTGAGACATGATTTTCCACGCACAAAGCCATGCTGACTGCCCCGAATCAGTCCTTGCCTCTCTAAATGCTTGTAGATCCTGTCTCTCAGAATACCTTCTAGCAACTTACCTACTACAGACGTTAGGCTCACCGGTCTGTAGTTCCCAGGCTTTTCCCTGCTGCCCTTCTTAAACAAGGGCACAACATTCGCCACTCTCCAATCTTCAGGCACCTCACCTGTGGCTGCCGATGATTCAAATATCTCGGTTAGGGGACCCGCAATTTCCTCCCTAGCCTCCCACAACATCCTGGGATACATTTCATCAGGTCCCGGGGATTTATCTACCTTGATGCGCTTTAAGACTTCCAGCACCTCCTCCTCTGTAATATGCACACTTCTCAAGACATCACTATTTATTTCCCTTAGTTTCCTAACCTCCATGCCTTTCTCCACCGTGAATACCGATGAGAAATATTCATTCAGGATCTCACCCAACTCTTGTGGCTCTGCACATAGATGCCCTTGTTGATCCTTAAGAGGCCCTACTCTGTCCCTAGTTACTCTTTTCCCCTTTATGTATCTGTAGAATCTCTTTGGATTCTCCCTTGCATTATTTGCCAAAGCAATTTCATGTCCCCTTTTTGCCCTCCTGATTTCCCTCTTATGACCTAGCCAGTTCTGTATCCACCTTGCCAGCTCACCCCTGATCCCGTGTGACTTCACCTTTTGTACTAGTCTACCATGAGGGACCTTGTCAAAGGCCTTACTGAAGTCCACATGGACAACATCCACTGCCCTACCTGCATCAATCATCTTTGGGACCTCCTCGAAAAACTCTATCAAGTTAGTGAGACACGACCTTCCCTTCACAAAACCGTGCTGCCTCTCACTAACACGTCCATTTGCTTCCAAATGGGAGTAGATCCTGTCTCGAAGAATTCTCTCCAGTAATTTCCCTACCACTGAAGTAAGGCTCACCGGCCTGTAGTTCCCGGGATTATCCTTGCTACCCTTCTTAAACAGAGGAACAACATTGGCTATTCTCCAGTCCTCCGGGACATCCCCTGAAGACATTGAGGATCCAAAGATTTCTGTCAAGGCCTCAGCAATTTCCTCCAAAGCCTCCTTCAGTATTCTGGGGTAGATCCCATCAGGCCCTGGGGACTTATCTACCTTAATATTTTTTAAGACACCCAACACCTCGTCTTTTTGGATCTCAATGTGACCCAGGCTATCGACACACCCTTCTCCAGACTCAACATCTACCAATTTCTTCACTTTGGTGAATACTGATGCAAAGTATTCATTTAGTACCTCGCCCATTTCCTCTGGCTCCACGCATAGATTCCCTTGCCTATCCTTCAGTGGGCCAACCCTTTCCCTGGCGACCCTCTTGCTTTTTATGTACGTGTAAAAAGCCTTGGGATTTTCCTTAACCCTATTTGCCAATGACTTTTTGTGACCCCTTCTAGCCCTCCTGACTCCTTGCTTAAGTTCCTTCCTACTTTCCTTATATTCCACGCAGGCTTCGTCTGTTCCCAGCCTTTTAGCCCTGACAAATGCCTCCTTTTTCTTTTTGACGAGGCCTACAATATCTCTCGTTATCCAAGGTTCCCGAAAATTGCCGTATTTATCCTTCTTCCTCACAGGAACATGCCGGTCTTGAATTCCTTTCAACTGCCACTTGAAAGCCTCCCACATGTCAGATGTTGATTTGCCCTCAAACATCCGCCCCCAATCTATGTTCTTCAGTTCCCGCCTAATATTGTTATAATTAGCCTTCCCCCAATTTAGCACATTCATCCTCGGACCACTCTTATCCTTGTCCACCAGTACTTTAAAACTTACTGAATTGTGGTCACTGTTACCGAAATGCTCCCCTACTGAAACATCTACCACCTGGCCGGGCTCATTCCCAATACCAGGTCCAGTACTGCCCCTTCCCTAGTTGGACCGTCTACATATTGTTTTAAGAAGCCCTCCTGGATGCTCCTTACAAACTCCGCCCCGTCTAAGCCCCTGGCAATAAGTGAGTCCCAGTCAATATTGGGGAAGTTGAAGTTTCCCATCACCACAACCCTGTTGTTTTTACTCTTTTCCAAAATCTGTCTACCTATCTGCTCCTCTATCTCCCGCTGGCTGTTGGGAGGCCTGTAGTAAACCCCCAACATTGTGACTGCACCCTTCTTATTCCTGATCTCTACCCATATAGCCTCACTGCCCTCTGAGGTGTCCTCCCGCAGAACAGCTGTGATATTCTCCCGAACCAGTAGCGCAATTCCGCCTCCCCTTTTACACCCCCCTCTATCCCGCCTGAAACATCTAAATCCTGGAACGTTTAGCTGCCAATCCTGCCCTTCCCTCAACCAGGTCTCTGTAATGGCAACAACATCATAGTTCCAAGTACTAATCCAAGCTCTAAGTTCATCTGCCTTACCCGTAATACTTCTTGCATTAAAACATATGCACTTCAGGCCACCAGACCCGCTGTGTTCAGCAACTTCTCCCTGTCTGCTCTGCCTCAGAGCCCCACTGTCCCTATTCCCTAGTTCTCCCTCAATGCTCTCACCTTCTGACCTATTGCTCCCGTGCCCACCCCCCTGCCATACTAGTTTAAACCCTCCCGTGTGACACTAGCAAACCTCGCGGCCAGGATATTTATGCCTCTCCAGTTTAGATGCAACCCGTCCTTCTTATATAGGTCACACCTGCCCCGGAAGAGCTCCCAGTGGTCCAGATAACTTTACTTTACGCAAAGAGTAGGGAGGCCGTGGAATGCCCTACCTGCTACAGTAGTGAACTCGCCAACATTGAGGGCATTTAAAAGTTTATTGGATAAACATATGGATGATAATGGCATAGTGTAGGTTAGATGGATTTTGTTTCGGTGCAACATCGTGGGCCGAAGGCCCTATACTGCGCTGTATTGTTCTATGTTCTATGTTCTATAACGGAAACCCTCCCTCCTACACCAGCTGTGTAGCCACGTGTTTAGCTGCTCTATCTTCCTATTTCTAGCCTCACTGGCACGTGGCACAGGGAGTAATCCCGAGATTACAACCCTAGAGGTCCTGTCTTTTAACTTTCTGCCTAGCTCCCTGAACTCCTGCTGCAGGACCTCATGCCCCTTCCTGCCTATGTCGTTAGTACCAATATGTACAATGACCTCTGCCTGTTTGCCCTCCCCCTTCAGGATGCCCTCTACCCGTTCGGAGACATCCTGGACCCTGGCATCAGGGAGGCAACATACCATCCTGGAGTCTCTTTCACGTCCACAGAAGCGCCTATCTGTGCCCCTGACTACAGAGTCCCCTATTACTATTACTCTTCTGCGCTTTGACCCTTCCTTCTGAACATCAGAGCCAGCCGTGGTGCCACTGCTCTGGCTGCTGCTGTTTTCCCCCGATAGGCTATCCCCCCCCGACAGTATCCAAAGGGGTATACCTGTTCGAGGGGGGGGGACAAGCACAGGGGATTCCTGCACTGACTGCCTGCCCTTTCTGGTGGTCACCCATTTCTCTGCCTGCACCTTGGGTGTGACCACATTTACATAACTGCGATCTATGACGCTTTCCGCCACCTGCATGCTCCTAAGTGCATCCAATTGCTGCTCCAACCGAACCATGCGGTCTGTGAGGAGCTCCAGTTGGGTGCACTTTCTGCAGATGAAGCCATCCGGGACGCTGGAAGCCTCCCGGACCTGCCACATCTCACAGTCAGAGCACTGCACCCCTCTAACTGACATTGCATCAATTAATTAAAATTAAAATATAAATTTTTTTAAATTTCAAAGTTACTGTTAACTATCTGATTCCTAGCACTAGATTTCTAATAGAAATGCGAACGCTAAATATAGTACTCTCCGATCTCTGGCTTAGATACCCCTCTAAATTATAATTAAGTAATTATGTTTAATTAGTTACCAATGCTTAATTTTTTTAATTTAGTGTAGATTCCTAACCAGCCACTCAGGCCACAGCTTTTCTGTGATGTCACTTCAGTTTCCCCCCGACACACACAATTTGAAAAAGGTATAAAAGTAAAAATGAGTAAAAATCACTTACTTACCTTCTTACCCTCGGAGTGTCTTAGATGTTCTCAGGTTCTCTCCCTGACAGAGACTGCTCCTCCTCCTACGAACGGCTCCTGAAACTAGGCCGCGATCTTTTAAAATCTCCGCTCCGACTCGCAGCTCCCGCGCTTTTAAAATCTCCCGCGCTGTTTTCAGAGTCCCGGCTCACTCAGCTCCCGCGCTGTATTCAAAGTCCCGGCTCACTCAGCTCCCGCGCTGTTTTCAGAGTCCCGGCTCACTCACCTCCCGCGCTGTTTTCAAAGTCCCGGCTAACTCAGCTCCCGCGCTGTTTTCAAAGTCCCGGTTCACTCAGCTCCCTGCGCTGTTTTCACTGTCCCGGCTCACTCAGCTCCCGCGCTGTTTTCAGAGTCCCGGCTCTCTCTCCTCCCGCGCTGTTTTCAGAGTCCCGGCTCACTCACCTCCCGCGCTGTTTTCACTGTCCTGGCTCACTCAGCTCCCACGCTGTTTTCAAAGTCCCGGCTCACTCACCTCCCGCGCTGTTTTCACTGTCCCGGCTCACTCAGCTCCCGCGCTGTTTTCAAAGTCCCGGCTCACTCAGCTCCCGCGCTGTTTTCAGAGTCCCGGCTCACTCACCTCTCGCGCTGTTTTCAGAGTCCCGGCTCTCTCAGCTCCCGCGCTGTTTTCAGAGTCCCGGCTCACTCAGCTCCCGCGCTGTTTTCAGAGTCCCGGCTCACTCAGCTCCCGCGCTGTTTTCAAAGTCCCGGCTCACTCAGCTCCCGCGCTGTTTTCAGAGTCCCGGCTCACTCAGCTCCCGCGCTGTTTTCAGAGTCCAGGCTCACTCAGCTCCCGCGCTGTTTTCAGAGTCCCGGCTCACTCAGCTCCCGCGCTGTTTTCACTGTCGCGGCTCACTCAGCTCCCGCGCTGTTTTCACTGTCGCGGCTCACTCAGCTCCCGCGCTGTTTTCAGAGTCCCGGCTCACTCACCTCTCGCGCTGTTTTCAGAGTCCCGGCTCACTCAGCTCCCGCGCTGTTTTCAGAGTTCCGGCTCACTCAGCTCCCGCGCTGTTTTCAGAGTCCCGGCTCACTCAGCTCCCGCGCTGTTTTCAGAGTCCCGGCTCACTCAGCTCCCGCGCTGTTTTCAAAGTCCCGGCTCACTCAGCTCCCGCGCTGTTTTCAGAGTCCCGGCTCACTCAGCTCCCGCGCTGTTTTCAGAGTCCCGGCTCACTCAGCTCCCGCGCTGTTTTCAGAGTCCCGGCTCACTCAGCTCCCGCGCTGTTTTCAGAGTCCCGGCTCACTCAGCTCCCGCGCTGTTTTCAGAGTCCCGGCTCACTCAGCTCCCGCGCTGTTTTCAAAGTCCCGGCTCACTCAGCTCCCGCGCTGTTTTCAGAGTCCCGGCTCACTCAGCTCCCGCGCTGCTTTCAGAGTCCCGGCTCACTCATCTCCCGCGCTGTTTTCAGAGTACCAGCTCACTCAGCTCCTGCACACGTAGTACTTTACGGACAGAAACGAAAAGCAGACTGTTAGATTTGGCAAGAACATTGCCGTTAACATTACCTGACAAAATGCGAAAAGATGAGGTAATTATGGCGGTGGTTAGGCATTTAAAGTTGCCTGAGATAGAGTTTGACAAATGGGAAATGGCAAAAATTCAGTTGCAAATTAAATAAATGGAATATGAGAAAGAATTAAAGCAGCTGGAATACGAGAGTGAGAGAGAGGAAAAAGAAAGAGAAAGAGGGAGAGAGGAAAAAGAAAGAGAAAGAGTGGGAGGAAAAAGAGAAAGAGAGAGAGAGGAAAAAGAAAGCGAAAAAGAGAGAGAGGAAAAAGAAAAGGAGAGCGAAGAAAGGAGAAAAGAAAGAATAGCCCTAGCAGAACAAAAAGAAAAAGAAAGGGAGATACAGATCAGGGGAAAAGATAAAGAGAGGCAGTTTGAACTTCAGAAAATGGCCATGAAACATGACAATCAGTTAAAATTGGCAGACGTAAAGGGAAACGTACAGTTGGAGGATAGTGATGAGGATGGTGAGAAAGAGCGTCATAGTCGAAGGCTTGGTGGGAATCTATTTAAATATGGCCAAGCATTGCCAAGGTTTGACAAGAAGGAAGTGGAAACCTTTTTCATTTCATTTGAGAAGGTAGCTAAAAAAATGAAATGGCCACAGGACATGTGGGTGTTACTGATTCAAACAAAGCTGGTAGGTAGAGCTAGTGAAGTGTTTGCATCACTACCGGAGGAGGTATCTGGAACGTATGAGGAGGTGAAGAAATCCATCTTAAGTGCATATGAGCCTGAAGCTGACAGACAAAGGTTTAGAAATTTAAGGAAAGAATTTGGTCGAATATAGATGGAGTTTGAAAGGCTCAGAGTAATTTTGATAGGTGGATAAGGGCTTTGAAAATAGACCAAACGTATGAAGCTCTCAGAGAAATTATACTTTTGGAGGAGTTTAAAAATTCAATTCCTGATGTAGTGAGAACTCATGTGGAAGAACAGAGGGTTAAAACTGCGAGATTAGCAGCGGAAATGGCAGATGATTATGAATTAGTTCATAAATCAAAGATTGGTTTCCGACATCAGTTTCAGCCGATGAAGGATAGAAACTGGGGACATGAGAAATACTCAACTGGTAAAAGTAAAGGTGATCTGATGGGAGACAATAAAGAGAGTGTACCTCAGATTAAAAAAGAAATCCAGGAGGGTGGAAAAGAAATGAAAAATTTCAAATGTTTTCACTGTAATAAACTAGTCCATGTAAAGTCACAGTGTTGGTGGTTGAAGAAAAGCATTGGGAAGGCTGATGTGGTAAAACAGAAAGACAGTGGGATTTGCTAGAGTGGTAAAGGAAAGCCCAAGGGAAGCGAAGGAGATGCAAACGATTGTACAGCCTGTTGAAGAAGTAATTGTGAATAAGGTGCCAGATGTATTTAAAGAATTTACTTGTGTGGATAAAGTTTACTCATGTGTATCAGGAGGAACATAGAACATAGAACATTACAGCGCAGTACAGGCCCTTCGGCCCTCAATGTTGCGCCGACCTGTGAAACCACTCTAAAGCCCATCTACACAATTCCCTTATCGTCCATATGTCTATCCTATGAACATTTGAATGCCCTTAGTGTTGAGTCCACTACTGTTGCAGGCAGGGCATTCCACACCCTTACTACTCTCCGAGTAAAGAACCTACCTCTGACATCTGTCTTATATCTATCTCCCCTCAACTTAAAGCTATGTCCCCTCGTGCTAGACATTACCATCCGTGGAAAAAGGCTCTCACTGTCCACCCTATCCAATCCTCTGATCATCTTGTATACCTCAATTAAGTCACCTCTTAACCTTCTGCTCTCGAACGAAAACAGCCTCAAGTCCCTCAGCCTTTCCTCATAAGATCTTCCCTCCATTTGGGGATAAGGAAAACTCAAGCTAAAATCCAGAAACATTTTTATTGGCCTGGACTACGTAAAGATGTAGATAAATTTTGTCAATCATGTCACACATGTCCAGTGATGGGGAAACCTCAAGCAGTGATAAAACCAGCGCCCTTAATACCCATTCCAGCATTTGAGGAACCTTTTACAAGGGTCCCAATTGATTGTGTAGGACCGCTTCCTAAAACAAAAAGTTGGAATCAATATCTTTTGACTATAATGGATGTGTCTACTAGGTTTCCAGAGGCCATTCCAGTACGTAATATTATATCTAAATGGATTGTGGAGAAGTTACTTAAATTCTTTACTAGATATGGACTACCCACAGAAATTCAATCGGATCAAGGAACAAATTTTAATTCAAAGGTATTCAAAGCTTAGGAATAAAACACTTTAAATTAACTGCGTACCATCCAGAATCGCAGGGAGCGTTAGAAAGGTGGCATTAGACATTAAAGACAATGTCAAGATTATCCAGAGGATTGGGATAAAGGAATCCCATTCGTATTGTTTGCAATTAGGGATGCACCTAATGAGTCTACCAAATTTAGTCCTTTTGAACTAATTTTTGGTCATGAGGTAAGACGACCACTTAAATTGACCAAGGAAAAATTGGTGGGTGAGAAATCAGAAATTACACTATTGGATTACGTGTCAAATTTTAGGGAACGACTAAATAGAGCAGGTGAATTGGCTGGACAACATTTGAGAGTTGCACAAAATGTGATGAAACGGGTAGCGAACAAGAAATCCAAAGTTAGTAGTTTTGCCAGTGGGGATAAAGTTTTAGTGTTGTTACCAGTGGTAGGGGAGTCTTTAAAAACTAGGTTTTGTGGACCGTATCAGATTCAAATGAAATTAAGTGAGGTGAATCATTGTGATGAATCATGGCTGATTCATGAATTGCAGGCTTGAAGGGCCAAAAAGGCCTCCTCCTGCTCCTCTCTTCCATGTATCTATGTATTTATAAGCTCGACAATATCCAGGCCAAAGCAGTCTGCTCATTTGGCACCCCATTCACCACACTAACCATTCATTGCCTCCAACAATGACACATAGTGGCTGCAATGTGCATGATCTACAATATGCCCTGCAACAATTCGCAAAGGTTCCTTTGACAATCCCTTCCAAACCCACCACCACTACTAGCTAGAAAAACAAGAAAAGTTGGTGCATGGAAACGCCACGATCTGCAGATTTATCTCCAAGTCACACATCTTCCTAACTTAGAAATATATTGCTGTTCCTTCATTGTTACTAAGAAAATAGTGAATTCTCTCCTGAACAACACTGCAGGTCTGCTGCACCACAAGGACTAGGGTTCAAGTAGGCGGTTCATTCACACGCTTGTAATTTCTTCAAAAAATACAATTAGATTTGTGAGGCCTAACCATTTTATGAAGCCATGTGGGGCACCCTTAATTCATCTTTATCCAAAGCTTCATATATTACACCAGGATTCAAAATATATGGGGGCAGTGAGCAAATTCACCCTTCAATGGCTCCGAAAGGCCTGGGAAAACTCAGTTCATAGAATCATAGAATTTACAGTGCAGAAAGAGGCCATTCGGCCCATCAAGTCAACACCAGCCCTTGGAAAGAGCACCCTACTCAAATCCACACCGCCACCCTATCCCCATAATCCCACCTAACCTTTTGGACACTAAGGGGCAATTTAGCTTGGCCAGTCCACCTAACCTGCACATCTTTGGACTGTGGAAGGAAACCGGAGCACCTGGAGGAAATCCACACAGACATGGGGAGTACGTGCAGACTCCGCACAGAGAGTGACCCAAGCCAGGAATTGGACCTGGTCCCTGGTGCTCTGAAGCAGCAGTGCTAACCACGGTGCTACCTTTCCACTCACAGGGGCAGTTATGGGAGAGAAACTGCCCATCTTATTCACTTGCCAAGGCCAACTGAGAAGCTGGTACAACATTGCCTGTTATCAGATTCGGCAAGTGTGCAAAGTGAGCTTCTTGGCTGTGCAGGAGGTGCTGGACACATAACTTGTGGCAGCCTGACATCCTGGGAACACTCCTGCTAGACTCTGCACATCAGGCTCGAATGAGAGAGTGGAGGGGCTGCCGGACGGAGGGGACTTGTGGGAGAGACTGCAGGAAGGGGAGAGAAAGAGAGGGGCAGCGGAGGTGAGGGGTGAAGCTATTACAATCCCAGACCAAACCCCAACAGTGGCAATACTGAACCCTAATATTTTATTTTAATTTTGCAAGACTATGAGGAAAGGATGCTTTGCTACAGGAGTTGTTACACGAACAAATAGGGTTTTGGTGTTTTCAAACAAACTGTATTACTAACACAGTATTTAAATCTTCAACACCACACCCATAAATAGCTTACAATTACCTCTGAAACAACACTACACAACACAGTGAATACCATACCCTTAATTGCTATCTTTATTCCCACGTAAACAACAAGAAAAAGACCATTTCAGCTCTCAATCCACCCTGAATACCAATGGCACAGAGTAATACTTGCTTTAGAATTATTCTTTGAGAAATAGATCTCTTCACACTGCTTTACAGAAACAGATCTGACTCCAATCTGAATCTCCACAGAAACTCTGGCTGGATGTCTTCAAAAGCTGTTTTCAATGGCTTGTCCAGCTCCTCCTTGTCCTCAGACAAGTCTGCACAGCTTTAAATACAGTTTAACTAACTTACACAGAGCAAAACTGTTTCACTGGGCACATCTTCAGCCAGATCAGAACTCAACTGAAAATGCTTTCTCAAAATGCTGGATGCATTTGCTCCACCCAGCAATTACATCATCTCAGCCAAGCTGAAAACTAATTAACCCCCCAGGGAATCCCCATAAGCAAACCAAAATTGTATTAGCCCAAGCTTTTACAATGATTAATTGCACCCACGCTGCTAAAAGCTGTTTTTTTTCAAACCAAGATTATTATAAAATATGATTGCAGCAGTCAAAAACACGTTTACCCAGGTTTTTAACCCTTACTTAACCAGATACCATTTATCCATTATGTGTAAAAAAAAAAAAATTGACACCTGTATTACATCATTAATGTTTTCCTCAAGCATTGTTCCTATTACCTAGCTAACAGTCCATATTTATTGACTACAGCTTCGCCTTCAACACCATAATCCCAGCCAAGCTCATATCAAAGCTCCAAAACATAGGACTTGGCTCCCCACTCTGCAACTGGATCCTCGATTTTCTGACCAACAGACCACAACTCAGTAAGAATGAACAACAACACCTCCTCCACAATAGTCCTCAACACCGGCGCCCCGCAAGGCTGCGTACTTAGCCCCCCACTCTACTCCCTGTGCACACACTATAAGACCATAAGACATAGGAGTGGAAGTAAGGCCATTCGGCCCATCGAGTCCACTCCACCATTCAATCATGGCTGATTTCAACTCCATTTACCCACTCTCTCTCCATAGCCCTTAATTCCTCGAGAAATCAAGAATTTATCAACTTCTGTCTTAAAGACACTCAACGTCCCGGCCTCCACCGCCCTCTGTGGCAACGAATTCCACAGACCCACCACTCTCTGGCTGAAGAAATTTCTCCTCATCTCTGTTCTAAAGTGACTCCCTTTTATTCTAAGGCTGTGCCCCCGGGTCCTAGTCTCCCCTGCTAATGGAAACAACTTCCCTACGTCCACCCTATCTAAGCCATTCATTATCTTGTAGGTTTCTATTAGATCTCCCCTCAACCTCCTAAACTTCAATGAATATAATCCCAGGATCCTCAGACGTTCATCGTATGTTAGGCCTACCATTCCTGGGATCATCCGTGTGAATCTCCGCTGGACCCGCTCCAGTGCCAGTATGTCCTTCCTGAGGTGTGGGGCCCAAAATTGCTCACAGTATTCTAAATGGGGCCTAACTAATGCTTTATAAAGCTTCAGAAGTACATCCCTGCTTTTATATTCCAAGCCTCTTGAGATGAATGACAACATTGCATTTGCTTTCTTAATTACGGACTCAACCTGCAAGTTTACCTTTAGAGAATCCTGGACTAGGACTCCCAAGTCCCTTTGCACTTCAGCATTATGAATTTTGTCACCGTTTAGAAAATAGTCCATGCCTCTATTCTTTTTTCCAAAGTGCAAGACCTCGCACTTGCCCACGTTGAATTTCATCAGCCATTTCTTGGACCACTCTCCTAAACTGTCTAAATCTTTCTGCAGCCTCCCCACCTCCTCCATACTACCTGCCCCTCCACCTATCTTTGTATCATCGGCAAACTTAGCCAGAATGCCCCCAGTCCCGTCATCTAGATCGTTAATATATAAAGAGAACAGCTGTGGCCCCAACACTGAACCCTGCGGGACACCACTTGCCACCGGTTGCCATTCCGAAAAAGAACCTTTTATCCCAACTCTCTGCCTTCTGCCTGACAGCCAATCGTCAATCCATGTTAGTACCTTGCCTCGAATACCATGGGCCCTTATTTTACTCAGCAGTCTCCCGTGAGGCACCTTATCAAAGGCCTTTTGGAAGTCAAGATAGATAACATAGATCCATTGGCTCTCCTTGGTCTAACCTATTTGTTATCTCTGCAAAGAACTCTAACAGGTTTGTCAGGCACGACCGACCCTTACTAAATCCATGCTGACTTGTCCTAATCCGACCCTGCACTTCCAAGAATTTAGAAATCTCATCCTTAACAATGGATTCTAGAATCTTGCCAACAACCGAGGTTAGGCTAATTGGCCTATAATTTTCCATCTTTTTCCTTGTTCCGTTCTTGAACAGGGGGGTTACAACAGCGATTTTCCAATCCTCTGGGACTTTCCCTGACTCCAGTGACTTTTGAAAGATCATAACTAACGCCTCCACTATTTCTTCAGCTATCTCCTTTAGAACTCTAGGATGTAGCCCATCTGGGCCCGGGGATTTATCAATTTTTAGACCTCTTAGTTTCTCTAGCACTTTCTCCTTTGTGATGGCTACCATATTCAACTCTGCCCCCTGACTCTACGGAATTGTTGGGATATTACTCATGTCTTCAGTTATTCAGTTCCTCAGCGATTTCCTTGTCTCCCATCACAAAATTACCAGCGTCATCTTGGAGCGGCCCAATGTCAACTTTTGCCTCCCGTTTGTTTTTAATGTATTTAAAGAAACTTTTACTATCATTCCTAATGTTACTGGCTAGGCTACCTTCAAATTTGATCCTCTCTTTCCTTATTTCTCTCTTTGTTATCCTCTGTTTGTTTTTGTAGTCTTCCCAATCTTCTGACTTCCCACTACTCTTTACCACATTATAGGCTTTCTCTTTTGCTTTGTTGCATTCCCTGACTTCCTTTTTTCAGCCATGGCTGCCTAATCCCCCCTCTGATAACCTTTCTTTTCTTTGGGATGAACCTCTGTACTGTGTCCTCAATTACTCCCACAAACTCCTGCCATTGCTGTTCTACTGTCTTTCCCACTAGGCTCTGCTCCCAATTGATTTTCGTCAGTTCCTCCCTCATGCCCCTGTAGTTACCTTTATTTAACTGTAGTCCAGAATGTCCTGTCCCTCGTGGGCTCCATCACAAGCTGTTCCAAAAAGCCCTCCTGTAAACATTCAATGAATTCCCTTTCCTTGGGTCCACTGGCAGCATTATTTACCCAGTCCACCTGCATATTGAAGTCCCCCATGATCACTGTGACCTTGCCTTTCTGACATGCACTTTCTATTTCGTGGTGCATTTTGTGCCCCCGGTCCTGACCACTGTTAGGAGGCCTGTACATAACTCCCATTATGGTTTTTTTGCCTTTGTGGTTCCTCAACTCTACCCACACAGACTCCACATCATCTGACCCTATGTCGTTTAGTGCTATTGATTTAATTTCATTCCTAATTAACAAGGCAACCCCGCCCCCTCTGCCCACCTCTCTGTCTTTTCGATAGGTTGTGAATCCGTGGATGTTTAAATGCCAGTCCTGAACCCCCTGCAACCATGTCTCTGTGATGCCTACCACATCATACCTGCCAGTCACAATCTGGGCCACAAGCTCATCTACCTTGTTCCGTACACTGCGCGCATTTAAATATAGCACATTTAATTCTCTATTGACCGTCCCTTTTTGTTTTCTTAGTGTGGTGGACCTTGGTTGACTGAGCCTTTCCATATACTGTCATATTTTGTGGGATGGGGACAATCGTAACCACTCGAGTTTTGTCTGTTCGTGTTTTTTTGTATTCCTAAGCAGCTACGCTCCCCGCTGATTACTTCACCTCTTGGTTCCCTGACTTTCCCTTCCCCCCCAATCTTTAGTTTAAAGTCCTATTGACCACCCTATTTACTCTTTTCGCCAGAACACTGGTCCCAGCTCGGTTCAGGTGGAGACCATCCCAACGGTATAGGTCCCTCCCCCCTGTCCCAAAACTGATGCCAGTGCCCCATGAAAAGGAACCACTCTTTCCCACACCACTCTTTCAGCCACGTGTTAACTTCCCTTATTCTTGCCTCCCTATGCCAATTTGCACGTGGCTCGGGCAGTAATCCGGAGATTATGACCCTTGAGGACCTGTTTTTTTAATTTGAATCCTAGCTCTTTATAATCTCTAAACAGGTCCTCTTTCCTAGACTTGTTGGTACCGACATGGACCACAACAACTGGATCCTCCCCCTCCCTCTCCAGTATCCTTTCAAACCAGTCAGAGATGTCTCGCACCCTAGCACTGGGCAGGCAACATACCATGCGGGACTATTTACTCCCTCTCCCCTCGAATGGCCTGCTGAACCATGGTGCCTTGGTCAGCTGACTCATCCTTCCTGCAACCCTGTTCGCCATCCACACAGGGAGCAATTGCCTCATACCTGTTGGACAGAGTCAAGGGCTGAGGCTCACACGACTGTGTGGCAACATTTGGTTCCAACTCCATCTACACGTTTGCTAACGATACGACCATAGTGGGCCGGATCTCGAATAACGACGAGTCAGAATACAGGAGGGAGTTAGAGAACCTAGTGGAGTGGTGCAACGGCAACAATCTCTCCCTCAATGCCAGCAATATTAAAGAGCTGGTCATTGACTTCAGGAAGCAAAGTACTGTACACACCCCTGTCAGCATCAACGAGGTCGAGGTGGAGATGGTTAGCAGTTTAAAATTCCGAGGGGTGCACATCTCCAAAAATTTGTCCTGGTCCACCCACGTCGAAGCTACCACCAAGAAAGCACAACAGCGCCTATACTTCCTCCGGAAACTAAGGAAATTCGGCTTGTCCACATTAACCCTTACCAACTTTTACAGATGCACCATAGAAAGCATCCTATCTGGCTGCATTCATAGCCTGGTCATATAGTACATAGAACATACAGTGCAGAAGGAGGCCATTCGGCCCATCGAGTCTGCACCAACCCACTTAAGCCCTCACTTCCATCCTATCCCCGTAACCCAATAACCCCTCAAAACCTTTTTGGACACTAAGGGACACCTGGGACCCTGGCGCTGTGAAGCCACAGTGCTATCCACTTGTGCTACCGTGCCGCCCCAACTGCTCGGCCCAGGACCGCAAGAAACTTCAGAGTCATGAACACCGCCCAGTCCATCACACAAACCTGCCTCCCATCCATTGACTCCATCTACACCTCCCACTGCCTGGGGAAAACGGGCAGCATAATCAAAGACCCCGTCACCCGGCTTACTCACTCTTCCATCTGGCAGGAGATACAGAAGTCTGAGAACACGCACGAACAGACTCAAAAACAGCTTCTTCCCCGCTGTTACCAGACTCCTAAATGACCCTCTTATAAACTGACCTCATTAACACTACACCCTGTATGCTTCATCCGATGCCGGTGCTTATGTATACCTTGTGTTGCCCTATTATGTATTTTCTTTTATTCCCTTTTCTTCCCATGTACTCAATGATCTGTTGAGCTGTTCGCAGAAAAATACTTTTCACTGTACCTCAGTACATGTGACAATAAACAAATCCAATCCAATCCAATATTTACCTGGTCCTTTTTGACATTTCTTTTTATAAAAGTGGGTACTACATTAACCCCCTTCCAGTCAACAGGAAGAATCTCAGATTTCAGCGAACTATTAAAAGTAAAAGCTAGGGATTCACACAGCACGTGTCCCATCATCCCGACAGCCTTCATTTGGATAACATCCAGCTCAGCCGCTCTATCTATTTTCAAGTTCCCGTAACAGCCTCCCCGAACAGGCGCCGGAATGTGGCGACTAGGGGCTTTTCACAGTAATTTCATTTGAAGCCTACTTGTGACAATAAGCGATTTTCATTTCATTTCATTTCAAGTTCTTCTATCTGGAATATCTGATAATCTAATTTAAAATTGATAGGTGTACTCATAAAATCACTCAATTCGAACAGTCAAGCATCATTTTGAAGAATGAATACCATATAAAAACTAATTTCCCTGAACCCAATGATTCCTTTAGAATCTCTTTGAATATCTTTCAATAGCCCAATGCAATCCTAGAAAATACTCTTCACATAATTTCCCATTACCTCCAAAATTGTTGATGACCTTCTTTTCCATCAGCCCATTAGTTGATCCAAAAGCAACCTTTGTTTTCTTAAAATTCAATGCTGTTTAGTTGGTCTGGGAGTATTGGATCTGCACATACTTGATGAAACTAAGAGAGATCGAAGAGGCATGAAGTTTACACATATGTATACATAAAAAATCAATAGATAAATGAATAGTGTAAGAATATTGGCAGATGGCTAAGTCCTGATTTCAAAGAAGATAAAAGACCAAATCTAGACAATTATTCACCAGTTAGCTCAAAACCACTGACTGGTAGGAATGTATTCAAGTCCCTCAAAGGTGTACAGAAAGCATCTAGAAAATGAAATAGAATAAACAATAGTGAGTCTAGGTTTCAAAAAAGGAAGGTTGACCAACCATATTTGAATAAGCAACAGAAAGTGCAGGTAAGGATAATGTAGAAGGCAGCACGGTAGCATTGTGGATAGCACAATTGTTTCACAGCTCCAGGGTCCCAGGTTCGATTCCGGCTTGGGTCTCTATCTGTGCGGAGTCTGCGCATCCTCCCCGTGTGTGCGTGGGTTTCCTCCGGGTGCTCCGGTTTCCTCCCACAGTCCAAAGATGTGCAGGTTAGGTGGATTGGCCATAATAAATTGCCCTTAGTGTCCAAAATTGCCCTTAGTGTTGGGTGGGGTTACTGGGTTATGGGGATAGGGTGGAGTTGTTGACCTTGGGTGGGGTGCTCTTTCCAAGAGCTGGTGCAGACTCGATGGGCCGAATGGTCTCCTTCTGCACTGCAAATTCTATGTTCTAGAACATGCAATATATTTTCGAACGATTTGGACAAGGTACAACATAGTAGAGTCATGGCTACAGTCAGAGCTTCTAGAGTCAAGGAGCAGAGCGGCTTCCAAACAAGCTACCGAACTAAAAAAAGGCTGTTGTTTCCATATAGGAGGGTTAACTTAAATGGTGTTTGTTTCTCTTCTCACCACCCATCTATAAACAAAAAGGTGTCTTGATTTGTTTCCCCCTTTATAAGCGGTGGTGTTTTTGCCAACCCCTCAGTTTTGGTGTGATCTACTTTCTATTAATAACCCCACAGTATACCCGAGATAGGATGAACTCATACGGTTAGTTTATTTGCTGACACTCAAAACACGGGAGGCGAGGAGGGTTGCAATGTTGCTTCCTCTGCATTCATACAGTTAAAGAGAGATAGAGTAAAGAAAGACTTAGGGCAGAGACCATAGAGAAAAGGAATATTGTTTCATGTAGGTGGCTGAGTCCAGAATTTAAGTTCAATGAGGTATTCCTTCACTTGAGCTATAAACCGATATTGGATAATTCCCTTTTCAAGTGGTGTTATTTTCACACAATTTTTATAGAATTTTATAGAATTTACAGTGCAGAACAAGGCTATTCCGCCCATCGAGTGTGCACCAGCCCTTGGAAAGAGCGCCCTACCCAAGCCCACACCTCCACCCTATCCCCGTAACCCAGTAACCCCACCTAACCTTTTTGGATACTAAAGGCAATTTAGCAAAGCCAATCCACCTACCCTGCACATCTTTGGAAGGTGGGAGGAAACCGGAGCACCCGGAGGAAACCCACGCAGAAACGGGGAGAATGTGCAGACTCCGCACAGACAGTGACCCAAGCCGGGAATCAAACCTGGGGCCCTGGAGCTGTGAAGCAACAGTGCTAACCACTGTGCTACCGAACACCGAAATAGGCGCGCAGAGATGGCAAGGTTCTATCGGCCAATTTCCAACAGAAGTAATGTAGATGGAACCAGGTGTCCAACCTGGGCCAGGGTTCCTTGTCTTTTTGTATTGCTTTTCATCTCGTCTATTCCCTATAGACATAGACATAGAATTTGTCTATTCCCTGGTTTCCCCTTTCTTTTTTTATTAAATTTAGAGTACCCAATTTTTTTCCAATTAAGGGGAAATTTAGCGTGGCCAATTCACCTACCCTGCACATCTTTTTGGGTTGTGGGGGTGAGAACCACGCAGACTCAGGGAGAATGTGCAAACTCCACACGGAGTCCCGGGGCCAGGATCAAACCCGGGCCCTCGGTGTCGTAAAGCAGCAGTGCTATCCACTGTGCCACCGTGCTGCCTTCATTTCCCCTTTCTTTTATTTTTTGTTGTTACATTATTGATCCAGAGATGATTTGTGGACATTTGTCTTTAAGGCAAACAGCCGTTCTAATTCAAGCAGAAGGAAACCATGGCCTGTGCCATTAATTCAAATGGAAGAATCCAGAAGGCTGTGCGGATTTAAATTGTGGAATGGCACCAATGATAGAGATTGGCTGGGACTTGGTCTGATTTATTTGGCTGGTGCTCAATGAGTGAGTTCAGAAGGCTGTGCTCTGCCCAGTTACAGGTGGTGTTTGGATATTATACCTTTGGAATGTTTTTCTGGCAGCGGAGACAAAAGATCCAGAAAAATCCTCCCCAGAAAACCACTGCTTAGGGCAGAGGCCCGTACCGCAAGCTTAGCTTGGAACACCGAGAAACACCCAGTATCTTATGATGATCTGGGTAGATCAGGGGCATCAGCAGTGAACTTCCCAACGAGGCCACACTTAGCCCCTTTTCTGCACTGAAGAGCTCCATAATAATGGCGTCCCGATCTCTCAAGTCACAGACGCAACCCCCAAAACCTCCCCAAGCCCCAGCTCTCTCCAATAAGCTTGTGGGTGTTGGATTCCTGAAAACAGGGCCTGAAGGCAGGCTACAAACTGAAAGCAAAGTATGATGAAACAGGGACTCTGTCTCACTGGGAAAATTGAGAGTATAGGCAGAAACAAAAGGCACTGGAGTCTCCGCAGCCCCGCGCCAAAATCGCGTTTGGCACGGGGGGGGGGGCGAAGAATCACCTTTCACGCCAAAATCGGGCACGGCGCGTAATGGGAAGCGGAGTTGGGAGGGGAGATCAATTGGAGAGTATGGAGTGGGGCACTGCATAGGGTGAACGGGATCTCCTCTTGTGCAAGGATGAGCCTGATCCAGTTTAAGGTGGTGCACAGGGTGCATATGACTCGGGCGGGAATGAGTGGGTTCTTTCAGTGGGTAGCAGATGAATGTGAGAGGTGTGGGCAGAGGTGAGCAAATCACGCACACATGTTTTGGGGTTGCAAAAAATTGGGAAGAGTCTGGCTGGGAGTGTTCGTGCGCAGTCTTAGCCAGGGTAGTAGAGGAGGAGGTGGACCCGACCCTTTGGTGGCGATATTTGGGGTTTCAGAGAAGCCGGAGCTCATGGAGAGGAGGAAGGCCGATGTCGTGGCCTTCGTCTCTCTGACTGAAGCCTCTCTGACTGAATGGCGGCGAATTCTGTTGGAGTGGCGGTCGGCATCGCCACCTGGGGTAGCGGCTCCGTTGGGTGACCTGTACGACTTCCTGCAGTTAGAGAAGATGAAGTTTGAGTTAAGGGGCTCAGCAGGGAGTTTGAGAAAAGATGGAGGACCGCGTTTGAGGAGCTGTTCGTCACAGGGGGTGGGGGGAGGGACGATGATAAATGGGAAAAATCTGTACAGACTGTATAGTTGCTTGTTGGGAAGTATGTTTCCCGGGTGTTTATTTGTTGTAACCTGTTTTGATACAGGTTTGTAATAAAATACATTTTTTTTTAAATTACTTCCGGTTTTCCATTTTTTTTTTCAAAAGTGACGTCAGAGGGAAGCTGTGATCGGATTGGTTGATAGCAAATCTGCCCCAAATTTTTTTAAAAACACAGCTAAACTCGTAAACTTAAATTAAACTAATTAATTAATTAGAGATGGCTGGTCAGGTGTACTTGAGCTGCTTGATGTGGGAGCTGGCAAATCCCATTGCGAGCTGCAGCGACCTCATCTGCAGTAAGTGTTGGCTGCTCGAAGAGCTCCGGTTCAGAGTTGATGAGCTGGAGTCTGAGCTTCAAACACTGAGGCACATCCAGGAGGGGGAGACTTACCTGGACACCGTTTCAGGAGGCAGTCACACCTGTCAGAGTAAGTAGTTTAAATCCTGCCAGTGGCCAGGGACAGCAGGGTGTGACTGCAAGTCAGGCAGGTAAAGGGAACCAGCAGTCAGAAACTCAGGAGCCTCAGCCCTTGACCCTGTCCAACAGATATGAGGCAGGAAGGATGAGTCAGCTGACCAAGGCACCATGGTCCAGCAGGCCATTCAAGGGGAGGGAGCAAATAGGCAAGTTGTAGTTGTAGGGGATTCCATTATCAGGGGGATAGATAGTATCCTTTGTGAGCAGGATAAAGAGTCCCGCATGGTATGTTGCCTGCCCAGTGCTCAGGTGCGGGACATCTCTGACCAGCTTGAAAGGATACTGGAGAGGGAGGGGGAGGATCCAGTTGTTGTGGTCCATGTCGGTACCAACAACATAGGCAAGTCTAGGAAAGAGGACCTGTTTAGAGATTATAAAGAGCTAGGATTCAACTTAAAAAACACGTCCTCAAGTGTCATAATCTCCGGATTACTGCCCGAGCCACGTGCAAATTGGCATAGGGAGGCAAGAATAAGGGAAGTTAACACGTGGCTGAAAGAGTGGTGTGGGAAAGAGGGGTTCCTTTTCATGGGACACTGGCATCAGTTTTGGGACAGGGGGGAGGGACCTATACCGTTGGGATGGTCTCCACCTGAACCGAGCTGGGACCAGTATTCTGGCGAAAAGAGTAAATAGGGTGGTCAATAGGACTTTAAACTAAAGATTGGGGGGGGAAGGGAAAGTCAGGGAGCCAAGAGGTGAAGTAATCAGCGGGGAGCGTAACTGCTTAGGAATACAAAAAAAACACGAACAGACAAAACTCGAGTGGTTACGATTGTCCCCATCCCACAAAATATGACAGTATATGGAAAGGCTCAGTCAACCAAGGTCCACCACACTAAGAAAACAAAAAGGGACGGTCAATAGAGAATTAAAGGTGCTATATTTAAATGCGCGCAGTGTACGGAACAAGGTAGATGAGCTTGTGGCCCAGATTGTGACTGGCAGGTATGATGTGGTAGGCATCACAGAGACATGGTTGCAGGGGGTTCAGGACTGGCATTTAAACATCCACGGATTCACAACCTATCGAAAAGACAGAGAGGTGGGCAGAGGGGGCGGGGTTGCCTAGTTAATTAGGAATGAAATTAAATCAATAGCACTAAACGACATAGGGTCAGATGATGTGGAGTCTGTGTGGGTAGAGTTGAGGAACCACAAAGGCAAAAAAACCATAATGGGAGTTATGTACAGGCCTCCTAACAGTGGTCAGGACCGGGGGCACAAAATGCACCACGAAATACAAAGTGCATGTCAGAAAGGCAGTGGACCCAAAGAAAGGGAATTCATTGAATGTTTACAGGAGGGCGTTTTGGAACAGCTTGTGATGGAACCCATGAGGGAACAGGCCATGCTGGACTCAGTGTTATGTAATGAGCCAGACTTGATAAAAGATCTTAAAGTATGGGAACACTGAGGAGGCAGTGATCATAATATGGTAGAATTCAGTCTGCAATTTGAAAGAAAGAAGGTAGAATCAGATGTAAAGGTGTTACAGTTAAATCAAGGTAACGACAGGGGCATGAGGGAGGAACTGACGAAAATCGACTGGGAGCAGAGCCTAGTGGGAAAGACAGTAGAACAGCAATGGCAGGAGTTTGTGGGAGTAATTGAGGACACAGTACAGAGGTTCATCCCAAAGAAAAGAAAGGTTATCAGAGGGGGGATTAGGCAGCCATGGCTGAAAAAAGGAAGTCAGGGAATGCAACAAAGCAAAAGAGAAAGCCTATAATGTGGTAAAGAGTAGTGGGAAGTCAGAACATTGGGAAGGCTGCAAAAACAAACAGAGGATAACAAAGAGAGAAATAAAGAAGGAGAGGATCAAATATGAAGGTAGCATAGCCAGTAACATTAGGAATGATAGTAAAAGTTTCTTTAAATACATTAAAAACAAACAGGAGGCAAAAGTAGACACGGGCCGCTCCAAAATGACGCTGGTAATCTAGTGATGGGAGACAAAGAAATAGCTGACGAACTAAATAAGTACTTTGCGTCAGTCTTCACTGAGTGGGCAAGTGCGAGGTCTTGCACTTTGGAAAAAAGAATAGAGGCATGGACTATTTTCTAAACGGTGACAAAATTCATAATGCTGAAGTGCAAAGGGACTTGGGAGTCCTAGTCCAGGATTCTCTTTTTTTTTTAAATATATTTTCTTGAAATTTTTTTCCAAACAACAATGTTTTCCCTCTTACAAAGCAAACGTAACAGTAATGAAATTTTTAACAGTGCACAAATAACTAAACCCCATAATCTTTTGACATAAACTAAACTAAACCCCCCCCCCTCCCCCCCCCCCCCCCCCTCCCCCCTGGGCTGCCGCTGCTGGTCTTCCCTCTAACGTTCCCCTAGGTAGTCGAGAAATGGCTGCCACCGCCTGGTGAACCCTTGAGCCGATCCTCTCAGGGCAAACTTTATCTGCTCCAGTTTAATGAACCCCGCCATATCGTTTACCCAGGCCTCCAGTCCGAGGGGTTTCGCCTCCTTCCACATGAGTAGGATCCTACGCCGGGCTACTAGGGATGCAAGGCCACAACGTCGGCCTCTTTCGCCTCCTGCACTCCCGGCTCATCCGCAACTCCAAATAGAGCTAGCCCCCAGCCTCGTTTGACCCGGGCCTTCACCACCTTCGAAATCACTCCCGTCACTCCCTTCCAGTACCCCTCCAGTGCCGGGCACGCCCAAAACATATGTGCGTGGTTTGCCGGGCTCCCGCCGCACCTCCCACATTTGTCCTCCACTCCAAAAACCTGCTCAATCTTGTTCCCGTTATGTGTGCTCTATGTAGCACCTTAAATTGAATCAGGCTAAGCCTGGCGCATGAGGAAGAGGAATTTACTCTGCTTAGGGCATCAGCCCACATACCCTCCTCTATCTCCTCCCCTAGTTATTCTTCCCACTTTCCTTTTAGTTCGCCCACCAACTCCTCCCCCTCTTCCCTCATAGAACATAGAACAATACAGCGCAGTACAGGCCCTTCGGCCCACGATGTTGCACCGAAACAAAAGCCATCTAACCTACACTATGCCATTATCATCCATATGTTTATCCAATAAACTTTTAAATGCCCTCAATGTTGGCGAGTTCACTACTGTAGCAGGTAGGGCATTCCACGGCCTCACTACTCTTTGCGTAAAGAACCTACCTCTGACCTCTGTCCTATATCTATTACCCCTCAGTTTAAAGTTATGTCCCCTCGTGCCAGCCATTTCCATCCGCGGGAGAAGGCTCTCACTGTCCACCCTATCCAACCCCCTGATCATTCTGTATGCCTCTATTAAGTCTCCTCTTAACCTTCTTCTCTCCAACGAAAACAACCACAAGTCCATCAGCCTTTCCTCATAAGATTTTCCCTCCATACCAGGCAACATCCTGGTAAATCTCCTCTGCACCCGCTCCAAAGCCTCCACATCCTTCCTATAATGCGGTGACCAGAACTGTACGCAATACTCCAAATGCGGCCGTACCAGAGTTCTGTACAGCTGCAACATGACCTCCCGACTCCGGAACTCAATCCCTCTACCAATAAAGGCCAACACTCCATAGGCCTTCTTCACAACCCTATCAACCTGGGTGGCAACTTTCAGGGGTCTATGTACATGGACACCTAGATCTCTCTGCTCATCCACACTTTCAAGAACTTTACCATTAGCCAAATATTCCGCATTCCTGTTATTCCTTCCAAAGTGAATCACCTCACACTTCTCTACATTAAACTCCATTTGCCACCTCTCAGCCCAGCTCTGCAGCTTATCTATATCCCTCTGTAACCTGCTACATCCTTCCACACTATCGACAACACCACCGACTTTAGTATCGTCTGCAAATTTACTCACCCACCCTTCTGCGCCTTCCTCTAGGTCATTGATAAAAATGACAAACAGCAACGGCCCCAGAACAGATCCTTGTGGTACTCCACTTGTGACTGTACTCCATTCTGAACATTTCCCATCAACCACCACCCTCTGTCTTCTTTCAGCTAGCCAATTTCTGATCCACATCTCTAAATCACCCTCAATCCCCAGCCTCCGTATTTTCTGCAATAGCCTACCGTGGGGAACCTTATCAAACGCTTTGCTGAAATCCATATACACCACATCAACTGCTCTACCCTCATCTACCTGTTCAGTCACCTTCTCAAAGAACTCAATAAAGGTTTGTGAGGCATGACCTACCCTTCACAAAGCCATGCTGACTATCCCTGATCATATTATTCCTATCTAGATGATTATAAATCTTGTCTCTTATAATCCCCTCCAAGACTTTACCCACTACAGACGGGAGGCTCACCGGTCTATAGTTGCCGGGGTTGTCTCTGCTCCCCTTTTTGAACAAAGGGACCACATTTGCTGTCCTCCAGTCCTCTGGCACTATTCCTGTAGCCAATGATGACATAAAAATCAAAGCCAAAGGTCCAGCAATCTCTTCCCTGGCCTCCCAGAGAATCCTAGGATAAATCCCATCAGGTCCCGGGGGCTTATCTATTTTCAGCCTGTCCAGAATTGCCAACACCTCTTCCCTACATACCTCAATGCCATCTATTCTATTAGCCTGGGGCTCAGCATTCTCCTCCACAAATTATCTTTTTCCGGAGTGATTACTGACGAAAAATATTCATTTAGTATCTCGCCTATCTCTTCAGACTCCACACACAATTTCCCATCCCTGTCCTTGACTGGTCCTACTCTTTCCCTAGTCATTCGCTTATTCCTGACATACCTATAGAAAGCTTTTGGGTTTTCCTTGATCCTTCCTGCCAAATACTTCTCATGTCCCCTCCTTGCTCGTCTTAGCTCTCTCTTTAGATCCTTCCTCGCTACCTTGTAACTATCCATCGCCCCAACTGAAACTTCACTCCTCATCTTCACGTAGGCCTCCTTCTTCCTCTTAACAAGAGATTCCACTTCCTTGGTAAACCACGGTTCCCTCGCTCGACGCCTTCCTCCCTGCCTGACCGGTACATACTTATCAAGAACACGCAGTAGCTGATCCTTGAACAAGCCCCACTTCTCCAGTGTGCCCAACACTTGCAGCCTACTTGCAGCCTACTTCTCCACCTTATCCCCCCCAAGTCACGTCTAATGGCATCATAATTGCCCTTCCCCCAGCTATAACTCTTGCCCTGCGGTGTATACCATCATTAACGTAAACGTCACCGAATTGTGGTCACTGTCCCCAAAGTGCTCTCCTACCTCCAAATCCAACACCTGGCCTGGTTCATTTCCCTGGTTCATCTCTCGGTATATCTCTGACACCTTGCCCTCTCCGACCCACACCCCTGAAAGCACTCTGTCCTGAATCCCCTGTGTCGGGAGCAGCGGAAATTCCCTCACCTGTTGTCTAGTAAACGTCCTCACCTGCATATATCTCAGGAAGTTTCCCCGGGGCAACTTATACTTTTCCTCCAATGCTCCCAAGTTCGCAAAAGTCCCATCTATAAATAAATCTCCCACCCTCCTAATTCCCAACTGGTGCCAGCTCTGAAATCCTCCATCCAGTCTTCCTGGGGCGAACCTATGGTTGTTCCTAATTGAGGACACCCCGCACCCCTCTCTGTCGCCTCCACTGTCCCCGATATTCAATGTTGCCGCCACCACCGGGTTCGTGGTAAACTTTTTTGGCGAGAACGGTAGCGACGCCGTCACCAGCGCCTCTAAACTCGTCCCTTGACAGGACTTTCTCTCCAGTCTTTTCCACGCCGCTCCCTCACCCTCCATCATCCATTTACGTATCATTGCCACATTGGCGGCCCAATAGTAATCGCCCAAGTTCGGTAGTGCCAATCCACCTCTGTCCCTACTACGCTGAAGGAACCCCCTCCTTACTCTTGGAACTTTCCCTGCCCACACGAAGCTCGTGATGCTCCTGTCTATTTTATTGAAAAAGGTCTTAGTGATTAGTATAGGGAGACATTGAAATACAAATAAGAACCTCGGGAGGACCATCATCTTAATTGCCTGCACCCTGCCCGCCAGCGACAGAGGCTGCATGTCCCACCTCTTGAAGTCCTCCTCCATTTGTTCTACCAGCCGTGTCAGATTAAGTCTGTGCAAGGTTCCCCAGCTCCTAGCGATCTGAATCCCCAGGTATCGGAAGTTTCTTTCCACTTTCCTTAGAGGCAGGCCTTTTATCTCTCTACTCTGGTCTCCTGGATGTATCACAAATAATTCACTCTTCCCCATGTTTAGCCTATACCCCGAGAAATCCCCAAACTCCCTCAACATTCGCATAACTTCTATCATCCCCCCCGCTGGGTCCGACACGTATAACAATAGGTCATCCGCATATAACGAGACTCGGTGTTCTTCTCCCCCTCTAATCACCCCTCTCCTTTTCCTGGAGTCTCTCAACGCCATGGCCAGAGGTTCAATTGCCAACGCGAACAACAATGGAGACAGCGGGCATCCCTGTCTTGTTCCCCTATATAGTCGGAAATACTCCGATCTTTGTCGACCCGTAACTACACTTGCCGTTGGAGCCCCATAAAGAAGTTTGACCCAGCTAATAAACCCGTTCCCGAACCCAAACCTCCTTAACACTTCCCATAAATACTCCCACTCCACCCTATCAAATGCCTTCTCTGCATCCATTGCCGCCACTATCTCTGCCTCCCCCTCCACTGGGGGCATCATTATCACCCCTAATAGTCGTCGCACGTTAACATTCAGTTGTCTCCCTTTTACGAACCCTGTCTGGTCTTCGTGCACCACCCACGGGAC
Organism: Scyliorhinus torazame; assembly: GCF_047496885.1. Lineage (NCBI taxonomy): Eukaryota > Metazoa > Chordata > Chondrichthyes > Carcharhiniformes > Scyliorhinidae > Scyliorhinus > Scyliorhinus torazame. The sequence continues at coordinate 95,898,114 of NC_092719.1, forward strand.
ACAGTCCTCTATCCTCGATGCCAGTACCTTTGCCAGCAATTTGGCGTCCACGTTCAATAGTGAAATAGGTCTATAGGACCCGCACTGCAACGGATCTTTATCCCGCTTCAAAATTAGCGATATCGTCGCCTCCGACATTGTCGGGGATAAAGTCCCTCCTTCCCTGGCCTCATTGAACGTCCTCACCATCAACGGGGCCAACAAGTCCACATATTTTCTGTAAAATTCCACCGGGAACCCGTCTGGTCCCGGAGCCTTCCCTGCTTCCCAGTCCCTTAATAACCTCGTCCACCCCAATCGGTGCCCCCAGGCCTACCACCTCCTGCTCCTCCACTTTCGGGAACCTCAATTGATCCAGGAACTGCCGTATCCCCTCCTCTCCCTCTGGGGGTTGAGACCTATACAGTCCCTCATAAAAGGTCTTGAACTCCTCATTTATCTTTCCTGCTCTTCGCACCGTGTCTCCCTTTTCGTCTCTAATTCCTCCTATCTCCCTCGCTGCTGTCCTCTTTCGCAATTGATGAGCCAGCAGGCGACTAGCCTTTTCCCCATATTCATACCTCCTCCCCTGTGCCTTCCTCCACAGCACCTCCGCCTTTCTGGTGGTCAGAAGGTCAAACTCCGTCTGGAGTCGTCTCCTCTCCCTGTACAGTCCCTCCTCCGGGGTCTCTGCAAATTCCCTATCCACCCTTAAAATCTCCCCCAGTAATCTTTCCCTTTCCTTGGCCTCTGTTTTCCTTTTGTGGGCCCCAATGGAGATCAGCTCTCCTCTGACCACCGCTTTTAGTGCTTCCCATACCACTCCCACAGGGACCTCGCCGTCGTCATTGACCTCCAGGTATCTCTCAATACACCCCCGCACTCTTGCACACACTCCCTCATCCGCCATCAATCCCACATCTAATCGCCAGAGTGCTCTCTGCTCCCTTTCCTCTCCTAATTCCAGGTTCACCCAATGTGGGGCATGGTCCGAAACCGCTATGGCTGAAAACTCAGCTTCTTCCACACTAGAGATCAACGACCTTCCCAAAACAAAAAGATCTATCCGGGAGGACACCTTATGGACATGGGAGAAGAAGGAGAACTCCCTAGCCCTAGGTCTAAGAAATCGCCATGGATCCACTCCCCCCATTTGGTCCATAAACCCCTTAAGCACCTTGGCCGCTGCCGGCCTTCTTCCGGTCCTTGAGCTGGATCTATCTAGCCCCGGGTCCAGCACAGTATTAAAGTCCCCTCCTAAAATCAAGTTTCCTACCTCCAGGTCCGGTATACGCCCCAGCATCCGTCTCATAAATCCCGCATCGTCCCAGTTCGGGGCATATACATTAACCAACACGACCTCCATTCCCTCCAGCCTGCCACTCACCATTACATATCTACCTCCGCTATCTGCTACGATGTTCTTTGCTTCAAATGCTACCCGTTTCTCCACCAAAATGGCCACCCCTCCGTTCTTTGCGTCTAGTCCTGAGTGGAACACCTGTCCCACCCATCCTTTCCTTAACCTAACTTGGTCCGCCACCTTTAGGTGCGTCTCTTGGAGCATGACCACGTCTGCCCTTAGTCCTTTCAAATGCGCGAGCACTCGGGCCCTTTTTATCGGTCCGTTCAGGCCTCTCACGTTCCACGTGATCAGCCTCACTAGGGGGCTACCTGCCTCCCTCCCGTGTCGACTAGCCATTACCTTCTCTAGGCCAGTCCCATATCCCGCCTCCGCGCTCCCACTCGCCCCCCCAGCGTCGCATACCATCCCCGTCCACCCACTCTTTAGCCATTTCCTTTTGGATTTCCGCAGCAGCAACCCAGTTGTCCCCCCCCCCCCCCCCCCCCGTCAGATCTCTTTCTAGCATGATTGCTCCCCCCATATTACTTCCGTAAGTCAGCTGACTTCAACTGACCCCGGCTACTCCTGCTCACTCCTCGACCCCCCCCCCCCCCCGTGTGGGGAACTCCCATTCGCCTTGTGCCTGTCTTCCCGCCATATTCTTTCTGGCGCGGGAACATCCCTTTACCTGACCCGCCTCTTGTGGCGCAGCTCCCTTTCCCCTCCCCCTCCCCTTCCTCATTCTCCATCTATGTCCCGTCTTTCCCCCCTCACCGGCGCCCACATTTCCCAATGTCTCCCCCCTTCCCAATTTACTTCTCTATTAACATCAACCATAACATTAACAATAACATTTCCTGCAGTATCAGTCCCTCAGTTCCGATCCAATTTCTCCTCTTTGATAAAGGTCCATGCTTCTTCCGCCGTCTCGAAATAATGCTGTCTCTCCTGATACGTGACCCATAGTCTTGCCGGCTGCAGCATCCCGATCTTCACCCTTCTTTTTATGCAACACCTCCTTGGCTCGGTTAAAGCTCGCCCTCCTTCTCGCCACCTCCGCACTCCAATCCTGGTACACCCGTACCACTGCATTCTCCCATCTGCTACTCCGCACCTTTTTAGCCCATCTCAGGACCTCTTCTCTGTCCTTAAGGCGGTGAAATCGCACGATTATCGCCCTGGGTGGTTCTCCCGCTTTTGGTCTTCTCGCCAGGATCCGATGTGCCCACTCCACCTCCAAGGGGCCCGTAGGGGCCTCAGCACCCATCAGTGAGCTCAGCATCGTACTTGCATAAGCTCCACCGTCCCCTCCTTCCACACCCTCAGGGAGACCCAGTATCCGAAGGTTCTTCCTTCGCGCTCCGTTTTCTAGGGCCTCGATCCTTTCAGTACACTTTTTATGAAGTGCCTCGTGCATCTGTGTCATAACCGCCAGGCCCAGGATCTCGTCCTCATTATCCGTCACCTTCTGCTCCACCACGCGGAGCTCTGTCTCCTGGGTCTTTTGTGTCTCCTTGAGCCCCTCAATTGCCTGTAGCATCGGGGTCAGCACCTCCCTCTTCAGCAGCTCCACGCACCGTCTCAAAAATTCATCCTGTTCGGGCCCCCATGTCGCCTGCGCTTTCTCCGCCGCCATCTTGTGCTTCTCCCTTTCTGTCTCTTTGGTCAACGATTCCTCGCGCTGCAGCCGCCGCCGCCGGTTTTTTCCTCCTCCGTTGGGGGGGGGACTCCCTTCTCACTCACCCCACACCGGGTTGCGTCGCACAAAAATTTCCCGTTGGGGCTCTTAAAAGAGCCCGAAGGTCCGTCGGAGCTGGAGCCGCCGAAACGTGCGGCTAGCAAGGCATCACCGCAACCGGAAGTCAGTCCAGGATTCTCAAAAGGTAAACTTGCAGGTTGAGTCCGTAATTAAGAAAGCAAATGCAATGTTGTCATTTATCTCAAGAGGCTTGGAATATATCGACACATCGACATGGATGCCACTATTACACGTGAGACCACCACCCACCAGGTATGCGGTACATGCTCGTGCGACTCGGCCAACGTTGTCTACCTCATACGCTGCAGGAAAGGATGTCCCGAAGCGTGGTACATCGGCGAGACCATGCAGACGCTGCGACAACGAATGAACGGACATCGCGCAACAATCACTAGGCAGGAATGTTCCCTTCCAGTCGGGGAACACTTCAGCAGTCAGCCTCTGATCTCCGGGTAAGCGTTCTCCAAGGCGGCCTTCAGGACCCACGACAACGCAGAATCGCCGAGCAGAAACTTATAGCCAAGTTCCGCACACATGAGTGCGGCCTCAACCGGGACCTGGGATTCATGTCGCATTACATTCATCCCCCACCATCTGGCCTGCGAAATCCTACCAACTGTCCTGGCTTGATACAATTCACACCTCTTTAACCTGGGGTTACCCCATCTTTGGATCTGTAAGGATTTAATCACCTGCTAATGGTTGCATTCCTAGCATTGTTTGGCATCTTTGAATTTGTCTATATATGTGTTTCTGGAACAGACCTCTTCATTCACCTGAGGAAGGAGCAGCGCTCCGAAAGCTAGTGACATCGAAACAAACCTGTTGGACTTTAACCTGGTGTTGTAAGACTTCGTACTGTGCTCACCCCAGTCCAACGCCGGCATCTCCACATCTTGGAATATAAAAGCAGGGAAGTACTTCTGAAGCTTTATAAAGCACTAGTTAGGCCCCATTTAGAATACTGTGAGCAATTTTGGGCCCCACATCTCAGGAAGGACATACTAGCACTGGAGCGGGTCCAGTGGAGATTCGCACGGATGATCCCAGGGATGGTAGGCCTAACATACGATGAACGTCTGAGGATCCTGGGATTATATTCATTACAGTTTAGGAGGTTGAGGGAAGATCTAATACAAACTTACAAGATAATGAATGGCTTAGGTAGGGTGGACGTAAGGAACTTGTTTCCATTAGCAGGGGAGACTAGAACCCGGGGGAATAAAACTAGAATAAAAGGAAATCATTTTAGAACAGAGATGAGGAGAAATTTCTTCAGCCAGAGAGTGGTGGGTCTGTGGAATTCATTGCCACAGAGGGCGGTGGAGGCCAGGACGTTGAGTGTCTTTAAGGCAGAAGTTGATAAATTCTTGATTTCTCGAGGAATTAAGGGCTATGGAGAGAGAGCGGGTAAATGGAGTTGAACTCAGCCATGATTGAATGGTGGAGTGGACTCGATGGGCCGAATGGCCTTACTTCCACTCCTATATCTTATGGTCTTATGGTCCGGATTAAACTCCATCTGCCATCTCTCCGCCCAAGTCTCCAAACAATCTAAATCCTGCTGTATCCTCTGACAATCCTCATCGCTATCCGCAATTCCACCAACCTTTGTGTCGTCTACAAACTTACTAATCAGACCAGTTACATTTTCCTCCAAATCATTTATATATACTGCAAACAGCAAAGGTCCCAGCACTGATCCCTGCGGAACACCACTAGTCACAGCCCTCCAATCAGAAAAGCATCCTTCCATTGCTACTCTCTGCCTTCCATGACCTAGCCAGTTCTGTATCCACCTTGCCAGCTCACCCCTGATTCCGTGTGGCTTCACCTTTTGTACTAGTCTACCATGAGGGACCTTGTCAAAGGCCTTACTGAAGTCCATATAGACAACATCCACTGCCCTACCTGCATCAATCATCTTTGTGACCTCTTCAAAAAACTCCATCAAGTTAGTGAGACACGACCTCCCCTTCACAAAACCATGCTGCCTCTCAATAATACATCCATTTGATTCCAAATGGGAGTAGATCCTGTCTCGAAGAATTAACTCTAGCAATTTCCCTACCACTGATGTAAGGCTCACCGGCCTGTAGTTCCCTGGATTATCCTTGCTACCCTTCTTAAACAAAGGAACATTGGCTAATCTCCAGTCCTCCGGGACATCACCTGAAGACAGTGAGGAACAAGGATTTCTGTCAAGGCCTCAGCAATTTCATCTCTAGCCTCCTCCAGTATTCTGGGGTAGATCCCATCAGGCCCTGGGGACTTAGCTACCTTAATATTTTTCAAGACGCCTAACAACTCGTCTTTTTGGATCTCAATGTGACCCAGGCTATCTACACACCCTTCTCCAGACTCAACATCCACCAATTCCTTCTCTTTGGTGAATACTGATGCAAAGTATTCATTTAGTACCTCTCCCATTTCCTCTGGCTCCACACATAGATTCCCTTGCCTATCCTTCAGTGGGCCAACCCTTTCCCTGGCTACCCTCTTGCTTTTTATGTACGTATAAAAAGCCTTCGGATTTTCCTCAACCCTATTTGCCAATGACTTTTCGTGACTCCTTCTAGCCCTCCTGACTCCTTGCTTAAGTTCCTTCTTACATTCCTTGTATTCCACACAGGCTTTGTCTGTTCCCAGCCTTTTAGCCCTGACAAATGCCTCCTTTTTCTTTTTGACGAGGCCTACAATATCTCTCGTTATCCAAGATTCCCGAAAATTGTCGTATTTATCCTTCTTCCTCACAGCAACATTCTGAATTCCTTTCAACTGACACTTGAAAGCCTCCCACATGTCAGATGTTGATTTACCCTCAAACATCCACCCCCAATCTAGGTTCGTCAATTCCCGCCTAATATTGTTATAATTAGCATTCCCCCAATTTAGCACATTCACCCTCGGACCACTCTTATACTTGTCCACCAGCACTTTAAAACTTACTGAATTGTGGTCACTGTTCCCGAAATGCTCCACTACTGAAACTACTACCACCTGGCCGGGCTCATTCCCCAATACCAGGTCCAGTACAGCCCCTTCCCTAGTTGGACTGTCCACATATTGTTTTAAGAACCCCTCCTAGATGCTCCTTATAAACTCTGGCCCGTCCAGGCCCCTAGCATTAAGTGAGTCCCAGTCAATATTGGGGAAGTTGAAGTCTCCCATCACAACAACCCTGTTGTTTTTACTCGTTTCCAAAATCTGTCTACCTATCTGCTCCTCTATCTCCCGCTGGCTGTTGGGAGGCCTGTAGTAAACCCCCAATATTGTGACTGCACCCTTCTTATTCCTGATCTCTCCCCATATAGCCTCACTGCCCTCTGAGGTGTCCTCCCGTAGTACAGCTGTGATATTCTCCCTAACCAGTAGCACAACTCCACCACCCCTTTTACATCCCCCTCTTACATCCCCCTCTATCCCGCCTGAAACATCTAAATCCTGGAACGTTTAGCTGCAAATCCGGCCCTTCCCTCAACCAGGACTCTGTAATGGCAACAACATCATAGTTCCAAGTACTAATCCAAGCTCTAAGTTCATCTGCCTTACCCGTAAAACTTCTTGCATTAAAACGTATGCACTTCAGGCCACCAGGCCCGCTGTGTTCAGCAACTTCTCCCTGTCTGCTCTGCCTCAGAACCATACTGGCCCTATTCCCTAGTTCTCCCTCAATGCTCTCACCTTCTGATCTATTGCTCCCGTGCCCACCCCCCTGCCTTATTAGTTTAAACCTTCCCGTGTGACACTAGCAAACCTCACGGCCAGGATATTTATGCCTCTCCAGTTTAGATGCAACCCGTCCTTCTTGTATAGGTCACACCTGCCCCGGAAGAGCTCCCAGTGATCCAGATAACGGATACCCTCCCTCCTACACCAGCTATTTAGCCACGTGTTTAGCTGCTCTATCTTCCTATTTCTAGCCTCACTGGTACATGGCACAGGGAATAATCCCGAGATTACAACCCTAGAGGTCCTGTCTTTTAACTTTCTGCCGAACTCCCTGAACTCCTGCTGCAGGACCTCATGCCCCATCCTGCCTATGTCGTTAGTACCAATATGTACAACGACCTCTGCCTGTTTGCCCTCGCCCTTCAGGATGCCCGCTACCCGTTCGGAGACATCGTGGACCCCGGCACCAGGGAGGCAACATACCATCCTGGAGTCTCTTTCACGTCCACAGAAGCGCCTATCTGTGCCACTGACTATAGGGTCCACTATGACTATTGCTCTTCTGCGCTTTGACCCTCCCTTCTCTTCTGAATATCAGAGCCAGCCATGGTGCCACTGCTCTGGCTGCTGCTATTTTCCCCTAATAGGCTATCCCCCCTGACAGTATCCAAAGGGGTATACACCTGTTCGAGAGGGGGACAACCACAGGGGATTCCTGCACTGACTGCCTGCCCTTTCTGGTGGTCACCCATTTCTCTGCCTGCACCTTGGGTGTGACCACATTTATATAACTGCTATCTATGACGCTTCCCGCCACCTGCATGCTCCTAAGTGCATCCAACTGCTGCTTCAACCGTACCATGCGGTCTGTGAGGAGCTCCAGTTGGGTGCACGTTCTGCAGATGAAGCCATCCGGAACGCTGGAAGCCTCCCGGACCTGCCACATCTCACAGTCAGAGCACTGCACCCCTCTAATTGACATTGCGTCAATTAATTAGTAAATTAAATTTAAAAGTTTTTTTTTTTTTTAAAGTTACTGTTATCTACATGTTTCCTAGCACTAGATTTCTACTATAAATGTGAAAGGTAAATACAGTACTCTCCGATCTCTGGCTTAGATACCCCTCTAAATTATAATTAAGTAACTAGTTTAATTAGTTTACCATTCCTTAATTTTTTTAATTTAGTGTAGATTCCAAACCAGCCAATCAGGTCACAGCTTTTTTGTGAAGTCACTTCAGTTCCCTCCCTCCCCACAATTTGAAAAGGTAATAAAAGTAAAAATGAGTAAAAATCACTTACTTACCTTCCGAGGGTCTCAGATGCTCTCTGGTTCTCTCCCTGCAGATTAAAAGTTACAGGCCAGAAGAACGAGAGAGAACAAAACAGTAGGGAAAAAGCACCTTCTCCTACTCTGCACCGAATTACCTCACTGCACCAAATTACCAAGCTCCAAATTCCCACTCTGGATGTGTCTCACTCCGGCTGTGTCTCCTTCACTTGCGCAAAGCTTACTGAGTGCGCTTTCTGTCTGTCTTTTATACAGACTTCAGCTGACCAGGGTGACTCATACTACTTAAACTTCAAAGAGAAGAATACAATGTGCACCTTTGTGCCCCTAAACAGGCCTCAGATGACTGACAGACAACTGCCTCTCAGCAATTAGGGTGGGGGCAGCTTCAGCCAATCAGACACTAATCTACACACTGCACTTTTGACTGAAAAACAGCAGAATTAGACTTACCACTTACCTTTCCTGATGACCTCACTGCACCAAATTACCAAGTTCCAAATTCCCACTCTGGATATGTCTCACTCTGGCTGTCTCCTCCACAGCCATGACATGTCCAATCTTGGCTCTTGCACCAAGTTCCAGTCTCCACACACTATTAAATCATGAGAATCCAAGTCAGGGATGTCCTCACACCTTCTTTACAAACCCTACATCATCGCAGTTGGGACCATACAAGCTTACCAATGCCACCAACCTCTCTTCCAATGCCCCTGTCACTATTACATACCTACCTCCCTGATCTGCCACCACTTTCTCCATCTGGAACCTCACTCTTTTACTAACCAAGACCGCTACCCCTTCCTAAGCCTCACCGGATCTTTCACCCTCAAGTGAGTCTCTTGCAGCATCGCCACATCAGCTTTCAAACCTTTTAGGTGCATAAGCACCTTCTTCACTGGGCCTCCCAACCCCCACATGTTCCATGTAACTATCCTAACCAGTGGTCCCTCACTCCCCCCTCCCTTCCTATTCACCATCATCATAACTCTGGGCCCTGCCCCATGGGCCTGACCCGCCCCTATCCATTGTTAATATCGAACCCGTTCTCCCCTCCCAGAAATCCACCCTTCATTTCCTCTCGAAAAAACTTCACCCAGTATCGATTCTCTCCCCCACGCCTTTTCACACTCCCCAGGCCCATTGAAACCTGCTCGCCAGGCTCCAATGTCCGCAGCCCCTCCCCCTACCACACTCCATTCACTAGCCGACTTAGGTTTGCTAGTGCGGGGGTCCCTGCCCAGGCCTTCCCACCCCTCCTGCCCAGTCCCAGGACCACCAAACACACACATCTCAGAAAAAACCGTTATGGCAAAGAATAACAATAAAACATTTTACATCTAACAGCATGAAGTAAAAATAAAAATGTATGTCAAAACTACATATATACACTCTCCCAACTCCCCTTCCACAGTCCACAACACCTCTTCAGTCCCATTCTTCACTTTTGCCCCAAGCCTTCTGCCTTCACAATCGCCTCCGCCGCCTCCACCATCTCAAAATAGACATCTCTGGCGTTGTAGGTCACCCTCAGCTTCGCAGGATACACCACTCCAAATCGCACCCCGCTGTTGTACAATGCCGTCTTCACTCGGCCGAAAGCCAGTCGCCTCACCAGTTCCACCGTCAGTCCTGATGAATGTGATCTGCTCCAGCCCACTGCACCTCCCGCTTCTGCTTTGCCCAGCGCCTTCAATGCCACCGTCATTTCCTTTCTCATTACCTCCATATATTTTGCGAACTGCTTCTCTAATTCTAACAATATCACCTCAGTCATCTTCCCTGCCATAAGCAGTGTGGTCCCACCCAGTAGCCCAGCCTCTGCCATCTTGCCAACTCCCGGGCTGGCCCTTTCACTCAACGGTGAACCCACACTCCCTTCCTTCTTCACAACTGTTTTCCTTTGACTTTCTGACATTCTTTGCCTTCTTTATACCTTCCTGCACCCAATCATTCACAAATTGCCCCTAGGACAGGACATTAAAACTCCTAAAAACACACCTCAAGCACGAGTAAAACAACTAAGGAAACTAAGGAAATTCGGCATGTCCACATTAACCCTTACCAACTTTTACAGGTGCACCACAGAAAGCATCTTATCGGGCTGCATCACAGCCTGGTATGGCAACTGCTCGGCCCAGGACCGCAAGAACCTTCAGAGAGTCGTGAACACCGCCCAGTCCATCACACAAACCTGAATCCATTGACTCCATCTACACCTCCCGCTGCCTGGGGAAAGCGGGCAGCATAATCAAAGATCCCTCCCACCTGGCTTACTCACTCTTCCAACTTCTTCCATCGGGCAGGAGATACAGAAGTCTGAGAACATGCACGAACAGACTCAAAAGCAGCTTCTTCCCCACTGTCACCAGACTCCGAAATGACCCTCTTATGGACTGACCTCATTAACACTGCACCCTGTATGCTTCATCCGATGCCAGTGCTTATGTAGTTACATTGTATGCATATGTTGTGTTGCCCTATTATGTATTTCCTTTTATTCCCTTTTCTTCTCATGTACTTAATGATCTGTTGAGCTGCTCGCAGAAAAATACTTTTCACTGTACCTCGGTACACGTGACAATAAACAAATCCAATCCAATCCAAATCCAATCCAATCCAACATGCGACTTTCCCTCTACATGCCGCCACCGGAAGTCCGTTAACCAGCTTTTATGTGGAACTTTGTCAAAAGCTTTCTTAAAATCTACATAGACAACATCCAGTACATTCCCTTCGTCTACCTTCTCTGTTACTTCATCAAAAAGTTCAATTCGACTGGTCAAGCTCAAATCATTTTTTTACAAATCTATGCTGGCTCTCCTTAATTAACTTCTCCCATTGCCAGTTGACATTTTCCTTGATATTGTACCTAAAACTGTACCAATCACAGATGTTAAGCTAACTGGTCTTTCCTTCATACCCTTTCTTGAATAAGTGTGTCACTTTTGCCACCCTGCAATCCTATGGCATCTCCCCCAAATCTCGGGAAGATTGATAGATAAGAGCAAGCTCTTCCCGAACTCCACCCCACTTCCTTTAGAAACCTGGGATACAAACCATCTGGGCAGCTGATTTATCTATCTAAAGCATAGCCAGACTGGCAATGGGGATAAAGTGGAGCTGCCACAGCCACAGGACTTTTCGCCACCAGCCAGCCTCATCTTGGCTTGGAGAGGCCTCCGCCCCGAGCGGCGCCCTGGCGCTCATCGGTAAGCTAGAACCGTTTGACGCCGACATAGACGATTGAGCGCAGTATGTTGAGCTGGTGCAATCTTTTTCGAACACCACCACAGATGACGAACGGCGGACCGTCACACTGTTGACCACTGTTGGCGGTCAGGTTTACGCATGAATAAAGAATCTCACCTACCCAGACAGACCGGACACGCTTCCCGTTCGTGACGTTTGTTGACCTGGTTGAAAGGCACCCAAATCCACAACCTGATCATGGTCCGGAGGTACCGGTTTCACACTGCTTCACAGACCCCGACTGAATCAAACGGAGAGTTTTTGACGTGCCTGCGAATTTGGGGCCGTCCGAGCTGAATCCCTGCAGGACCGTTTTGTTTGTGGGCTGCGAGACCGGGAGATGAAGCAGAAACTGTTGATGGAGACTCCCCTCACCCTCCAAAGAGCCGTTGATATCGCGCTTTCCCAGGAGTGTGCCGAGCAGGGACGCAAAGAGCTCCAGGGCTTAGCAGTCCTCAACATCGGGCGTCAGCGGGACAGCTGGCTGGCCGAAATGGGAAATGATCACCAGGGAAGGAACCACCACAGGTTCCGCAACCGTCGCCGCAACTCACCTTGGAGTGACTGCGGAGCTTCCCCCTGACCCAGCGCTCCAGGAAGGCGGCCAACAAAATCGGGCAGGACACTGCAACCAGGAACGAGGCGTTTGGAGGTCACATGGGGGCGCCATTCCCCGGCAGCAGGCCAGTCGTCACCCGCCCCCGAGAGAACGGACAACTACCTCGATGACCCAGAATCTGAGGACCAATCCCTGCTGCTGCACTGCGTTACAGGTCAATGGACTGCACCGATCCATGTTACGCTGCAGATCAATGGCCACCCCACCAAGATGGAACTCGACATGGGTGGGGCGCAGTTTCTGTTGTCAGGACGTTCGCCGCAATCTGGACTGGCCTCCAGATACTGGAGCTTCAGGACACAGTGCCAGGCTGACCATGTATACCAGTGTTATAACCTACCTGCCTACCATTGGCTGGGGACTAATGACAATCCCACAATCCTGTGGGAGTATGAGCTTCCCCAATGAGGGGGGCGGAGAAACCATTAGTAAACCCTATGTATAAATAAAGCTGGCCAGTTTGGAACCAGCAGGAAGAAATGTGCAGCAAGGGAAGTTGCTGCTGCTGATATATATATATGTGTGTTATTGTAAATAAATGTTATTACTTTATGCTCTTAAAACTTGTGCTGGATTCTTCTTGGCCCTTACAAAAATCAGGGAACGCTTGGCGATCATGGGCACTACCCATGTGTCTGTAGTCAATCCTCATGCTTGCCGCTGATAGTTGTCAGCAGCGACAGGCCCAGCTTGCTGGACATGATTGGCTACTACACCTTTTGGATTTTGTTTATTGTGTTACTGACTGCTTCTATCTTTATTACTACTAATAACCACAATGTGCGAGTGTGTTCTATGTATTGGGCAAATGACCACACAAGTATTCAGTATAATCACAGTTTATTGCTGAACATAGGATTAGTTCTATACTTAATAAATTACACGCTACTACATCTTAGACTATTATCTAGCAGTTTAAATGACCTTTACTTAACTTCCAAGTGACCGGCTCTGTGCAGGTTAGAGAAGGCCTTTATCTGGTTCCCCACGTGTGGCGGCTGAAGGTTGTCTGGTTCGTCTAGGCTGAGTGTCGTCTTTCAGGTGGAGATCACAGGTTCTTGAACTTGGCTGGTCGATGTGCTGCAGTTGGATGACAGAAGCCGGTCTCCCACACGAGACAGAATGTTGGTTGAGCAGTTCCTCTTATCCTCCGATCCTTCGCACTCTTTTGGCGGTCCCAGGTAGGGATCCAATGGATCAATAGGATTTTGATCACCCTAATTGATTCTGGCCAATTAGGGGCGGGTACCTTGATGGCTGGGAGGGTCCTAGTTGGTCATGGCTGTTAGTGTACAAGGCATGTAGGCACTCCCAAATAAGGCAAATAGGCACCCCCGACTCTGCTACTAATGGTAAGTTTCAATCTGAAGTCCATTGTTCTGGGGAGACCTGTGAATGGCCTCTAGCAGGTGTGAGTTTCTGTACAAGTCAGAGTTGTTGTTTACATATAAACAAGTTATGCCCTGCTGTCTATGTCCCAACCTGACCACAATTCCCATAATTCCTTGCGGGCAGCCATTTTAGATGGCCACAATTGTCACGTGTACAGAGGTACAGTGAAAAATATTTTTCTGCGAGCAGCTAACAGACCACTAAGTACATGAAAAGAAAAGGAAATAAAAGAAAATAAATAATAGGACAACACAAGGTACACAATGTAACTACATAACACCGGCATCGGTGAAGCATACAGGGTGTAGTATTAATGAGGCCAGTCCATAAAAGGGTCTTTAGGAGTCTGGTGACAGTGGGGAAGAAGCTGTTTTTGAGTCTGTTTATGCGTGTTCTCAGACTTTTGTATCTCCTGCCCGATGAAGAAGTTGGAAGAGTGAGTAAGCCGGGTGGGAGGAGTCTTTGATTCTGCTGCCCGTTTTCCCCAGGCAGTGGGAGGTGTAGATGGAGTCAATGGATGGGAGGCAGGTTTGTGTGAAGGACTGGACTGTGTTCACGACTCTCTGAAGTTTGTTGCGGTCTTGGTCCGAGCAGTTGCCATACCAGGCTGTGATGCAGCCAGATAGGATGCTTTCTATGGTGCATCTGTAAAAGTTAGTAAGAGTCAGTGTGGACATGCCGAATTTCCTTAGTTTCCTGAGGAAGTAAAGGCGCTGTCGTGCTTTCTTGGTGGTAGCGTCGACGTGGGTGGACCAGGACGGATATTTGGAGATGTGCACAGGGGTGTGTACAGTACTTTGCTTCCTGAAGTCAATGACCAGCTCTTTAGTTTTGCTGGCATTGAGGGATAGATTATTGTCACTGCCACAGTCCACTCGGGTCTCTATCTCCCTCCTGTATTCTGACTCGTCGTTATTCAAGATCCGGCGCACTATGGCCGTATCGTCAGTAAACTTGTAGATGGAGTTGGAACCAAATTTTGCCACACAGTCGTGTGTGTACAGGGAGTACAGTAGGGGGCTAAGTACGCAGCCTTACGAGGCCCCGGTATTGAGGACTATTGTGGAGGAGGTGTTATTTATTCTTACTGATTGCGGTCTGTGTGTCAGAAAATCGAGGATCCAGTTGCAGAGTGAGGAGCCAAGTCCTAGGTTTTGGAGCTTTGATATGAGCTTGGCTAGGATTATGGTGTTGAAGGTGGAGCTGTAGTCAATTGGACTGTCAATTGCGATTGGACGAGCAGCGAGTATGTCAAATGTATCACCATGGGCTGGAAGGGGTACTGGCCAGGTTCTTGCAGCCTTTTACAAAGGCCTTGATACCATTAAGGGGGCAACAATCAACGTAAACGAGAATACCCAGCTCAGGTATTTTCGTTCCCACCCAGTACTGTACGCACACTGCCATAAGGTCGACCATGAGCTGAACCAATTAAAACAGCTGGACATCATCCGGCCTGTCCACTTTGTGGATTGTGCTGCATCAGTGGGCTTCGTGTTGAAACCGAACAGATCCATACAGCTCTGCGCCGACTATAAAATGACAGTGAACTGAGTGCCCTGCCTCGACCGTTACCCGATCGCACACATCGAAGATCTTTATGCCAGGCTCAGGGAAGGCAAGACAATCATGAAACTGGACATGAGGCACGCATATCTGCAATTGGTGCTGGACCCAGGGTCCCATAAATATGTGAAGATCAACACCCAGCGGGAGTTATACAGATATGCCATTCGGGCTTTCCACAGCCTCTGCAATATTCCAGCGGGTGATGGAAAATATCTTAGAGGCTCCAACATGGACACCAGACGACTGCATGCCAACACGTTTGCCCGCTGAGCTGCCCCCACTTTGGCACTCTTCACAGTTGCCAATGCGCTACACGCCTCCCAGGCCAACTGTGACACCTCAGGACCCCCGTCTGTTGCCCAAGCAATCGAGAGATCCACTTCCAGAAGACATGAGCGTTTCTCCAGACTTTGGGGCAGTGGGGGCTTTGTTTTGAACCCCAAGCGGCTAGGACCTACATTGTATCCAGTTCCCCTCCTACAGCCTGGAGCACAAGCTCTCCAGGTGATTGGGGGGAGGGGGCGGGGAGCCTCCCCAACTGGAGGAACCCCACAGGATATTAACCCCGACTGGAAGCAGGTGGTGTAGGGAGATCTTGCAGGGAGAGGTGTAGAGTGATTAATGTATTGTAAGTAGTAAAAATACCAAGTCACATTCTGTCTACCTGACCTCGAGTGGAGTCCTTGCCTTCGTTCTTAACAATAACTCAATAAATTATCCCAATTTATTAATAGTTCCTCATTGTCAAATTTAATTTGAGGAATGTCAAATTCTGAATCATCTGGATTTATATCTTCTCCCCGAGTTTCAACGCCTAGCACTTCTTCCTTCTTTCCTTCTCTATCAAAATAACTTTTGAGCATATTAACATGACACAGAGTTTTCCTTCCGTCTGCCGTTCTCACCAAATAAGTTTACCTCACTCAATTTCCTTTCAATTTGATAAGGCCCACTAAATCTTGCTTTAGTTCTGGTGACGTAAAGACAAAACACACAAAAAGTGGCTCCTGGCAAGGTCTTTGTATTTGATCTCTTTTACCCGTTTTTTTCCCGGGATTTTTGGTGCTCAAACAAGTGAGTTGAGTAGGTGAGATTTCTCCAGATGGGGGTATGTTGAATTCGTCGGCTAAGAAGCTCAATATTAAAAAGGCTCATGAGGGCAGCCCATCAAAGGAAGGTGATGGAGGGAAGGTGACCGCCAGATGGGCCAGAAATACTGACCCAGTATTTCTCAGAAATGTTTTCTCGGCTAGTAGGAGGGGATAAAGTGCTTGCCCTTCCTGAATTGGACAGAGAACATCGGGCGGTCAAACAAAAGCCACGACCGAATGAGCCACCACAGGCAGTGATAATCCAATTCCACAATTATCAAAGGAAGGAGAGGGTCTTGGAGTGGGCGAAAAGGATTCATAATATTGACTGGGATGGAAATATGGTCCAAATATATCAAGATATTGGGAGTGAATTGGCAAGAGACGAGTAGCCTTTATCTGTAGGCTTCAGGCACTAGTTCATATGCACCTAAGATGATTTTTTTTCACCTCCTCCGGTAGTGATGCAAACACTTCACTAGCTCTACCTACCAGCTTTGTTTGAATCAGTAATACCCATATGTCCTGTGGCCATTTCATTTGTTCATCAGAGAGAAGAAGTTGGGACCGCTGTGATGAGGACTATTTTGGACTCCGTGCATGAAGAGGGGTGGTTGTATGATAGATATCTTGCTGGTTTTTAGCCACTGTTTACCTTTGTTTTTTTGGTGGGGGAAGGGGGTAGCTGTAAAAGGGGATTGGTATGTGTTCCTTTGTTATTTTTTCCTCTTGGAGTTTGTTGATCTTGTTGGGGTTTGGGTACAGTTGGCCGGGGGGGGGGGGGTGTTAAAGATGGGATGTATTAGCTGTTGCTTGAGTATATGTTACGTTGGGAGCCATTCTGCTGGCAATGCGGAGAGGGGAGGCTAGCAAACAATATTGGAGTGCAGGGAGAGGTTACTGCCTGTTGGGCCAGGTTGGGATGGTCGCAGTAGGTCTGGCTATAGTTTTGTGATTTTGTGGTGGGGGAGGAGATGGTGCCAGGCAGTCTCCATTCCGGAGGGGGGAGCATTGGACAGCAGGGGGGGGGTTGAACTGACAGTGACCAGCGACTTTTGTTTGTCCCGCCCTGTTGGTGGGGCTGGCAGCCATCCTAGATGGGTCTGGGACAGAGGAATTTGGGTATGGATATTGCACTACGGTGCAAATCGCTGACTCGATAGGGAGGAGTTTGAGAGACCCCCAACGAGATTGATCACCTGGAATATGCAGAGCTTGGGAGGCCTGTGAAGAGAGCAAGGGTTTTTTCCATTTAAAAGGGCTGGGGGCCCTGGGTGAGTCACGTTTTTCACTCAGGGTTTGACAGCAGGGCACCGGGGGGGGGGGGGGGGCGGGGGGGTGACAATTCTGATTAGCAGGAGGGTCTATTTTCAGATGGTTGCTGTGGTGGCTGATCCGGGGGCCGGTATGTGGTAGTCACAGGTTGGAATGGAGGGCTATGATGATGGTAAACGTATATGCCCCGAATTGGGAAGATGTCAAGTTTATGAGACAGAGGTTGGCTGCCATGCTGGAACTGGACACACCCCAACTGATTTTAGGCAGGGGAATTTAATTGCGTTTTGGACCACTCCAGGCTCAGATCACTGGTCCCTTCGGGGATGATGAAGATGTTAACTGTATTTATGGAAGAGACAGGAGGGGTGGATCCAGGTGTACCCGGGGGGCAAGGAGTTTTTGTTTTTTTCGCCGGTACTTAAGGTGTATTCATGTATTGATTTTTTTCGTTATGGGTAGGACCTTGCTACCTGGAGTGAAGAGTGCGAAGTACTTGGGTGGTAGTTATCTCAGACAACATGGTGGTGCAGCTGGTGGACTTATAAAATTGGACAGGGGCCCAGTGCAGCAGGTGGGCTGGAGGCTGGATGTGGGTCTGTTATCAGATCTCTGCTTCGGTGTGAAAATTTCAGGGGCCATAAAAAACAATGTTAAATGGAATGAAATAATCTCACCGTCCACTGTGTGGGAGTCATCAAAGGCGGTGATTAGGGGGAAGATCATGTTGTACAAGTCATATATGGATAGGGAGAACAGGCGGAAGTGTCAGGAGGTAGTGGATGAAATTCTAGATGCGGATAGGGAGTATGCGAGTAACCCAACATCAGAGCTCTTGTCGGGCAGGAAGAAGCTGCAATTGCAGTTTGTCCACAGGCTGGGTGGTACGACTGCTACGGCGCTTAAAGAGGATGGTATACAAGTATGGGGAGAAGGCTAGCCGACTGGTCGCTCATCAGTTAAGTAAGCAAGACGCTGCCAGGGAGATTGTGCAGGTGCGGGAATCTGGAGGTGGGTTGATCTCTACCCTGGAGAAAATTAATGTTTTGTTCCTTTTATGAGGGGCTTTACAGATCGGAGCCACCAGAGGATGAGCAGGAGATGGATGGGTTTTTGGAGGTGGTGGATGAGTTACAGGAGACATTAGAGGCCCCGATGGGGTTGGAGGAGGTCCGCAGAGCTCTGGGTAAGATGCAGGCAGGAAAGGAGCCGAGGCCTGATGGGTTCCCGATAGAATTTTACAAGACGTTTGCGAGCCAGCAGGCCCCATTGGTGCTGGAGATGTTTAATGACTCATTGGCGCGGGGTTCCCTGCTGGAGACACTGTGCCAAGCGTCCATCTCCTTCCTTCTGAAGAAGGACACAGACCTCACAGAGTATGGTTCGTATCGCCCAATCTCTATGCTTAATGTGGATGCAAAACTTTTAGCTAAAATCCTAGCGTTGAGGTTAACACACGGGGGAAGTGTGTAGAGATCAGACAGGGTTCGTGAGGGGCAGAAAACTGTCATCCAACATGAGGCGGCTATTTAATATAATTCTGACACTGGCGGTGGGACCAGAACCAAAGATTATTGTGTCTTTGGACGCCGAAAGGAGTTCGGTTGGGTTGAATGGATCTATTTGTTCTCATGTTTTGGAGACGTTTCGGATTGGTTCTGGGTTTTACATCATGGGTTTGGCTGTTATATGAACAACTTGAATTTGGGCTCGTTCATGCTACACAGGGGGACGAGGCAGGATTCCTCTCCGAATCAGAGGTGGTCTCCCTACCCATATGAAGCCTCTTATGTGCCACTCCATCTCCCGAAAAAAAGACTTCAGCAGAAAAACTGGGAGTCATTGTAATAAGAAATCGCAGCAAAATGTTCATCGTAACAGATTGAACTCGACCCGCCAGTGACAGTGGAAGGCTGTCCCATCTCTGCATGTCCGATCTAACCCAGATGATATGGCAATGCCCCCCTCCACCCCACCCAGCACCTCCCCTCAAGAGGGCTAACCAGAAAATATTCACTCTTCTCAACTTTTAGAGTGAATAATTCGTGGTTAACCCTCTGAGGGGAGGTGCTGGGTGGGTTTTGGGGGGGGATTGCCATATCATCAGGTGGTGACCAGTTTTCACTTTTTGGGGTTTCAGATGGCCCGGGATTGGACACAAAATCGCAAACTGAATTTTGCAAGCTTGATGAGCAGCGTTAGAGCGGACTTGCAGAGGTGGGAGTTTGCAAGGGGAGGAGTTGAAGGAGAAAATGGAGCTTGGGGACTGGATAGGTTCCGATATTACCTGGTGCAGGACTTTGGTTGGCAGGCATTTCCAACTTTCCCAGACGCACTGCCGTCTACCTTGCTGGAAAGGATACTCTCGTGTGCGGGGTCGGAGGGCAGCACGTCTGGGATATATGGGCAGATCATGGGCTAAGAGGAGTTTTGGTGGATGAGGTAGAGGAACTAGAACCCATTTTTGAGGAGGTGGTGTGCAGTGAATCCCTTCATAGGGTGAATGCTACGTCATCCTGCTCAAGGTTGAGCTTGATACAGCTAAAGGTGGTCTCACCTCACCAGGGTCAGGATGAGTCGATTTTTTGAGGGGGTTGAGGATAAATGTAAGCGGTGCTTGAGAGGGCCTGCTCACCATACAGACATGTTCTGGTCCTGTCCCAATCTGGTGGGTTTTTGGGGGTCCTTTTTCCACACCACATCAGCAATCCTAAATGTTGACTTAGAGCCCTGTCCGTTAGTTGCTGTATTCAAAACATTATAACACATTATAACTATTTTGACACTTGAGTTCCTTTGCTTGACTTAAATGCATGTCTCCATTAACGATCCATGGACCAAAAACAATGAAAACAAAATAAAAGAAATAGGAACTAAGGGAATCAACAAGAAGTCTGGAAAATTATAGCCAGTGCCTCCGCAATTTCCACTCTTGTGACCTTCAGCAGTGATAGCTCCTGGTGCCTCATCAACTTTAATACAGACAGCTTATCCAATGCCGCCTCCAAATCAATTTTAAACCCTTCAAGTGTCTGGATTAGATTATGTTTCATCATGATCTGCGCAACAGCATTTTCCTTGATAAAGACAGATGCAAAATATTAATGTAATACCTCAGCTCTGCCCCTGTGATGTGTAAACCTCCTTTTTGGTTCCTAATTAACCAGAGTCCTCATTTTACCCTCCCCTACCTTGTAATGATTTATATGCCTACTGAAGACTCTTGGATTTACTTTTATATTAGCTGCTAGTCTCTTCTCATACTCTCTCTTTGCTTTTCCTATTTGCATTGTCTCTTCTCCTCTGCTCAGTCTGGTTCTTGGTTGTCCTGACATCTGCTAAAAGGACACTTTTTTCTCATAATCAGTCTCTTTCACCACCTGGGAGCTCTGGATTTGTTTGACCCACTTTTCCCCTTTATGGAAATATACCTTGACTGTGCCTGAACTCTCTCTTCTTTGAAGGCAGCCCATTGTTCAGTTACAGTTTTGCCAGTTAACCTTGAATTTCTTTTTAAAAAGATTTTTTTTAAGTTTAATTTACTAATTAATTGACGCCATGTCAATTAGAGGGGTGCAG
Source organism: Scyliorhinus torazame (assembly GCF_047496885.1). Taxonomy (NCBI): domain Eukaryota; kingdom Metazoa; phylum Chordata; class Chondrichthyes; order Carcharhiniformes; family Scyliorhinidae; genus Scyliorhinus; species Scyliorhinus torazame. The sequence continues at coordinate 95,918,937 of NC_092719.1, forward strand.
TGCTCTGACTGTGAGATGTAGCAGGTCCGGGAGGCTTCCAGCGTCCCGGATGGCTTCATCTGCAGAAAGTGCACCCAACTAGAGCTCCTCACAGACCGCATGGTTCGGTTGGAGCAGCAGTTGGATGCACTTAGGAGCATGCAGGTGGCGAAAAGCATCACAGATAGCAGTTATAAAAATGTGGTCACACCCAAGGTGCAGGCAGAGAAATGGGTGACCACCAGAAGGGGCAGGCAGTCAGTGCACGAATCCCCGGTGGTTGTCCCCCTCTCGAACAGGTACACCCCTTTGGATACTGTCGGGGGGGGATAGCAAGGGAAAACAGCAGCAGCCAGAGCAGTGGTACCACGGCTGGCTCTGATGTTCAGCAGGGAGGGTCAAAGCGCAGAAGAGCAATAGTCATAGGTGACTCTATAGTCAGGGGCACAGATAGGCGCTTCTGTGGACGTGAGATTCCAGGATGGCATGTTGCCTCTCTGGTGCCAGGGTCCAAGATGTCTCCGAACGGGTAGCGGGCACCCTGAAGGGGGAGGGCAAACAGGCAGAGGTCGTTGTACATATGGGAACTAACAACATAGGCAGGAAGGGGCATGAGGTCCTGCAGCAGGAGTTCAGGGAGTTAGGCAGAAAGTTAAAAGACAGGACCTCTAGGGTTGTAATCTCGGGATTACTCCCTGTGCCAGTGAGGCTAGAAATAGGAAGATAGAGCAGCTAAACACGTGGCTAAACAGCTGGTGTAGGAGGGAGGGTTTCCGTTATCTGGACCACTGGGAGCTCTTCCGGGGCAGGTGTGACCTGTAGAAGAACGGGTTGCATCTAAACTGGAGAGGCATAAATATCCTGGCCATGAGGTTTGCTAGTGTCACAGTATGGCAGGGGGGTGGGTACCGGAGCAATAGGTCAGAAGGTGAAAGCATTGAGGAAGAACTAGGGAATAGGGCCAGTATGGCTCTGAGTAAAAGCAGACAGGGAGATGTTGCTGAAAACAGTGGGTCTGGTGGCCTGAAGTGCATATGTTTTAATGCAAGAAGTATTACGGGTAAGGCAGATGAATTTAGAGCTTGGATTAGTACTTGGAACTATGATGTTGTTGCCATTACAGAGATCTGGTTGAGGGAAGGACAGGATTGGCAGCTAAACGTCCCAGGATTTCGATGTTTCAGGCTGGATAGAGGGGGATGTTACTGGTTAGGGAGAATATCACAGCTGTACTACGGGAGGACACCTCAGAAGGCAGTGAGGCTATATGGGAAGAGATCAGGAATAAGAAGGGTGCAGTCACAATGTTGGGGGTTTACTACAGGCCTCCCAACAGCCAGCGGGAGATAGAGGAACAGACAGGTAGACAGATTTTGGAAATGAGTAAAAACAATAGGGTTGTTGTGATGGGAGACTTCAACTTCCCCAATATTGACTGGGACTCGCTTCGTGCTAGGGGCCTGGATGGGGCAGAGTTTGTAAGGAGCATCCAGGAGGGCTTCTTAAAACAATATGTAGACAGTCCAACTAGGGAAGGGGCTGTACTGGACCCGGTATTGGGAAATGGGCCCGGAAAGGAGGTAGAAGTTTCAGTAGGGGAGCATTTCGGGAACAGTGACCACAATTCAGTAAGTTTTAAAGTGCTGGTGGACAAGGATAAGAGTGGTCCTCAGGTAAATGTGCTAAATTGGGGGAAGGCTAATTATAACAATATTAGGCGGGAATTGAAGAAACTAGATTGGGGGTGGATGTTTGAGGGTAAATCACATCTGACATGTGGGAGGCTTTCAAATATCAGTTGAAAGGAATTCAGGATCGGCATGTTCCTGTGAGGAAGAAGGATAAATACGGCAATTTTCGGGAATCTTGGATAACGAGAGATATTGTAGGCCTCGTCAAAAAGAAAAAGGAGGCATTTGTCAGGGCGAGAAGACTGGGAACAGACAAAGCCTGTGTGGAATATAAGGAAAGTAGGAAGGAACTTAAGCAAGGAATCAGGAGGGCTAGAAGGGTCACAAAAAGCCATTGGCAAATAGGTTTAAGGAAAATCCCAAGGCTTTTTACACATACATAAAAAGCAAGAAGGTAGCCAGGGAAAGGGTTGGCCCACTGAAGGATAGGCAAGGGAATCTATGTGTGGAGCCAGAGGAAATGGGCGAGGTACTAAATGAATACTTTGCATCAGTATTCACCAAAGAGAAGGAATTGGTGGATGTTGAGTCTGGGGAAGGATGTGTAGATAGCCTGGGTCACATTGAGATGCAAAAAGACGAGGTGTTGGACGTCTTAAAAAATATTACGGTAGATAAGTCCCCAGGGCCTGATGGGATCTACCCCAGAATACTGAAGGAGGCTAGAGAGGAAATTGCTGAGGCCTTGACAGAAATCTTTGGATCCTCACTGTCTTCAGGTGATGTCCCAGAGGAGTGGAGAAGAGCCAACGTTGTTCCTCTGTTTAAGAAGGGTAGCAAGGATAATCCAGGGAACTACAGGCCGGTGAGCCTTACTTCAGTAGTAGGGAAATTACTGGAGAGAATTCTTCGAGACAGGATCTACTCCCATTTGGAAGCAAATGGACGTATCAGTGAGAGGCAGCATGGTTTTGTGAAGGGGAGGTCGTGTCTCACTGACTTGATAAGAGTTTTTCGAGGAGGTCACAAAAATGATTGATGCAGGTAGGGCAGTGGATGTTGTCTATATGGACTTCAGTAAGGCCTTTGACAAGGTCCCTCATGGTAGACTAGTACAAAAGGTGAGTTCACACAGGATCAGGGGTGAGCTGGCAAGGTGGATACAGAACTGGCTAGGTCATAGAAGGCAGAGAGTAGCAATGGAAGGATGCTTTTCTAATTGGAGGGCTGTGACTCGTGGTGTTCCGTAGGGATCTGGGACCTTTGCTGTTTGTAGTATATATAAATGATTTAGAAGAAAATGTAACTGGTCTGATTAGTAAGTTTGCAGACGACACAAAGGTTAGTGGAATTGCGGATAGCGATGAGAACTGTCAGAGGATACAGCAGGATTTAGATTATTTGGAGACTTGGGCGGAGAGATGGCAGATAGAGTTTAATCGGGACAAATGTGAGGTAATGCATTTTGGAAGATCTAATGCAGGTAGGGAATATACAGTGAATGGTAGAACCCTCAAGAGTATTGAAAGTCAGAGAGATCTAAGAGTACAGGTCCACAGGTCACTGAAAGGGGCAACACAGGTGGAGAAGGTAGTCAAGAAGGCATACGGCATGCTTGCCTTCATTGGTCGGGGCATTGAGTATAAGAATTGGCAAGTTATGTTGCAGCTGTATAGAACCTTAGTTAGGCCACACTTGGAGTATAGTGTTCAATTCTGGTCTCCACACTACCAGAAGGATGTGGAGGCTTTAGAGAGGGTGCAGAAGAGATTTACCAGAATGTTGCCTGGTATGGAGGGCATTAGCTATGAGGAGCGGTTGAATAACCTCGGTTTGTTCTCACTGGAACGACGGAGGTTGAGGGGCGACCTGATAGAGGTCCACAAAATTATGAGGGGCATAGATAGAGTGGATAGTCAGAGGCTTTTCCCCAGGGTAGAGGGGTCAATTACTAGGGGGCATAGGTTTAAGGTGAGAGGGGCAATGTTTAGAGTAGATGTACGAGGCAAGTTTTTTACGCAGAGGGTAGTGGGTGCCTGGAACTCGCTACCGGAGGAGGTGGTGGAAGCAGGGACGAAAGTGACATTTAAGGGGCATCTTGACAAATACATGAATAGGATGGGAATCGAGGGATACGGACCCAGGAAGTGTAGAAGATTGTAGTCTGGCAGCATGGTCGGCACGGGCTTGGAGGGCCGAAGGGCCTGTTCCTGTGCTGTACATTTCTTTGTTCTTTGTGATGCTGGGGCCTCAGGAAAAGGCCTTGATGGATCATCTTTTTAGCAATTCTGGCTGTACAAATAAATGGGACACAATACACCACAAAAGTGTTGGGTATCTGATTACCTGTGTTAAGTGGATCCCTCCTCAGTTTTTCAATCAACTTCCACGTTGAAATCAGCATGTCTAACGTTGTCCCTGGATGGTCCAGGCATGCTGTTCTTTAACTTGCATGTTTCTGTTGTGTTTCTCCAATTCAACTCTTTTGAAAGTGTTCTGCTGGGTTGCAAGATTTATTGGTCTGAGAGGCAAGAGGGACTTCAAAAACCAGCAAGAGCACTGAAACACAAAGCAAGCAAAACATTAGGAAACGCCAATTATCTATTTTTCAGCCAGGTTACATTCTGTTCTCGGATCTCTTTCCACAGCTCTCTCAAGTAGAGCAGAGCATGAGGGCTCGCCGCATAACACAACACAATTAAAATGGCCGTCAGTGGGAGCTTGCAGTGCACTGCAATTTCTAACATTGCAACAGTGACAACGCTAGGCGGTTTAGGACATTGTAAAGTTGTGAAAGATCATAAGAAAATTTTTTTTTTGGCCTCGACAAACAACATCCATAATCTACTGTAGCTACATTTCCCATTTCCCTTTACATATTTTTCCTTCCATCACCTTTCGAACCTTTTCTTAAATCTCTGCTTTAAACATTAATTCTGGGAGTCAGTGGCGCAGGGGGTGCTGGTTAAGGCACCTGAAATGGACAGAGTGCACAGGGTCTCTGAGGCAGACGTCTAGAGGCGGGGAAATCAGCCATGATTGAATGGTGGAGTGGACTCGATGGGCCGAATGGCCTTACTTCCGCTCCTATGTCTTATGGTCTTATGGAGATGCCGCGGGCAGTGATCATGAAACTTCATGGGCTGGATTCTCCGATTCTGAGACCAAGTGCTGACGCCGGCATGGGAACGGTGGCAATTTACGACCGAAAAAACGGTGCAAAACGGGCACTGATCCCCCGCCTGGTGGGGGGCTAGCAGGCACGCAGCATAGAGCACCCGGCTCTAGCTGCGGATAATTGCCGGGTCCGTGGAACATGGCGTCGGTTGCGCGCGGGCCCGGCCTGCCAAATAGTGACCCCCTTTGGCCAGGCTCGCCACCCCCGGACCATCCCCCACCACTGCCCCCAGCCCCTGCCACAGTTCCCCTGCCCGTGGATCGGCTGTCCCCTGACTGTGGTGCCGCTGGACTCAGTCCGCAGCCGCCACGCCGAGTTCCCGAAAGAAAATAGCATTAGTGACCCATGCTGTCGGGAACTCGGCGCATTAGGAGCGGAGCATTGGGGCGGGGGGGTGGGGGGGGGGGGGGGGCTCCTCAGGTAACGTCCTGAGGCCATCCATACGGCGTGCGACGTACTCCTAGAGTACGCCGTTTTGGAGGGGGCGGAGTTCCGATTTCAGCGCCAACGTGGATTCTCTGGCCGATCGTCCAACACGATTTCGGCGTCGGAGACCGGAGAATCTCGCCCCAAAATTCGTGGAGAAAGGGAAGATCTTGCTGTGGGCCAGGGAGAAGCGCAACTGTGAATGGGAGGGGAACAAGGTCCGAATATATCAGGACATTGGAGCTGAGCTGGCAGAACAGTGTGCAGGGTCCAACAAGACCAAGGCGGATATCGATGGCAGATCAGGTTTGGGGTGCTCTACCCGGCGAATTTATGGGTGACGTTTGAAGGCCGGGAGTATTACTTTGAGACCCCAGAAGCGGCCAAGGGCTTCATCAAGGAGCATAAACTGGGGAAGAACTGAATTGAACAATTCTGGGGGACTGAGGTGCTGGCACTTTGAAATGATTGGGAATACTGGTGGAATGGGGGGCGGGAGGGGTTATTTTCCCCTGGTCTGGAGGGGGTTCTTTTTCTTATTTGTTATTTAACTGTTGGGTTGACAAAGTATAGCAGGGGTGAAAAGTTTAAGCGGGATTGGCTGTCCCCACCTCACTCTCCCCTCCTGTTTCCTGGGGCTGGATGAGTTTTATCTCTCGTTTGTTTGCACTTGGCGGAAGGTGACCCGGAGTTCAGGATGAGTCGTTGTTTGGGTGGGGGAGGGCAAGGTCAGCAGGGAGCCTTCTTCTTCTTCACTGAGTAGAGGATGATGGGGGGTAGAAGAGAGGAGGTCATTTGGTAGGAGCCTTTGGACAGGGGTTGCCAAGCTAACAAGTAATGCTGGTGAACGGAAGTGAGGTGGGGGAGAAGGCCGAGAGACGGGGCGAGAGTTAAAATGGGGGGATGACAAACGATAGAGAGGAATGGAGGCGCAAGCCTCCGTTACGGCTGATAACATGGAATGTGCGAGAGCTCAATGGTCCAGTTAAAGGATCTCGGGATTTGGCGCAGCTCAGGAGCTTGAAAGCAGAGGTGGTCTTTCTGCAGGAGACACACCTCCGCGTGAAGGACTTAGGTTAGACTAAGGAAGTTGGGTTGGTCAGGTTTTCCACTTGGGGTTTGATTCAAAGTGGCAGGGAGTGGCAATTTTAATGAGTAAGAAAACGGGGTTTGTGAGTGCGAAGGTAGTGAGGGACCCGGGTGGGAGATATGGGATTGTGAGTGGAGTATTAGGAGGGACGCCGGTGGTGTTGGTGAATGTGTACGCACCAAATTGGGATGATGTAGGCTTTATGAGGGGGTTGCTGGCAGCAATCCCGGATGTGGCCACGCACCAGTTGATAATGGGAGGAGATTTTAACTGTGTCCTAGAGCCGAGGGTGGGTAGGTTGAGCCCCAGGTCGATGGGTAGGATACGAAGGGCATAGGAGCTAGGTGGGTTTATGGAAAAGATGGGTATGGTGGACCCATAGCGGTTCAAGAACCCAGGGGAAGGGAGTATTCCATTTTTTCACATGTGTACAGGGTGTACTCAAGAATTGACTTTTTTGTGGTGAGCCGGGAGATTTTGGTTGGGGTGAACAAAGAACAAGAACAAAGAAATGTACAGCACAGGAACAGGCCCTTCGGCCCTCCAAGCCCGTGCCGACCATGCTGTCCGACTAAACTACAATCTTCTACACTTCCTGGGTACGTATCCCTCTATTCCCATCCTATTCATGTATTTGTCAAGATGCCCCTTAAAAGTCACTATCGTCCCTGCTTCCACCATCTCCTCCGGTCGTGAGTTCCAGGCACCCACTACCCTCTGAGTAAAAAACTTGCCTCGTACATCTACTCTAAACCTTGCCCCTCGCACCTTAAACCTATGCCCCCTAGTAATTGACCCCTCTACCCCGGGGAAAAGCCTCTGACTATCCACTCTATCTATGCCCCTCATAATTTTGTGGACCTCTATCAGGTCGCCCCTCAACCTCCTTCGTTCCAGTGAGAACAAACCGAGTTTATTCAACCGCTCCTCATAGCTAATGCCCTCCATACCAGGCAACATTCTGGTAAATCTCTTCTGCACCCTCTCTAAAGCCTCCACATCCTTCTGGTAGTGTGGCGACCAGAATTGAACACTATACTCCAAGTGTGGCCTAACTAAGGTTCTATACAGCTGCAACATGACTTGCCAATTCTTATACTCAATGCCCCAGCCAATGAAGGCAAGCATGCTTCTTGACTACCTTCTCCACCTGTGTTGCCCCTTTCAGTGACCTGTGGACCTGTACTCCTAGATCTCTTTGACTTTCAATACTCTTGAGGGTTCTACCATTCACTGTATATTCCCTACCTGCATTAGACCTTCCAAAATGCATTACCTCACATTTGTCCGGATTAAACTCCATCTGCCATCTCTCCGCCCAAGTCTCCAAACAATCTAAATCTTCTGACAGTCCTCATCGCTATCTGCAATTCCACCAACCTTTGTGTCGTCTGCAAACTTACTAATCAGACCAGTTACATTTTCCTCCAAATCATTTATATATACTACAAACAACAAAGGTCCCAGCATTGATCCCTGTGGAACACCACTGGTCACAGCCCTCCAATTAGAAAAGCATCCTTCCATTGCTACTCTCTGCCTTCTATGACCTAGCCAGTTCTGTATCCACCTTGCCAGCTCACCCCTGATCCCGTGTGACTTCACCTTTTGTACTAGTCTACCATGAGGGACCTTGTCAAAGGCCTTACTGAAGTCCATACAGACAACATCCACTGCCCTACCTGCATTAATCATCTTTGTGACCTCCTCGAAAAACTCTGTCAAGTTAGTGAGACACGACCTCCCCTTCAAATAACCATGCTGCCTCTCACTAATACGTCCATTTGCTTCCAAATGGGAGTAGATCCTGTCTCGAAGAATTCTCTCCAGTAATTTCCCTACTACTGAAGTCAGGCTCACCGGCCTGTAGTTCCCTGGATTATCCTTGCTACCCTTCTTAAACAGAGGAACAACATTGGCTCTTCTCCAATCCTCCGGGACATCACCTGAAGACAGTGAGGATCCAAAGATTTCTGTCAAGGCCTCAGCAATTTCCTCTCCAGCCTCCTTCAGTATTCTGGAGTAGATCCCATCAGGCCCTGGGGACTTATCTACCTTAATATTTTTTAAGACACCCAACACCTCGTCTTTTTAGATCTCAATGTGACCCAGGCTATCTACACACCCTTCTCCAGACTCAACATCTACCAATTTCTTCTCTTTGGTGAATACTGATGCAAAGTATTCATTTAGTACCTCGTCCATTTCCTCTGGCTCCACACATAGATTCCCTCGCCTATCCTTCAGTGGGCCAACCCTTTCCCTGGCTACCCTCTTGCTTTTTATGTACGTGTAAAAAGCCTTGGGATTTTTCCTTAACCCTATTTGCCAATGACGTTTCGTGACCCCTTCTAGCCCTCCTGACTCCTTGCTGTAGGAAGTTCCTTCCGACTTTCCTTATATTCCACACAGGCTTCGTCTGTTCCCAGCCTTTTAGCCCTGACAAATGCCTCCTTTTTCTTTTTGACGAGGCCTACAATATCTCTCGTTATCCAAGGTTCCCGAAAATTGCCGTATTTATCCTTCTTCCTCACAAGAACATGCCGGTCCTGAATTCCTTTCAACTGACACTTGAAAGCCTCCCATATGTCAGATGTTGATTTGCCCTCAAACATCCGCCCCCAATCTAGGTTCTTCAGTTCCCACCTAATATTGTTATAATTAGCCTTCCCCCAATTTAGCACATTCATCCTAGGACCACTTTTATCCTTGTCCACCAGCACTTAAACTTACTGAATTGTGGTCAGTTCTCGAAATGCTCCCCTAATGAAACATCTACCACCTGGTCATTCCCCAATACCAGGTCCAGTACCACCCCTTCCCTAGTTGGACTGTCCACATATTGTTTTAGGGGGGATGCCATTTAAGGTGGCTAGAGACAGGTTCAAATACCTGGGGATTCAGGTAACGAGGGAATAGCCGATGCTTTACAAGTGGAATTTAACGAAGTTGGTGAAGGAGGCCAGGGAGGATCTCAAGAGGTGGGATACGTTGCAATTGACTTTGGCAGGGAGGGTTCAAGTGGTAAAGATGAACATTCTGCCGCGGTTCCTGTTCATTTTCCAGACACTCACGACCTTTGTTCCAAAGGCCTTCTTTCGGAAATTGGACAAAATTATTTCTGACTTTGAAGGTGCCATGGGTTAGGAGGACCCTGCTACAGAGGCAGCAGGGAGGTTTGGCATTGCCGAACCTGCTTCATTACGGCGAAAGCGGAGAAGGTGAGGCGATGGTGGAAAGGAGAGGGGGTAGAATGGGTTAGGATGGAGGAGGAATCCTGTAAGGGGTCCAGCTTAAGGGCTATGGTGACGGCAGTGTTGCCAATGGCGCCGAGCAGCTACTCAGGGAGCCCGAAGGTGCAGTCCACGGTGAAGATCTGGATCCAGTTGAGGAGTCATTTTAGGATGGGAGGAGATGTCGGTGTTAACACCATTGTGTGAGAATCACGGGTTTGAGCCAGGGGAGGGGGGGGGGTTGAATGGTATATATAGGAGGTGGAGAGAAGTGGGGCTGGTCAAAGTGAGGGATTTGTATCTGGAGGAAGGAAGGGTTTGCCAATCTGAAGGAACTGAGGGAGCGGGTGGAGCCTTACAGGAAGTGGAGACGTGATTCACCTGTAGGGGGAAGCTGTTTAATCGACGTCTTTAAAGTTAATAGTGAATTAAGGCATTAGCAGGACTTTTCTTTCACTTTTCTTTGTGTAGTGGTGGGCGGGGGGGGAGAGAGAGAGAGAGAGAGAGAGAGAGAGAAAAAAGAGTTGCGGGCTCGGCATCTGTTAAATAGATTAGCCTATGCTTTTCGATCTGTGGTTTTCTGACATTTCTATGTACATATGCAAAATGACTTGAGAGGGTCTGCGATCAGCGAGGGTGTAGGAGTGGAGTTATGGAGGATGTGAGTTCAAGGAGGGGGTGAGATGGCAGGGCTGATCTTGTGGGCTGACTAAAGCACATCACTATGAGTTTCACCTCCTCTCTCTCATCTAATTTGCTTTTCTAATTGGAGGGCTGTGACCAGTGGTGTTCCACAGGGATCAGTGCTGGGACCTTTGCTCTTTGTAGTATATATAAATGATTTGGAGGAAAATGTAACTGGTCTGATTAGTAAGTTTGCAGACGACACAAAGGTTGGTGGAATTGCGGATAGCGATGAGGACTGTCTGAGGATACAGCAGGATTTAGATTGTCTGGAGACTTGGGCGGAGAGATGGCAGATGGAGTTTAACCTGGACAAATGTGAGGTAATGCATTTTGGAAGGGCTAATGCAGGTAGGGAATATACAGTGAATGGTAGAACCCTCAAGAGTATTGAAAGTCAAAGAGATCTAGGAGTACAGGTCCACAGATCACTGAAAGGGGCTACACAGGTGGAGAAGGTAGTCAAGAAGGCATACGGCATGCTTGCCTTCATTGGCCGGGGCATTGAGTATAAGAATTGGCAAGTCATGTTGCAGCTGTATAGTACCTTAGTTAGGCCACACTTGGAGTATAGTGTTCAATTCTGGTCGCCACACTACCAGAAGGATGTGGAGGCTTTAGAGAGGGTGCAGAAGAGATTTACCAGAATGTTGCCTGGTATGGAGGGCATAAGCTATGAGGAGCGATTGAATAAACTCGGTTTGTTCTCACTGGAACGAAGGAGGTTGAGGGGCGACCTGATAGAGGTATGCAAAATTATGAGGGGCATAGACAGAGTGGATAGTCAGAGGCTTTTCCCCAGGGTAGAGGGGTCAATTACTAGGGGGCATAGGTTTAAGGTGAGAGGGGCAAAGTTTAGAGTAGATGTACGAGGCAAGTTTTTTACGCAGAGGGTAGTGGGTGCCTGGAACTCACTACCGGAGGAGGTAGTGGAGGCAGGGACGATAGGGACATTTAAGGGGCATCTTGACAAATATATGAATAGGATGGGAATAGAAGGATACGGACCCAGGAAGTGTAGAAGATTGTAGTTTAGTCGGGCAGTATGGTCGGCACGGGCTTGGAGGGCCGAAGGGCCTGTTCCTGTGCTGTACATTTCTTTGTTCTTTGTTCTTTGTTTAATCCGTACATTATCTTTTGCTGCAAGATGTCTTTAAAGAAGCAATTTTTGGACGCGAAGGGCAATTTATCACGGTCAATCCACCTAACCTGCACATCTTTGGACTGTGGGAGGAAACCAGAGCACCCAGAGGAAACCCACGCAGACACGGGGAGAACGTGCAGACTCCGCACAGACAGTGACCCAAGCCGAGAATTGAACCTGGATTTATTGGGCACACGCAGGTTTGCATAGACAGTATAGTTACAAAATACCCCGAGGTATTAGTCTCCCGAATATTAGATCCCGTAGAGCAAGGTTTCTCTGAATGTGAATGACACTTGCTCGCAGTATTTTGGGCTGTCCAATATTTTGCCTACAATACCGGATGCATTCCCGTCACTATTCTCATGGAACACCCCCCGACCCAACTCTTGTTAGACGGTTGACTCAAAGATTGTTCAGTATGCCAGGTCCGCGCTGCACGCTGGACACTACTACTGCAGGGTAGGGACATTATAGTATCCCACTCCTGACATTGACTTGTGGGCGGCACGGTAGCACAGTGCAAACCAGAGAACCCGGAGGAAACCCATGCAGACACGGGGAGAATGTGCAGACTCCGTACAGACAGTGACCGAAGCCGGGAATCGAACCTGGGACCTTGGAGCTGTCAAGCAACAGTGTTAACCACTGTGCTACCATGCCGTCCTAGTGAATTGGACATTCTGAACTCCCCCTCTGTGTACCCGAACAGGCAGCGGAATGTGGCAACTAGGGTTTTTTCACAGTAACTTAATTGCAGTGTTAATGTAAGCCTACTTGTGATAATAAAGATTATTATTCTCATTAAATTGCCCACGTTTCCAGCTGACAACTTGTAATACGGATGAGTGCCAGGTAATCAAACACCCCACGGATCCCTTCATTCCCAAACCATTGGGAGCCACAGGCAGGCAACAGGCAGCCACCAGGAACACACAATATGTAAAAATCTATGTAGATGGCACCTCCATGATTGAGGATGGGAGCAGAATAATTGGTTGTGGCATTTATACGGAGGATGCACAGGAATGCTCAGTGAAAGAAGTAGCCTGCAAACTACCCGGACACCTGTGAGCCCAAGCCGCCGAACTCGCAGCAATAGCTTATGTGGTCACCCACCCCGACTCATTCCCAACACCTGCTGACATACATTTGGGCAGTATGTATGTGTGCAACAGCTTGACAGAGTTCCTTCCCCTATGGCAAGCATGAGCTTTTCTCTCGGCAGACGGAAAGCCCCTACCATCAGTCCCACTATTGGAATACATTTTAAAAGAAGCCACCGGCCGCATATACTGCATCACCAAAGTTAAAAGCCACCACAGGATCTCCCCACCTGGCAACTGCAAGGCCGACTCCTTAGTTAAAGCCGGCGCCCGTAACGGACACTTCTGGCAACCACCCGGAGGTGAACCAATAAAAGCAGTAACCGTCTCCCAGACCAACAAAGGTGACTTAGCCTGGCCCAACGCATGGACGAATCCCTGAAAGCAATTTTAGATGGCACCTACCAGCCCCACACGATAAATAGAGGGACAAATTAACTGTATAGGCCAGCTTAATTTTGAAGAATGGCAATTACATAGTCCCCACCCAAGACAGAAATCAGCTCATCTACCAAATCCACAAAGGACAGGGACACCAGCTTATAGGCACCACCACCATAAGACATAGGAGCAGAATTAGGCCACTCGGCTCATCGGGTCTGTTCTGCCTTTCAATCATGGCTGATATTTTTCTCATCCCCATTCTCGTGCCTCCTCCCCATAACCCCTGGTCCCCTTATTGATCAAAAACCTATCTATCGCTGTCTTAAAGACACTCAGTGATTTGGCCTCCACAGCCTTCTGCGGCCAAGAGTTCCACAGATTCACCACCCTTTGGCTGAAGAAATTCCTCCTCATCTCTGTTTTAGAGGTTCGTCCCTTTAGTCTGAGATTGGGTCCTCTGCTTCTAGCTTTTCCTACAAGTGGAACAATCCTCTCCATGTCCACTCTATCCAGGCCTCGTAGCATCAGTTTCAATAAGATAACCCTTCATCCTTCTAAACTCCAACGAGTACAGACCCAGAGTCCTCAACCGCTCCTCATACGACAAGTTCTTCATTCCAGGGATCATTCTTGTGAACCTCCTCTGGACCCTTTCCAAGGCCAGCACATCCTTCCTTAGATACGGGGCTCAAAACTGCTCACAATACTCCAAATGGGGTCTGACCAGAGTCTTAAATAGCCTCAGAAGTACATCCCTCGTCTTGCATTCTAGCCCTTTCGACATGAATGCTAACATTGCATTTGCCTTCCTAACTGCCGACTGAACATGCACGTTAACCGTAAGAGAATCGCGCAAATCCCTTTGTGCTTCTGATTTCCTAAGCATCTTCCCATTTAGAAAATAGTATTTTTCCTTCCAAAGTGCATAACCTCACACCTTTCCACATTGTATTCCATCTGCCACTTCTTTGCTAACTCTCCTAGCCTGTCCAAGTCCTTCTGCAGCCCGCCTGCTTCCTCAATACTTCCTCTACAGATCTTTGTATAGAACATACAACATTACAGCGCAGTCCAGGCCCTTCGGCCCTCAATGCTGCGCCGACCTGTGAAACCACTCTAAAGCCCATCTACACTATTCCCTTATCGTCCATATGTCTATCCAATGACCATTTGAATGCCCTGAGTGTTGGCGAATCCACTACTGTTGCAGGCAGGGCATTCCACGCCCTTACTACTCTCTGAGTAAAGAACCTACCTCTGACATCTGTCTTATATCTATCTCCCCTCAATTTAAAGCTATGTCCCCTCGTGCTGGACATCACCATCCGAGGAAAAAGGCTCTCACTGTCCACCCTATCCAATCCTCTGATCATCTTGTATGCCTCAATTAAGTCACCTCTGAACCTTCTTCTCTCTAACAAAAACAGCCTCAAGTCTCTCAGCCTTTCCTTATAAGATCTTCCCTCCATACCAGGAAACATTCTGGTAAATCTCCTCTGCACCCTTTCCAATGCTTCCACATCCTTCCTATAATGCGGCGACCAGAATTGCACGCAATACTCCAAATGCGGCCGCACCAGAGTTTTGTACAGCTGCAACATGACCTCATGGCTCCAAAACTCAATCCCTCTACCAATAAAAGCTAACACACCGTACGCCTTCTTAACAACCCTCTCAACCTGGGTGGCGACTTTCAGGGATCTATGTACATGGACACCGAGATCTCTCTGATCATCCACACTGCCAAGAATCTTACCATTAGCCCAGTACTCTACCTTCCTGTTATTCCTTCCAAAATGAATCACCTCACACCTTTCTGCATTAAACTCCCATTTGCGACATCTCAGCCCAGCGCTGCAGCTTATCTATGTCCCTCTGTAACTTGTAACATCCTACCGCACTGTCCACAACTCCACCGACTTTAGTGTCATCTGCAAATTTACTCACCCATCCTTCTACGCCCTCCTCCAGGTCATTTATAAAAATGACGACTTCCGGTTGCGGCGATGCCCAGCTAAGCCACACGTTTCGGCGGCTCAAGCTCAAACGGACCTTCGGGCTCTTTAAGAGCCCCAACGGGGAATTTTTCCAGGACGAAACCCGGTGTGGGGTGAGTTAACAGGGAGTCCCCCCCAACGAAAGAGAAAACTATCGGCGGTGGCGGCTACATCGCGAGGAATCCTCGACGATAGGGACAGGAGGAAAAAAGAAGCAAGATGGCAGCGGAGAAAGCCCAGGCGACATGGGGGCCCGATCAAGACGAATTCTTAAGACGGTGTGTGGAGCTACTTAAGAAGGAGGTGCTGACCCCGATGCTACAGGCAACTGAGGGGCTTAAGGAGGCACAAAGGACCCAGGAGACAGAGCTCCGCGTGGTGGAGCAGAAGGTGACGGATAATGAGGACGAGATCCTGGGCCTGGCGGTTATGACACAGATGCACGAGGCACTTCATAAAAAGTGTACTGAAAGGATCGAGGCCCTAGAAAACGGAGCACGAAGGAAGAACCTTCGGATCCTGGGTCTCCCCGAGGGAGTGGAAGGAGCGGACTGCGGGGCTTAGCACGATGCTAAGCTCGCTGATGAGAGCCGAGGCCCCTTCGGGCCCCTTAGAAGTAGAGGGGGCGCATCGGGTCCCTGCGAGGAGACCAAAGGCGGGAGAACCACCTAGGGCGACAATCGTGCGATTTCATCGCTTTAATGATAGAGAAGTGGTTCTGAGATGGGCCAAAAAGGTACGGAGTAGTAGATGGGAGAACGCGGTGGTACGGGTGTACCAGGATTGGAGTGCGGAGGTGGCGAGAAGGAGGGCGAGTTTTAATCGAGCCAAGGAGGTGCTACACAAGAAGATGAAGTTCGGGATGCTGCAGCCGGCGCGACTATGGGTCACGTACCAGGAGAGACATCACTACTTCGAAACGGCGGAAGAAGCATGGACCTTTATTAAAGACGAGAAACTGGATCGGAACTGAGGGACTGATATTAGAGAGAAATGTTACTGTCGATGTATATAGAGATGTAAATTGGGAAGGGGGATACACTAAGAAATGTGGGTGCCGGTGGGGGGAAAGAAGAGACATAGGCGGAGAATGGAGAGGGAGCTGCGCAATAAGGGGCGGGACAGCTACAGAGAATATGGAGCCTACTGTCCTTGTTCCCGCGCCAGAAAGGTGATGGCGGGAAGATAGGCGCAAGGTAGATGGGAGTTCCCCACACGGGGAGGTCAAGGAGTGAGCGGGAGAAGCCGGGGTCAGTTGAAGTCAGCTGACTTTCGGAAGTAACATGGGGGGAGCAATCACGCTAGATGAAAGAAGGCCGGCAGCGGCCAAGGTGCTTAAGGGGTTTATGGACCAAATGGGGGGAGTGGATCCATGACGATTTGTTAGACCGAAGGCCAAGGAGTTCTCCTTCT